>NW_015505619.1:1278116-1284548 GCF_001515645.1 Sinocyclocheilus grahami
GTTACCATTGCCATGCATTATACGACTGATAGACTGCAACGGCTGGAGTTAAAAATCATCAAATGTGTTCTACTGAAGAAACAAAGTCACCTACATCTTGGATGCCCTGGGGGTAAGCAGATAAACATCACATTTTCATTTTTGGGTGAACTATCCCTTTAACACTAAGGACTTTTTTAACAGCTCCATTTCTTTTAAGAATACTTAACATTTAGGTATAAAATTCACAAATTTTTGTTTATGAATGTAATATTTACCATGCAAAATGTAAATGTTTACAACATATTTAAACATTTTGCTTTTGTGTGTGTAAGAACATATAACATCTTTTAAAGATAATTTATAATTAACATTTCTTGGGGCAAATAGAAAAAAGCTAACATCAGACCAAAATTTCAAAGATAAATCACAGCTGTAAAACAAATGACCCAAGTCTTCCTCGTGTACATTACAAAAAGTGCATTTGTTGTCAATATCCATGAATTTTGATAAGACAGCTTTACATGGGTAGATTTTGTGGAGTATTTTAAAGTGTACCTCTTTAACTTTATTCAACATGCAAAATTGATATGGATTTAACCATGCTTCTTTCCAATGAATATCAGAAATCTGCGCATTCCAAAATTCCTGCAAATTCCCCTCTTGGAGAGATTTTATGATTGGATTGAAAGATTAATCTAATATTTTTATTATTACAGGAATGAGAAAATAGTTTAATACCATCAGCTATTAACTCAGGAAGTTTCCTTTCGTGACTTCCAAAAATGAGGTGACTTTTCATTATGTGTATTAATCCGTTTGGAATGGCTTTTACAACTTTCTGAAACTCTTTAAATGGAATGGGGAAATTATAGAAAGACATAAATTCTTCATAAGACAACAAGTTTCCACTTTTATCAAACAGATCCATAACAAAGTATATATTTTTTTCAAACCAATTACACAAAACTAAAGACTTATTCCTAGAGGTAATGAGACAATTGTTCCAAAGAAGCATTTTGTGAGGAGAGAAATTATGATGAAAACAAATTTTCCAAGCCAATAACGCTTGCTGATAAAATTTTGAAAGTTGAATTGGTAATTTCCCAGGCAGGTAGTTACATCTTAATAGAAAAGATAAGCCTCCAAGCTTTTTGAAGATGAACTGCGGAATAAAGAACCATATTGAGTTTTCATTTCTTTGAAAATTTCTTAACCAGTTTAATTTAAAAGTATTATTAATATTAAAAAAATCTAACATCTCTAACCCACCATCAGCTCTTTTGCCTGATAAAATGTCCTTTTTTTAATTTGTAAGATTTATTTTTCCAAAATAAAATCCAGGAAGGTTTTATTAATTTCTTTGGCAATTTCATCACTGACATGGAGGGAGCGAGTTGGATAAACAAATCTGGAAAGGCCCTCAGCTTTGGAAAGCAAAACTCTCCCAAAAATTGAAAATTATTGATAAACTAAGACCTAAACTTGCGGTGGTGATGACGTCAATAACCCGCGCCATGCAAAAGGTCTGAAGGTACTTTCGAAAGTAATTTAAAATAATATTCTTAATATCATTAACGCTGTTTTTACCTTGGAAGAATTACATTTGGTTTTATAGGATTATGTTGAATTTATTGCTTCCTTTTAATCTGTAGGCCAATAGCGATTAAGAGTATGGCTCGCCTTTATGCGGAACAGCCAGCTTTCGCCAAACCTTTTGGAACGCCCCCTACCTTTCGTTTCACCAATGAGAAACCTTTTGGAACGCCCCCTACCTTTCGTTTCACCAATGAGAAACCTTTTAGAACGCCCCCTACCTTTCATTTCACCAATGAGAAACCTTTCGGCATGCCCATTGCTCCAAGCTGCAGCTACCCCTACTAGTGGAAAAGGGTGAAGGTGCTCAGTAGTGCTGATAAAATACAAAAAGCTTGTTCAAACAAATTCATTATGTTATTGTGCTCAATATGAAACATTTTTAGATGCTTTTATTGAATTAAAATTGGATTTTGTGCATAAAATAAATGGTTCAAAATTAAACTTACCATTGGAAGTTGCTTATCAAGGCCTTTAGATGGTGCTGCAGCTATTATTTGAGACCTATTTCTAGCCTATAGATACAAGATTTGTTTAAGGCCATCATTATTAAACAAAATAATCATTAACATAGGTATTTTTACAAAAGTGCAGGTTTTTCTAAACATGTTCACATAAATGACAGCTGTAAACACAGTTTTGATAGTTAGTCAGCAAAGCCAAAATACTTTAAAAATCTGTCTACTCCTACTGTCTACTAAAAAGTTAGTTTGAGTTCCTCTGAACAGGTTTGTAATTGCCATTTTCTCTTTCTGTCACAAACTGAATAGCAGACAGGCATACAGAGAGAAAAGACATGTTACAGACATGCACAAAAACTTAAAGGGCTCATGTAAAATATTTTTAGATTTTATTTTCTGATATGCACAAAAAGGATTAATTAATTTATTATTTCCTTATTATTTTATTTTATTGCACCAAAAATAGTTTTAGTTTAGTTTTTAATTTTTTCTGTCCCTTAAAATGACATTTTGTCTAAGTCTTTAGTGTAAACACCATTTTTGCCTGCGAGTGTCAGCACTTCGCTACATTTATTTTCACAATTTGCTGATTTGCTTTAATCTAAAATTGTATTCCTCCTGAACACGCCCTTTAACTACATACTGTTCAGTGTTGTTTAGTAGGCCTATGCATGTAAAATACTATAGTAAACATTATTTACAATACTTTACTCTGCAGGAAGGTTCAGTTGAGTCTGAATCACACAGTAAATTCATCCTCAGTTGCAGCAGGCAGACTTTTTGGTCACAGGTGGCTCTTTTTTATTGGTGGCCCCAACCGTTAACCCGTGCCAGTCATCTCGGGTGGGTATTTTGCCTTGCTGGAAGAGGGTGTATATGCCTCTGGTCAAGGTCTCAAACGCCTCGCTGACGTTAATGTTCTCTTTTGTAGACACCTCAAGGTAAGCCAGCATGTTGAGTTTTTTAGCCAGAGCTTCTCCTTCACTCTTCCTGACCTGTCGGCCCACGGCCAGATCACATTTGTGACCCACGAGCACGAAGAACATCGGGTTCGGTTTCACATAGTCAAGGACTTCCTGATGCCAGCTGGCCACACGGTCAAACGTCTGTCGCTGCGAGACGTCCAACATCAGGATGCAGCCCACAGAGTTCCTCATGTAAGACTTACATATGGACCTGCAGGAAAAAGGGTCGCAGGAAAAAGGGTCAAAGTCATGTGTGTTGGGAAACTGAGCAACTCTTAACTCCACTGAATATTTTAGGGTGGGTTTAAAATAAAATAAATTTTATTTTATTGTCATTTTATTTCTGCATTGAAACAAACTTTAAAGTCTTGGCAATAGCAACGTACTGAATATTTTCACAGTTATTAGCAGGGAGAAAATATATATATATATATATATATATATTGATAATTTAATGCAGGTTGACACTGCTCTTTATTGACACTGATTTATAAAGAACACCTCTTTTTTGAAATATGAAATATGCAAGTATGAAATATGGTCGAAGTAAACAGCCATTTCCCACAACATACTTTTATGCCTTTATGCTTTTTCTTTTAATTTTCCTTTTATGGCAAAATTTAAACAATAAAACCAGAAAATAATACATTAAAATAGTGATTATGTTTTTGCTCTGATAAAATATGACAACATTACAAAAAGTTGAATTCCTAAAATGATAATTTAGCAAGAGCTGTAAAGATCTGCATGGACAACAGAAGGTTGCCTGTAATTTATATTATTTAAAATTGTTTTTAAATAAAAAAAAAACAAAAAAAAAAACATTATTATTAAAATAGTGATATTTTTAAAATAGTCAAATATATTATATAATATTTAAAATAGTGGAATAAAATTTAACACAAAATCTGCCATTTATTAGAAATACTCTTATCCAGAGAGCAGTTCAACCTTTAATTTCAAATCTGCCTTTATTATATTATAACGACTCTTGTCTTATCTGTGTGTTTTATTGTGTACCGTAAAATGCTGACACTGAAATTGAAGTTTGGAGGATAACATTTTTTAATTTTAAGAATTTTAAAAACTGGCCCTGGTTGTCCCATTTCTATAATTTATAATCTGCAGGTTAACAAGTCTCAAAAAGAAAGAAATTACAATAAAATAACATCAATAAGCATAGAGTCGACTCGTGTGCATTAGGTTTCATTGACAAACACTCACCTAAACCTCTCCTGTCCTGCTGTGTCCCACAGAAGCAGTTTGATCACAACATCAGGGTCAAAGTTCATGTTATGCACCTTGAAATCGATTCCCAGTGGAGACTGATGGGATTCATCAAACGTTCCTTCAGTGAAGCGATGCAGAAGAGATGATTTCCCTACGGCCGAGTCTCCGAGAATGACGATCCCGAATCTGAAGTTCCACGGCTCCTGCATGGCGAGTGGCTCGTGTCACGATCTCTGTCAGTGTCTCAAAACTCAGCGCAAGTCTTTGCTGTAGGCCTTACGCTCTGGTGACTGAACAAACAGGTTAAATAGTACAAAGAGGGAGAGGTTTAGAGTAATGATGCATACACACCTATTTCATACCAATAGCTGCCTGTGAAAACGGGGCATTGTAAACAACAGAAACAGTATGTGTGAGAGGGCGTGATATGTGCTGCATACTGTTATGAAATATGATTGTCAGTGCATTTACTGTATGTCTGGAACAGATGCTGCAGGATATGTTTAATTAGTTTAAATAATCTAATTAGTGTTTGATCACAACACTAACATTAAATGTGAACAGTAATAGTAATAGTAACAGTATTATAATTAAGTATAATATTTGTGGCTGTTCCTGACCTTCTGTGAACTTTCCCCTCAGGCTCCGAGATCTCAAACAGAAAAACTCACAGAAAAAAAAACAGTGTTCATCTTTGGGAAAACCGGTTTGAACTGTTGGCAGTATTTTGTTAATAATGGTTATGGTGTTTTTGCTCTGATAAAATATGACAACCGACATGTTAGAAAGGTTTTAATAATACTAATACTTAGTGGCAACTGCAGAAGGTTTTTAGTTTCACACTGCAAAAAAATAAAAAATATAATGCGTTGAACCACTATATAATGCTATTATAATACTATAAACCTACCGGTCCGCGAGAATATTTTCCAAACATAACCGGTCCATGGTGTAAAAAAGGTTGGGAGACCCCTGTATTAAAGCACTCACAATCATTCATGTAAGATAAAACTGTGTGCTGCGTTAGCACAGGGAGAACCGGCGAGAGTTGATGTTCATCTTGGTGACCCCGATGACCTTGAGCGACTCTGAGAGGCCTAATCCAGGAGACATGGGGACGTCACACAGGTCAGACATATCGTCCCGCTCCTCCAGCTCAAGCGTGGCGTCGTTCAGCATCCTGCGGTGTTGGTTACACGTCTGCACGATTCTCAGGCTGTTGATGTCACTGCGCAGGCGCATTAGCTGACGCGCGAGCTGCTGGTCCTGCAAACGCATCTCTGCCTGCGACAGAAGGGTAAAAACACACAGTTAAAGCCTTCCCTGGATCCTGTATATGTAATGCATTTTATTGTGTGGCATCTGCAGCACTTATGGCAGTAAAACTAATAATTGTTTCCAAACAGGTTTCCTGAACTCTCCAGCCTTCTCTTCGGTCAGAATCTGCTTTTGTTTAGCAAACAGGTTGAAACTGATGTTGACATTTCAAGCTGCTTAAACTAGTGGTGTAGATTTTTATTTATATCTGTGGATTTTTTTCCCAAATGATTCAACAAAAAAAAAAAAATTTATTTCAGTGCTATTTACATTGTTACACCAGCAGGTGGTGCCGTCAAATGTCCATGAATCAGTGATTCATTAAAAATTGTCAAAATATAAAAATGCTGATCCAAATAAATCATAGTAACAATAAAAATATTAATAATAAAAATTGACTTTTTTTTAACAAATTCAGGTTCATTAAACAATGTTACAATGTAAATGGCCACTGATATAACAAATCTGGGGGGAAAATGGTGAATCGTTTAGATATATAAATGCGAACAAATAAAGTTAAAATAAAAAAAATAAAAATCCTTTTATTATTATTATTATTGTTAAACTATAATAAACTACATTAACATTAAACTACAATAATAATAATAATAAAAGGGTTTTTAAAATTTATACAAATAAAAAAATCTTAATAAATGAAAATATAAATAAATAAATCTGCTTTGTCGTCATTGTGGGTAAATGCATATTAAATATATTTTATATATATATTTAAAAATAAAAAAATTACACAATGAAACAAAATGTATATATAAGATTATTTATACATTAAGTATTTTATATATCTGTTTTCACACACACAAACATATATATAAACAGTTATAATTTTTTATGTATTTTTAATACTATGTATATATATATATATA
>NW_015505619.1:1284581-1286261 GCF_001515645.1 Sinocyclocheilus grahami
TATATATATATATATATATATTTATACATACTGTATATATATATAGAATATTTTTTATGTTAGGCTATATATTGTTTACTATGCATTTTACCTACAAATGACACCAAAGCAGATTTATTTATTTGTTTGTTCATTTATTAATACAGAAACCAAGTTGAAAAACTCACCAGCTCTTTCCTGAGCCACTCCATCGCTTGGTCTATACTTCCAAATCCAAGCGTGTTTCCTAGCGACTGCCTCCCTTCATGGACCACACTAACGGCCAGTGACGGCTTCGTCCACTTGACAGGGCCTGATGTTCTCTGTTTCTCTGTGTCACCGGGGGCCCCTGGCGGCTCTGAGTCTCTGTGGCTCTGGGCAAGCATCGCCTCCAGCTGCGCTCTCCAGTCCAGGTAAGACGGCTTTCTGGTCTCCAGCTTCAGCTTCTCAGTCAAAGCCTTCAGACTGGAGAGGTGATCAACCTGCGACGCAACAAGGCTTTCTGGGGACTTAGATGCATGTGACATTTCCCCTGGCTTTTCACAGTGTTGCTTGCAAGAAAACTAAGAAGCGTTCACTGGGATAAGTTGGCAGACCAACATCACTGGATATAGTTTAAGTAACCTGGATCCATGGATGCAAAAATGCAAATATCTTTTGCTTTAGAGAACGTTTATATCACACACATTAGTTATGATTCATTACTGAAGATGCAGTTCATTTCTTTGCTCTCAGTGTCGTTTAACTTCTTTTGCAGTTTCTCCAAACAAGACTTGCAGACCATAATGTTTCACTTCAGAGACTGCTGAAATAATGAGGCATCTGAAACACAAATAACATCAAGCCATGCAACAAGTAAATATCGCAATCTACTGTGTTTTAATGTGCTAAATTGTCTTATAATATAAAATGTACAAATCGTCTTGTAAAAGAAACATACCTGTGCAGTTCTGTAATGATGACAGTTTATATCAACAGTAGTGCACTAACACTTGTTTTACTAGTTAGTCTTCTTTTATAATAACTACTTCCTTATAACTTTGTTCTTGACTCACCGTTGACTCTTGTGAAATGACAAGCACTAATCCTTGTGCATAATATATCAGAGAAAGCAAACTCACACCAAGAAAATAGATCAAAACTTACAGTCTTACAAACAAATGTGCAAAGTGCTGTAATTGCACTGGACACAGTTATTTTACTATCATTAATTAATAAACTGTTATAGTTTTACTTAATATTTTGAATTAGATTTTATTTGTATATTTTGTGTTTTCAGTTTAATTGTAGTTACATTCTTAGTAAATTTGTTGTGTGTTTTGTCATTTTTATTTATTTATTTTTACAATATGTCTAGACTTATTAGGTTTTAGTTTAAGTTATTTTAATACTTCAACTAACTAAATGAAAATGAGAAATGTTGTCTTTATGTGTGTGTGATGTTTAGTTTATACAAATAAAAAAATCGTAATCATTCTTTTTGTTTTTCGCCGTTGTTTCGATGTAAATAAATAAATCTGCTTGATGTTCTATTTTTATTTTAAAGTCATTTACACGGACCAATTTTGTTGTGTGTTTTGTCATTTGTTTATATTATTTTTTTTTTTAAACCCTTTATAGTTTTATTTTTCGTTTATAGTTTTAGTTAAGTACTTCAACTCAAACTAATGAATGTTGCCTTGGCAGTCAGCTGAAATAAAA
>NW_015505619.1:1286782-1288374 GCF_001515645.1 Sinocyclocheilus grahami
TTGCTCACCAATGGATCCTCAGCAGTGAATGGGTGCCGTCAGAACGAGAGTCCAAACAGCTGATATCACAATGATCTACAAGTAATCACAGCACTCCAGTCCATCAGTTAACATGTTGAGAAGCTGTGTGGTTGTACGAGGCAAATCCATCATTAATATGTTTCTGGCCAAAATACGTGTTCATAATCCATAACGCTTCCATCATGAACAAGTTTTAAACGTTTCACTAGTACTGTAAATAGTGCTTGATCAGTGCAGATTTCTCTCCTGATTCAGATGAATTCATTGGATTATGGATACTTTAGCTGAAAGCAAAGTTAAAGAAAAGTCTCGATAGATTTGTTTCTTACAGATATGCAGCTTTTAACTTCACAAGACGTTAAACAAGCCCGTGTATATCTTGTGGCGAGTCAGTTTTCAGCAAAGTTTCATTTCTGGGCGAACTATTGGTTTAAAAAGGGGGAATCCTCTAGTGACAGACTTTCCACAAGACTGTGTGAGTTTTGTGGAGAAATGCAGCTCATATGCTCATTATATTAGACATTCAAGAAAGATGCTTGGAGGACCAACTAAAGAAAAAGTTGGCTAACTAAACAGAGAGTCCACTGTGGAAAATGTAATGGATGAAATGGCTACAAAAAGTTTCCCGCTGCTCAGTATTTTTGCACGGTTTCATGGAAAAGTCACCATTACGCTGAGCAACAGGATGCTGTCCCTCAAAAAGAATGAATATAATGAGAACATGCTGAGTGTGTGTTGACCTTTGTCATGGTGCCTAAACCACTCAGAAAAGAGATTCTTGCCAAAACTGTGTGTCCTTATAAATGTGTATATACGTGTGTCCTTATATACATATATAATTAAAACTTTTAATATTACAAATACAAAAAAATATATATTTTTAAATGTTATTAATATTTATTTTTTATATTCTTTTTTTATTATCTATATTATTATTTACTGCAACTGACCTGTTTGTGTACTTTAAGGGCGTTTCGTGAAAGATCATTTAAAAAAACAGCCTTAATTAATATACAGATCTCTCTCATCAGCCGTGATGTCGTTTCTACAAACACAGTATCAGAGGAAATATTACAGACGACACGCGGAGAAAACAGACCAATTAAGAACTGCGTTTCAGTGACAGCGCTCGCGTGATCCCTCTATATGTTACTATTATTGAGATATGAGGGAAAAAATGTTTAAATAACAACCTACCTTCACCAAACCGCATTAAACACGGAGTCAAACCCATCTGCTGCGAATGAACGCGTCCGTGCCGCGTCGCGCAAAGGAGGGCGTTCATTGGTCGACTGGGTTCTGATGAAGACGCGTCGCGCGGAGCTCATTATAATACGAGCGCTCTGATTGGTCGACATCGGGATTCCATCGCTTGCAATGTACGCGTCAACGTTTTATGAGCTTTCCGCGTCAAACGTATCAGAATGGTATAGAAAAAATCTGCGTCCTTCCGTAGCGGGGCTAGTTGTCACATTTGTCACTCAGATGCTAGATTTATGTGTTTATTTATTTTTAATGTACAATGTTGTACAGACACGAACCTTTAAGATGTCAGTGTGTTTGTTTTGTTT
>NW_015505619.1:1288719-1289420 GCF_001515645.1 Sinocyclocheilus grahami
TCTATTGGCTGCTGGAGCTGTCAGTCATGCGGTGACGTCACGCGGGTATTGTGTTTGAGGAAGCGCGAGCGACCGCATCAAACCCAGAACATGTTTGACTTTATTAATCAAATCGACTTCAGCGAGGAGTTTAATGTGACTGCACTTGAAATATACGATTTCTAATGACCCGTGCAAAAAGGTATGCTAACATTTCGGCTTTTTTTAGTTCCATAATGGCTAAGTTTGGCCAACCCTCATTGATCATTTATATCATAATCAATGCATCATCCTTAATAATGTGATCAGAGCTGTATTCAGTGCTAGACTGTCAAGCTTTAGCTTTTAAGTTGCAGTTTTCGAAGTTTGTTGACATCATTTTGTCTTTGCAACGGCATGTGGACGTTAGATAGAATATCATTGTATTCTAAATGAGTTTTGATCAGGCCTGTATTGATTATTGATCAGCTGCAGCAATTGTAGGTTTTGCACCTGCTCTCTATCAGTATGGGTTTAGAACCGCGTTTTGTCCTCAGGTGCTTCCTGTATCACTTTCTTGTGAAGTTACACAAAACTCATAATTTACACAAAAGTTCTACTTATTATAAATATTGATATTAATAAGTTAAAGTAAGGGAAAGTGGACATTTAGTAGGTGAAACTTCCTCTGGACTGTCCAGTATTGACAAACGGGTGAAGTTCCTGGTCATGGGTTCAGAGCT
>NW_015505619.1:1289703-1291532 GCF_001515645.1 Sinocyclocheilus grahami
TATATATATATATATAAAATAAATTCATTTTAATCCATAATTTACTATCCTACTATACTTTACTACATAATATATCTATGTACAATGAAAAAAGTATGTGCAGTTATCTTGATTATTGATTATTATATATTTAATCTTTTAGTTGTTTCGGTCTTATTACTAACACGAAGTCTCTCCCTAACATTAGTTCAACCCTATGACTGCAGTTAAAATATTTCACATCGTCTGCATTCATAATTGTCTTAAAATAATAAGAAAACTACGAATGAAAACAGTTTTTGTGGAAAAGAGTATGTGCAAGTGTTGCATGCTTGGCATATATTGCCGTTTTGAAAAAAGTTGCCTTGACAACTAGCTGAATAAAGTAAGAAGTTTTAGTAATTTTGTGTTTTTGTCATTTTTTTTATTATTATTTTTTAAATGTGTCTGTATAGTTTTTATTAGTTTATTTGGTTTTAGTTATTTTAGTACTTCAACTTAAAGTAAATGAAAATGAGAAATGTTGCCTTGTCAACTATCTAAAATAAGTAAGAATAAGTTAAAGAATAGTAATTTTGTTGTGTGTTTTTGTTATTTTCCATTCTTTTTTTTTTTTTTAAATGTCTTTTTGGCAACTGGTTGAAATAAAGTAAGTTTTAAATTAAGTTTAAGTTGTACATGCGGTCAGTAAAGTTCAGGGTGGGTTAGTAAAGGTTTGTAACAGCACAAGTGAAGCAGCGTTGTTGTCTGCTGAAAAGAGTGTGTGTTAGTGAGGAAATTGATGACTTGTGGGTAAAAATTCATTTCATTATGGGACTTTAACATGAACAAGCGGTGGTCTGTCTCTGTCTGTTATAAATTGCTTTCGTATATTGACAGTGAAGAAAGTGACAGCCACAGCACAGCATGCAGGTCAGCGGTTATCTGTGCGCTCTCATCGCCTGTATTGGATTAACCCTGTCCGTGCCGACCGGAAACCAAACGCGACTGGAGTCTGGAAACGACGCGCCGCCGCTCCTCCTGGTGTCGTTTGATGGTTTTCGCGCAGACTACCTAAAGAAATACTCATTTCCCAATCTCGAGAAGTTCTTCTCCGAGGGCGTCCTTGTGCGCGAGCTGACCAATGTGTTCACGACGAAAACCTTTCCCAATCATTACAGTCTCGTCACAGGGCTGTACGCGGAGAGCCACGGGATACTGGCCAGTATTATGTACGACCCGGTGTCGAAAAAGACATTCTCCATTCAGAATGACAGTGACCCTTTCTGGTGGAACGAAGCCACTCCGATTTGGGTGTCCGTGGAGGAGTCTGGATATAAGGCAGCGGCTGCTATGTGGCCAGGAACGGATGTCAATATTCAAAACCACACATTAAAATACCAATTCGAATACGACCCCAAGGTGACTTTCCAAGACAGGCTGGGAAACCTCACACAGTGGATGACCACGGACAAATCTGTGAAGTTTGCCGCTCTGTACTGGGAAGAGCCCGACCGGAGCGGACACATGTACGGCCCGGAGAACACCACTGAGATGAGCAGGGTTTTAAAGGAAGTGGATGGTCATATAGGCTTCCTGATGGAGCAGCTCAACAAAACAGGATTATGGGGGAAAATAAATGTCATCATCACTAGTGATCACGGTATGGCACAGTGCTCTCAAGAGCATCTTATTAAACTGGATGGCTGCATCAGTCCGAGCAGCTATAGGGTGGTGGATCTCACTCCTGTGGCTGCCATAATCCCACTGGAAGGTAATTATTTATACTATATTTAATTTCATTTCATTTTTAAATTAAAAAGTTTGTCTTCCACAGTGAACTGTGATTTTTTTTTTTTCTGCTATCAAAA
>NW_015505619.1:1291752-1293907 GCF_001515645.1 Sinocyclocheilus grahami
AGTCGTCCAGGTCCTGAAGCTGCAAAGCAGCCCCAGATCATCACACTACCACCACCATGTTTGACTGTTGCTATGATGTTCTTTTCATAGAAAAGAATAATAGCAGTTGTGGCCTAATGGAATGAGAGTCGGACTTGTAACCTGAAGGTCACAGGTTCGAGTCTCAGGTCCGGCAGGGATTGTAGGTAGGGGGAGTGAATATCCTGCGCTCTCTCCACCCTCAATACCACAACTGAGGGGAGACCCTTGAGCAGGGCACCGTACCCCCAACTGCTCCCCGGGCGCCACGCAGCATTGGCTGCCCACTGCTCCGGGTGTGTGTTCATGGTGTGTGTGTGTGCGCGCGTTTGTTCACTACTCACTGCTGTGTGTGTGCACTTGGATGGGTTAAATGCAAAGCACAAATTCCAAGTATGGGACACCATACTTGGCCACACATCATATCCTTTCCTTCCTTTCATTTCCTTTTGAAATGCTGTGTTGGTTTTATGCCAGATGTAACGGGACACACACCTTCCAAAAAGTTCAACTTTTGTCGCATCAGTCCACAGAATATTTGCCCAAAAGTTATTTTTTGGCAAATGTGAGACGAGCCTTTGTGTTCTTTTCGGTCAGCAGTGGCTTTTGCCTTGGAACTCTCCCGTGGATGCCGTTTTTGCCCAGTCTCTTTCTTATTGTTGAATCATGAACACTGAGCTTAATTGAGGCAAGTGAGGCCTGCAGTTCTTTAGATGTTGTTCTGGGTTCTTTTATGACCTCTTGGATGAGTCGTCGTTGCGCTCTTGGAGTAATTTTGGTTGGCCGGCCGCTCCTGGGAAGGTTCACCATTGTTCCAAGAAATTAAAGGTAATCGCGACTTTATATCTTGTAATTCAGATTTTTTTCCCCCCTTAATATTTCATGATATAAACTCAGAATTGTGAGCGAGAAACTCATTTTGAGAAAAAAAGTCAGAATTGCAGGTTATAAACTTGTAATTGCGAGGAAAAGTCAAGCTTGTTTCTGTCATGAAATACAAAAGGGTAATTGTGACTATCTCACAATTCTGAGTTTATATCTTGCAATTACAAGTTTATGTCTTACAATTCAGACTTTTTTCTCAGAATAGTGGCAAAAAAGTCAGAATTGTAAGAAGTCTTAATTACTTTTTTTTTCATGGCGGAAATACGTTTCCATACTCTGGGCAACAACAACATGTACGAAAAAAAGCTACAAATATTTTGATTGTTAGATAATTTCCTGAATAGTCTCACACGCACAAGCATGCTCTCTTCGTGTTTAACAGATTTCAGAATGATTAAATCATGCTACTTCCAGTAATGCTTTTTAGCATTATCATATGCATATAAATATTGCTTTATATCTATGCATACTCTATGTTAGCAGTCAGGTTACTGAGGTACACCATGCTTCATGCTCTTAAACTGCTGTGTTTCATCGAAAGTCTAAGTAGGTCTTAGAATGCATTGAAACAATGATTTCTACTTAGGTTTGCAATGCTTTTGGGAAATGCAGAACAAAAAAAAGTGCAGAACGTAAGCAATAATAATTATTACTAGCTTCTTTTCAGTGAAGAAACGGGATACTGAGGTTACTTGAAAATGCCCGTACTGATTTTGCTTGTAGTGAAACTTTATTTATGAAGTCAAATACACAACCAGTTAAATCTGAATATTTATTTATTTTTCTATAAGTTGCTTAGTCTTTGTTTCTTTGCAGAAAAGGCGTATTTAGATTGAATGCAACTAAAGGAATGTTTCTTCTTGAATCCCTACTGAGGAATATTTCTGTAGGGTTTATGAGGGCTTTGTACCTGAATGTTTCTTGTATAGTAGAATGAAGTAGATGAGTGTTGACTGTTTTTTGGAGATTTTTGTAAGTGTAAATACACCGTAAAGCTTGTGTTTTTGCTTATTGCACTGTAATCTGTAGGTTCAGATTTGAGGGAAGGAAACATGTTGCTGCTTTTAAAATGAGGAATTTTTATTCATGCTTTAAAATGTTTGTATAACAGGGATGTTATTTTTCTATTTAAAGGGGTCATTGGATGCTACATGCACTTTTACAAGTTGTTTGAAATTTGAACTGAAATGTGTGTTGGCAGTGCGTGTACACAACCACCCTATAATGATAAAAATCCACACAGTGTTTCGAG
>NW_015505619.1:1294520-1297440 GCF_001515645.1 Sinocyclocheilus grahami
AACAACGGCAGCTTCGCTCACGTGCGCTGTGTGCTAGTTAACGAGCAGTGCGGAGAGCTAGCATTAGCGGTGGGCCTCGTCATCGGGGTTCTGATCATCCTGACCACCTTCACCTGCCTATTCAAGCTGATGAAGAACAGAGATGCCTCGTCTTCACGTCCGTTCGCCCGCTTGGAGTTAGAGGACGACGCTGATGACGAGCCGCTGCTTGAATGAAGTGTGTTATTAGACGCAGGTACTGTGTTGGATGGAGGGATTTGACTTGATTCAAACGCATGCAGGATACGTTAAAGGAATAGTTTATCGACTTCATTTTCAATTTCAGGTGAACTGTTCCTTTAAACGCTGAAATGGTGCAGAGATGACAATCATACTGAAACTGTAAGGGAGAAATTGAGCTATTGTTAAGCCAGTAACATACACTGAAGGCACAATAATGATAATGAGTCATCGTTAGTACTAAACAACATGACAAAACATGTCCTCAACATTATCAGCAGCTGTTGAGAAATTTGTTCTTAAAGGGATAGTTCACCCAAAAATGAAAATTCTGACAAAGCTCATGTTGTTCCAAACCGGTTCCAAGAATTTCTTTCTTCTGTTAAACATGAAAGAAGGTATTTTGAAGAATGGGTAATCAAACATTTGCCAGTCACCATTGACTCCCATAGTATGGAAAAAATACTTTGGAAGTCAATGGCTAACAGCAACTGTTTGGCAACCAACATTCTTCAAAATATTTTCTTTTATGTTTAACAGAAGAAAGAAAGTCTTGGAACCGGTTTGGAACAACTTGAGTTTGAGTAAATGAAGAAAGAATTTGTATTTTTAGGTGAACTATCCCTGTATGAGTTCCCTGGTATGGAATTTCTACTACAGAATAAAAAAAAAAAGTTTATATCTCACAATTGTTTTTCTCCTCAGAATTAAAGTTCATTTTGACATATCTTGTAATTCTCCAAATAAACTCCGAATTGTGTAATAAACTAGTTTTGAGAGAAAAAAAAGTCAGAATTGCAGGTTATAAACTTGTAATTGCGAGGAAAAGTCAAGCTTGTCATGGAATAAAAAATACAAAAAAGGGTAAATGCGATGCGAGTTTATATCTCACAATTGTTTTCCCCCTCAGAATAGTGAGATAAAAAACTCGAGCTTGTTTTTGCCAAGGAATAAAAATTAAAGGTAATCGCGACTTTATATCTTGTAATTCAGATTTTTTTCCCCCCTTAATATTTCATGATATAAACTCAGAATTGTGAGCGAGAAACTCATTTTGAGAAAAAAAGTCAGAATTGCAGGTTATAAACTTGTAATTGCGAGGAAAAGTCAAGCTTGTTTCTGTCATGAAATACAAAAGGGTAATTGTGACTATCTCACAATTCTGAGTTTATATCTTGCAATTACAAGTTTATGTCTTACAATTCAGACTTTTTTCTCAGAATAGTGGCAAAAAAGTCAGAATTGTAAGAAGTCTTAATTACTTTTTTTTTCATGGCGGAAATACGTTTCCATACTCTGGGCAACAACAACATGTACGAAAAAAAGCTACAAATATTTTGATTGTTAGATAATTTCCTGAATAGTCTCACACGCACAAGCATGCTCTCTTCGTGTTTAACAGATTTCAGAATGATTAAATCATGCTACTTCCAGTAATGCTTTTTAGCATTATCATATGCATATAAATATTGCTTTATATCTATGCATACTCTATGTTAGCAGTCAGGTTACTGAGGTACACCATGCTTCATGCTCTTAAACTGCTGTGTTTCATCGAAAGTCTAAGTAGGTCTTAGAATGCATTGAAACAATGATTTCTACTTAGGTTTGCAATGCTTTTGGGAAATGCAGAACAAAAAAAAGTGCAGAACGTAAGCAATAATAATTATTACTAGCTTCTTTTCAGTGAAGAAACGGGATACTGAGGTTACTTGAAAATGCCCGTACTGATTTTGCTTGTAGTGAAACTTTATTTATGAAGTCAAATACACAACCAGTTAAATCTGAATATTTATTTATTTTTCTATAAGTTGCTTAGTCTTTGTTTCTTTGCAGAAAAGGCGTATTTAGATTGAATGCAACTAAAGGAATGTTTCTTCTTGAATCCCTACTGAGGAATATTTCTGTAGGGTTTATGAGGGCTTTGTACCTGAATGTTTCTTGTATAGTAGAATGAAGTAGATGAGTGTTGACTGTTTTTTGGAGATTTTTGTAAGTGTAAATACACCGTAAAGCTTGTGTTTTTGCTTATTGCACTGTAATCTGTAGGTTCAGATTTGAGGGAAGGAAACATGTTGCTGCTTTTAAAATGAGGAATTTTTATTCATGCTTTAAAATGTTTGTATAACAGGGATGTTATTTTTCTATTTAAAGGGGTCATTGGATGCTACATGCACTTTTACAAGTTGTTTGAAATTTGAACTGAAATGTGTGTTGGCAGTGCGTGTACACACCCCCCCTATAATGATAAAAATCCACACAGTGTTTCGAGCCGATCTCAGATGCCTGTCTGTGTGACGTCACAAAAGCAGGCCCCTCCCACGATAGTTTGAGTGACAGTAGTGTTTCAGCACAGACTGGACTGGTGTCTTACCTTAGCTCCGCCCTGAGTGAGCTGTCATCAGTCCGAGCAGAGCTCATTAACATTTAAAAGAAAATGCTACAAAACGGCTTGCTCTGTTTTTGACATGGGTAAAAAAAAAAAGTGTTTTTAACACTACCATTGAGAAATTTGAACCAAACTATGTTACAGACTTTTCTTTAAGACCCTAAAGCAGTGGTGCTCAACCTTTTTTTCCACCGGGCCGCACTATGGTCCAAGTGCAAGTCTCGCGGGCCGCACGCATATCATTTACATATTACGTCAGCAATACAAACCAACCTGATTTATAATATTATAGCCTAAATATTATGATATCTA
>NW_015505619.1:1297643-1329211 GCF_001515645.1 Sinocyclocheilus grahami
TTTCTTTATTTTATAAAAGCACAACGTTTTGTTGATATTGTGAGTGCACACAAATAAAAGTAGACCCTTTACAGTTCTGAATGATGTATTACTCTTACCTTTATGAGTAAAAATGACGGCGTATCCACTGAAAAAAAACGCAAGTGATCGCGCTGGCGCCTCCATGTCGTGCAAAGCGCGCTTCAGCTTCCACTCTCCGCGCAAACTATTGGATACAGCGCACATTTATCTAGGTTTAATGTTTAAACATTGTTATATGCTTGAACTGTTTTATATCTATAGATTTTATTTTAGTCAAGTCGTGATGATTTGAGAAGGCTAAATTGATCAAACATAGGCTCACTGTCTGCCGCTGGCCGCTTGGTCGTTACTTTAAATGCGTAACGTTAATTAGGCTATGTGAGTACTGCTCATGTCTGAAAATAATATATGAAAAACAAAATTATTTTACATAAAAACATTAGGCTATAGCTTATATTTATTCAGTACATTTTTAAATTAATGTAAAAACTAAAATGAATTGTAAAACTGAAAGTATTTTTTTTAAATGGTGTTCAGCACGGTGGGCCGCATTTGAATTCGTGACGGGCCGCATGCGGGCCGCGGGTTGAGAACCACTGCCCTAAAGCATCATATCATATTGTGGAAAATAGGCATCCAATGACCCCTTTAATTACTAGCATTTGTTCTTTTTTAAATAGCATTGCTCATTTAATTGGGAAATAACAAAAGTGTTTTGGACTTTTAATGCTGGTTTTTGACTGTTGACTTGAAATGACATTGAAGAGCTGTGCAATTTTTTTTATTTTTTGACTTTTTATCCATGGCTTGTCATTTTCTTAAAAGGTTACTGAAACATAGGAAATCACCCTGGCTTGTGCAGTATTTGGCTATCAAATGTTTGTGGTCATATTTTCACAGCTTTTTGAATCTTCATGAAACTATGCAAAGCAAAAACTAAATGGAACCTTTTGTCACTCCGAAAATTTGTCATCTGAAAATGGAATAAAATATATATTTCAGATATTTAAAGAGTGTTGTTTTTTTTTGTGTGTAACTTGTTATGGTAATAAAGTATAGGTAGATTTTTGTAGATGGCGTCAAGCAGCCACTAGAGGTCTTCCTTTATGTTATTGTACAACTACTGTACAATACTGTATATATCATGACACTGCTGTGAGGACAATCAGTTGTGACTTATTTAGTCAAGAGAAAAATGTGTTTTTATGTACAGCATTTTTATATTAATTAATTATGTTAATATAGCAGCAATATGTATGGCTCTTGGCTTATGTGTGTGTGTGTGTGTGTGTGAAATGCTGCCATTCAAAATTTGTTAAATTGTTTTTGAATCTCTTCTGCTCACCAAGGCTGCATTTATTTGATTAAAAATACAATACAAACAGTAATATTGTGAAATATTATTACAATTTAACATAACTGTTTTCTATTTTAATATATATTAAATTGTAATTTATTCTTGTGATGCAAAGCTAAATTTTCAGCATCATTACTCCAGTCTTGAGTGTCACGTGATCCTTCAGAAATCATTCTAATATACAGATTTGGTTATTATCAATTCTTAAATATGATCATTTCTTATTATTATCAATGTTGAATACAGTTGGGGCACAGGCTATTTTTATTTATATTTTTTCAGGATTTTTTTATTGAATATAAAACAACGCCAAAATAACGGCATTCATTTTGAAATAGAATTTCTTTAGTTTTTAAAAGTCTTTAGTCAATTTTGATACATTTTAAAATTCAGTTTGCTAAATAAAAAAAGACATTTAATAGACCTATGGTCATATGTATAGTTTTATTAAATTATTTGACATAATTAAAAAAAAATATTTACTATCATTGATCAATTGTATGCATTCTTGCTGAATAAAACTGTTAATTTCTTAAAAAGTAATACATTTAATGACCCAAAACTTTTAAATGGTGATGTGTGTGTATATATAAAACTTATTAGAACATTTCAATGTGCCTAATCTAATATGACGTACCACAAATACTTATCTGCTTAACTGTTGTGTGGGGAAAAAACCCGGCAGTTTAGTGTGCGACTCTTACTGTACAGTCCTGATGTCAGTAATCATGTGTAAATGAGTGTTCAGGGAGGCTACGGCTCTATATTTAGAGAGAACTTACTGGAATGGTTTACCCATAACCCTCCCAAACTGAACTGCCAGCTGATTATGAAGCCTGACCGGCAGGAACTAGGGCCTGAGAGCGAGTGACCCAATTAAACGTGTTACTTACTGTACACCACATCTGCCATTCCACTAAAAATCACTTAAACACCAAGATAATGAGCAAAAATGGTGATGTTAGTAAGGAAATACCACTAAAGCCAGTTTGGATTTTCACACCAGTGCTGTGAGAGGTCAGTGATTCGTGACTCAGGTTTTAACAGGAAGGAGTGAAATATGATTCATCATATTTCTGTAAAGGACCCGAGCGACACTGAGCTGGTGTAGGTGACACTGAACTCCTCCCTAGTGCTCCTGCGCCGCGTGGAGGCTATTTTTGGCCCTCCTGTGACAGTCAGAGCGGCTCTCACTGACAGCTGACCGCAGGGGCCAAATCAAAACAAGCACCGCACCTTGTGAAATATTATTACAATTTAACATAACTGTTTTCTATTTTAATATATATTAAATTGTAATTTATTCTTGTGATGCAAAGCTAAATTTTCAGCATCATTACTCCAGTCTTGAGTGTCACGTGATCCTTCAGAAATCATTCTAATATACAGATTTGGTTATTATCAATTCTTAAATATGATCATTTCTTATTATTATCAATGTTGAATACAGTTGGGGCACAGGCTATTTTTATTTATATTTTTTCAGGATTTTTTTATTGAATATAAAACAACGCCAAAATAACGGCATTCATTTTGAAATAGAATTTCTTTAGTTTTTAAAAGTCTTTAGTCAATTTTGATACATTTTAAAATTCAGTTTGCTAAATAAAAAAAGACATTTAATAGACCTATGGTCATATGTATAGTTTTATTAAATTATTTGACATAATTAAAAAAAAATATTTACTATCATTGATCAATTGTATGCATTCTTGCTGAATAAAACTGTTAATTTCTTAAAAAGTAATACATTTAATGACCCAAAACTTTTAAATGGTGATGTGTGTGTATATATAAAACTTATTAGAACATTTCAATGTGCCTAATCTAATATGACGTACCACAAATACTTATCTGCTTAACTGTTGTGTGGGGAAAAAACCCGGCAGTTTAGTGTGCGACTCTTACTGTACAGTCCTGATGTCAGTAATCATGTGTAAATGAGTGTTCAGGGAGGCTACGGCTCTATATTTAGAGAGAACTTACTGGAATGGTTTACCCATAACCCTCCCAAACTGAACTGCCAGCTGATTATGAAGCCTGACCGGCAGGAACTAGGGCCTGAGAGCGAGTGACCCAATTAAACGTGTTACTTACTGTACACCACATCTGCCATTCCACTAAAAATCACTTAAACACCAAGATAATGAGCAAAAATGGTGATGTTAGTAAGGAAATACCACTAAAGCCAGTTTGGATTTTCACACCAGTGCTGTGAGAGGTCAGTGATTCGTGACTCAGGTTTTAACAGGAAGGAGTGAAATATGATTCATCATATTTCTGTAAAGGACCCGAGCGACACTGAGCTGGTGTAGGTGACACTGAACTCCTCCCTAGTGCTCCTGCGCCGCGTGGAGGCTATTTTTGGCCCTCCTGTGACAGTCAGAGCGGCTCTCACTGACAGCTGACCGCAGGGGCCAAATCAAAACAAGCACCGCACCTCCACCGACCTGTTACAGCGCATACAGAAGAAAGAAATAGAATTATCATTTTTAGGTTAAACTATCCACCTACACTTTAAAAAAAGAAATGTTCCAAAAGCAAATGCCATAAAATAACTCAAATTAACATTTTAATGATTTAAACCACCTTTTTCCATTATAAAGAACCTTTTGTGCAATGGAAAGATTCTATGCATGTTAAAGGTTCTTCATGGAACCATAGATTCCATTAAAGAACCTTTATTTTCAAGAGTTTTGCATGGACAAAACTCTTGAAACATCAGCAAGAACTCGACATTCCGTCTGAGCCAATCAAGCGTTGACCATTTGAAAACTAACCTCTATGCATTTTATCCCAGCATAGTTATGTGCTAAACACATTCATTTTAGGTGGCGAGGGTGGTGTCTAACTCATAGTTGTGTTGACAGGTACAGTACGACCCAAACCCCTTTGCTGTGGGCTCATGGGGCAGATAATGGAATTTCCATGCATAATTCAGCTTAAGCGTGGATCTGATGTCCGGCTCAGGTTACTGGCCCAGTTTAAGGACACTATTGGATAGCTTGATCGCCTAATTTCAGATGTGGAAATTTGGCACTGAATCCCCATCGGTTCTTTTTGTTGTCTGCTATTGTATTGAAGATTACAAATCATGCACGGAATGGCGAATGACTTTCAGGGGTTTCATAATTTCACTTTTGCCCTAATGACACTAACATGCATGTCTGGGGTTTTGGCTTTTTTAGAAAATGCATGTTTTCTATTTTAATATACTTTCAAATAGAATTTATTCCTGTGATGCGCAGCTGAATTTTCAGCATCATTCCTCCAGTCTTCAGTGTCACATGAGCCTTCAGAAATCATTCTAATATGCTGATTTATTTTCAGTGTTGGAAACAGTTTTTGCTGCTTGATATTTTTTTTGGAACCTGTGATCCTAACATTTTCTAACATTTAATGACTGTAATAAGTTGAATAATTGTACAATTATTTTACAATTATTCAACAGTATTTTGTATATACTCACACATAAATGTTATATAATTTTCTTGAAATATTTCTTTAAATATGTTGAATACACATGAATAATCTTATATAATATTTAATTTATTCATAATATTTGCAAGACCTTGCCTACACTAAAAAACTAAAATACTGTGGTGGTACAATGGTATTGTACTTATATGATGTGATGTATTGAGTTTAATACTGATTTATCAGTTTGTGTTTCTCAGGCTGGCAGTGATGGAGAAAGTATTGGAAACTGTCCTTTTTCTCAAAGGCTTTTTATGATCCTGTGGCTGAAGGGAGTCGTGTTCAAGGTCACCACTGTCGACCTGAAAAGGTAACGAATTGTTCTTAATATGCATTGCTGTTAGAAACCACATGGATCAAAATTTTGTGGCTTTCATTTAAAGTCTGTTAGCTTTAGATAGATGTCCCACCCAAATGTCCTGTTTCAACTAGAAATACATTAACAAAGCAAAGTAACCCATGCTTATCAAGCATTTTCATTGGCTTTAATTGGCTGTGTTATGTAATGATCAAACTCAGATGTGAATGTGAATTTTTCTTCAAGGAAACCAGCTGATCTCCATAATCTGGCTCCCGGTACTCCTCCACCATTCCTTACCTTCAGTGGCGAAGTGTGGACAGATGTCAACAAAGTCGAGGAATTCTTGGAAGAGATGCTAGCGCCTCCCAAGTAGGTTGACAGGATGTTCACAGATGGATTGATTGTTTATGTAATGTGAACAGCAAAATTTTTCATTCACGTCCTAAGATATCCAAAACTGGCTGTGAAGAACAAGGAGTCCAACACGGCGGGAAATGACATCTTCGCAAAGTTCTCAGCCTACATCAAGAACACAAATACAGGAGCCAACGCAAGTGAGTTTAACGTCTGCTCTATGACTTATTAGACAGGTTCAAGGAATATCTACAGCTCTTTATGGATGCTCTGTTGTCAACGGCAAAATATGGAGCCACATGTTATCCAGAGCTCATTCACATTCCACTAGGCCTTTACAGGGATTGTCTTGACTTAAAGCCGCTGTATTTCTTCAGATGAAAACATTCAGCACAAGCACATATCAAACTTTTGGCTGTGCAGGTCTGGAGAAGGGGCTACTGAAAGCTCTGAAGAAACTGGACAACTTCCTGAACTCCCCTCTACCGGACGAGATTGATGCCGATAGTACGGAGGAGGAGAAGTGCTCCAACCGCAAGTACTTGGACGGCAATGAATTAACGCTCGCAGACTGCAACCTCCTCCCAAAACTGCACGTAGTGAAGGTGACATACTGCTGGGAGATCTGCTGTAATTGATCATTTAGTGCAAGATAAAATAGTGGTGATTCCTGAAAGGAAAAGTTCCAAAAACGTTCCTAATGTTCCAAAAACGTTCTTTTTATTGCAGTGAATGTTTCTCGGGGTGGATTTACTTTTTAAAGTCAGTTTTTGCGCAGACACACACCTTTCCAGCTAACAGGGAACGTTCTTACAACTTTCAATGTTTTGTCAAAATTATATATATGTTAGGATAAAATGTTCTTATAGTAATGTTAATGGAACATTCTTATAACATTATTAATAGGCTATTTAATATCCGTTCTCATAATGTTAAGAGAAAATGTGATTAGATAATAAAAATAAATGTTATATTTAGGGTGAACAAGTTAATAGAATCTTGTAAGAAATGTTTTCAATAATGTTTTAATTATGATACGAAAATTAGACTTTTTAAAGGGGTCATATGATGTTGCTAAAACGAACATTATTTTGATATTCCTTTAAGTTTCAAAAAACACATTATTTTCCGCATACTGTACATTATTGTTTCTCCTCTATGCCCCGCCTTTCTGAAACGCGCTGATTTTTACAAAGCTCATCCTCTGAAAAGCGAGGTGTGCTCTGATTGGCCAGCTATCCAGAGCGTTGTGATTGGCCGAATACCTCAAGCGTGTGACGGAAATGCGAATATTAAAAAAAGAATGTTTTTGTAACTTTTGAATAACATTAGAATCGTGACAAGAAAATTTTAATTTTCACATTTTAGGAACATTTCAAAAGGTTTTCAATGTTTTTATAACCTAAATGTATCATCTGGGTCAAAGTCTTTTGGACATTCCTGATTCCTGAAATGTTTAAAAACAGTCCCTTTAATTGCAGTTAATAATTCTCAGGGTAGGTTTACATTTTAAAGTAAATTTTAAAGTCTTTTGAACAATCTCACCTCTTCTGGCCAGGAAAAAAACAAAACAGAGGGGCATGTTGTCACATCATGGGGTAAGTTGTCGAAACAGGATCCTGCAGTTTTTTGACACTGATTTGAGAAGAAAACATTTTCTGAAATATGAAATATTACCTAAATTAAAATAAAAAGTAATCTTCCACATCATACCTGCATTTAAAATGTATTTAAATGGATTTATATATTTATCAAATTAATCGATAAATCAAAACAAATGAAACAGCAAATTGCAATAAATCCTTGCATCATGCATTTACGTTTTTGCTTTTTGACGAATTGCTATTCGCAGTTAATGAATTGCATAAAAATACAACATATAATACACATGTGATAACTTGCCCCAACCTAACATTTATTAAAATACTCTTAGGATGATCTGTTTAGATTATAAATGGGCAGATTCAGTTGTTTCATTTCATCATTATTTTTCATCCCACATTCAGGTGGTTTGTAATTACAACATTTCAGCACAGACACACACCTTTTGAACATTCCTACCAGTATTGCCTGTAGGAAAACATACATCGGGGCATTTTGTCACACTATGTATTAAAATTGGGGCAAAGGGACCACAAAGGGACCCTAGAGTTTATTGACACTAATTTGAGTGTTGAATTCTACCTAAACTATAAGAAAAAGTCATCTTCCACATCATATATGCATTTAAAATGTATTAGCGTAAAATGAAAAACATATAAGCCACATGTAACAACTTGCTCCAACTTGCTAAAATCCTTACAGGATGATTGGTTTGGATCATAAACTAGCATCATGTTTCTTATTCAGGTGGTTTCTAAGAAATACCGTAACTTTGAGATCCCATCAGAGTTGAGTGGGGTTTGGAGGTACCTGCAGAACGCCTATGCCCAGGATGAATTCACCAACACCTGTGCGGCAGACAGAGAGATTGAACTGGCCTATCAGGACGTAGCCAAGCGGCTGGGCAAATGAAAATGCACTAATCAGTGACTAATAATCATATGCAGAACTGCTAAAGTGGTGACCTTTCTCTTGGTGTCAATGTCTCATTTTCCTTCAGCAGTTATTGAGCAGAATTTGCCTTCTGGACATTGACTCGGTCCTGTAATACTCATGCTTGTGTGTAGGCCTTCCCATTGCCATTATGTTTACTGTCTGTCTGTAGTGACATAAACTCCTCTATTAGTGTCGCTATCTATGACGGTCTAGAAAAGAAAAAAACACTGTGCCACAGTAAAATGAGCCTCATTCTGCAGTTGAATTTATACATCATTATACACTTTATACATCAAACAAAACCATCAAACAAAATAAGCACATGTTTAGGTCTCAGGTATCTCTAGCCCTGTCTGGAATTTTCATATATTTGAAATGAACAACAATACTGTGTCTTATTAATAAAATATATTTTTTTCATAAAGCTTGTAATGTTTCGCTTGTGTTTAATCATGTGTCATACTGCAAGACGAATATTTCAAGTTAGAAAAACTCACCTCATCTTGTCGATTAGCACAGATAATCGACTCATCCCAAAGTTCCGATGACATTAAGGGCAGAAAATTGCATTTTTGTTTAAGCACTTACATTAATTCTTCCATACAAAATGTGTGTTATGTAAAGTTGCCGAAATCGTCACTGTAGCTGCGGAACTAGTTTTCTGGGCGGAAAGAAGAAAACATTTTCTGAAATATGAAATATTACCTAAATTAAAATAAAAAGTAATCTTCCACATCATACCTGCATTTAAAATGTATTTAAATGGATTTATATATTTATCAAATTAATCGATAAATCAAAACAAATGAAACAGCAAATTGCAATAAATCCTTGCATCATGCATTTACGTTTTTGCTTTTTGACGAATTGCTGTTCGCAGTTAATGAATTGCATAAAAATACAACATATAATACACATGTGATAACTTGCCCCAACCTAACATTTATTAAAATACTCTTAGGATGATTTGTTTAGATTATAAATGGGCAGATTCAGTTGTTTCATTTCATCATTATTTTTCATCCCACATTCAGGTGGTTTGTAATTACAACATTTCAGCACAGACACACACCTTTTGAACATTCCTACCAGTATTGCCTGTAGGAAAACATACATCGGGGCATTTTGTCACACTATGTATTAAAATTGGGGCAAAGGGACCACAAAGGGACCCTAGAGTTTATTGACACTAATTTGAGTGTTGAATTCTACCTAAACTATAAGAAAAAGTCATCTTCCACATCATATATGCATTTAAAATGTATTAGCGTAAAATGAAAAACATATAAGCCACATGTAACAACTTGCTCCAACTTGCTAAAATCCTTACAGGATGATTGGTTTGGATCATAAACTAGCATCATGTTTCTTATTCAGGTGGTTTCTAAGAAATACCGTAACTTTGAGATCCCATCAGAGTTGAGTGGGGTTTGGAGGTACCTGCAGAACGCCTATGCCCAGGATGAATTCACCAACACCTGTGCGGCAGACAGAGAGATTGAACTGGCCTATCAGGACGTAGCCAAGCGGCTGGGCAAATGAAAATGCACTAATCAGTGACTAATAATCATATGCAGAACTGCTAAAGTGGTGACCTTTCTCTTGGTGTCAATGTCTCATTTTCCTTCAGCAGTTATTGAGCAGAATTTGCCTTCTGGACATTGACTCGGTCCTGTAATACTCATGCTTGTGTGTAGGCCTTCCCATTGCCATTATGTTTACTGTCTGTCTGTAGTGACATAAACTCCTCTATTAGTGTCGCTATCTATGACGGTCTAGAAAAGAAAAAAACACTGTGCCACAGTAAAATGAGCCTCATTCTGCAGTTGAATTTATACATCATTATACACTTTATACATCAAACAAAACCATCAAACAAAATAAGCACATGTTTAGGTCTCAGGTATCTCTAGCCCTGTCTGGAATTTTCATATATTTGAAATGAACAACAATACTGTGTCTTATTAATAAAATATATTTTTTTCATAAAGCTTGTAATGTTTCGCTTGTGTTTAATCATGTGTCATACTGCAAGACGAATATTTCAAGTTAGAAAAACTCACCTCATCTTGTCGATTAGCACAGATAATCGACTCATCCCAAAGTTCCGATGACATTAAGGGCAGAAAATTGCATTTTTGTTTAAGCACTTACATTAATTCTTCCATACAAAATGTGTGTTATGTAAAGTTGCCGAAATCGTCACTGTAGCTGCGGAACTAGTTTTCTGGGCGGAAACTCACGTTAAATGATTTGTATCCTTCCGTGTGCTGTGAGAAAATTTAAGTTGCCGCGTTTATCGACTTGACAAGATTTGTAAAATACAGGTTAGTAAATGATTTTAACACTCCACTCTCATGTTTACACGTGCGGTTTTAATTGTTGTAGCTCTACCTTCAATATTAAGTTTATTTTAAACGGTTTTTTTGTTCTTGTCTAAACTTATAAGAAGACGCGGTTTTTAACGATCTTAGTCGCAATTTATCGTCAGTGGAAATAAGACATCGTGTTACATATTTTGCATAGTTTATATTGAACCTTTAACATTTTTTTTCCCTGAAAAAACTAACAAACAAAAAGATAAAACCAGTCTATTGTAGACTGCTGGTTTCTGTCAACATGGTTTATTCGATGGTTTTTGAGGTGTTTTAGGCACTTGTCAATTGGCCAGACCATGGTTGACCAGATAAACCAGTTGAAGACCAGCCTGCCATATTAAGTTGGTTTAATTGTTTGTTTGTTTGTTTCAGCAGAATATAGATTAAAATTAATTCTTAAATTTTACATACATGACCTTGAATGATGCTGGCTGCAATTGGTAACATATTCGTTTGACTTGGTGTGGTTACAGCCAAACATCTGCTGAGCTGCAGCACTACCATCAGCTGGATACAATATGAGACACTTAAGATAATATTTCACAAAAACCAAGTGGTCACCATCTATCAAACTGTCAAGTAGGTGTGAAAAAAGCTGTCGTTCCATCTGATTTCCAGCACATGTGACGGCTGTATGTCAGGTTTAGCTGGCAGCTGAATAATATTGCTTTATACGAGCACGGAGATCAGATTGGAACACAGGCTGAAACAGGAGAGGTTTTCCTCTGGTAGCTCAGGGCCGCTTGGCCTCATGGGTTTTAATTACTCTACTTCCTGTTGAGGAAGCCCTTTCACCATCTCTGAGCAGTCCAACACATTTCTTTCACTGCAAATTCAAACCATCTGCATTTTTGTCTGCAGTCTTTATGTTGGCAGTGGGGCAAAGGACCAGTCAAACATGCACTTGGCTCCTTCCTCGATTGTTTCCGGAAGTTTGCACCATTCTGGATGAAACGTCCTGCGACCTTAAGCGCATGGAAGGCCCGACACGCAATCATCTGTCTTCAGATGGAAATCCTTCTCCAACACGCTATTCTTTTTCCTCCAGAACAATTTTCTCTGTGAGGAATCTCCAGTTACACGACATGCAAGCATCATTTATTGAAAAATCTGTGTTGTTTTCCCACTGTGCATTGAAGGAGTGATCAGAATATGGACTTATTTGCTTCATGCAACCTACACTCTTAAAAATAAAGGTGCTTCAAAAGGTTCTTCAAGCGATGCCATAGAAGAACCATTTTAAGTTCCACAAAGAACCATTTAGTCAAAGGTTCTTTAAAGAACCGTCTCTTTCTTACCTTTTTGTAATCTTAAGAACCTTCTTTCACCACAAAGAACCTTTTGTCAAACAGAAAGGTTCTTCAGATGTTAAAGGTTCTTTATGGAACCATTTAGACAAAAAGGTTCTTCTATGGCATCGTGAAGCACCTTTATTTTTAAGAGTGTAACTGATCGGATTCCATTCAACGAGGCATCATCCTATTCCATCTACTCTTGACTATATACAGATAGAAAAATTGACTTCCATGATGATGCTAATCATTGTGCCTGATGAAGGCAATGCTGTAATGTATAAATGTTGGAGATCTGCAGTTGCTTCATCCATATATTTCATTCATAATTGCTCGCTCATGTAGATTACGGGGCTTCCAAACCTCTGCGTTTTAGTGTATTTCTGTTTGGGTGTTTGTCAAACAGCAAGGTTCTTCAGATGTTAAAGGTTCTTTATGGAACCATTTAGACAAAAAGGTTCTTCTATGGCATCGTGAAGCACCTTTATTTTTAAGAGTGTAACTGATCGGATTCCATTCAACGAGGCATCATCCTATTCCATCTACTCTTGGCTATATACAGATAGAAAAATTGACTTCCATGATGATGCTAATCATTGTGCCTGATGAAGGCAATGCTGTAATGTATAAATGTTGGAGATCTGCAGTTGCTTCATCCATATATTTCATTCATAATTGCTCGCTCATGTAGATTACGGGGCTTCCAAACCTCTGCGTTTTAGTGTATTTCTGTTTGGGTGGAGTAAGTTTTACATACGTGGCCTTAAAAAACCATATGCATTTAATCGTGGCTGAGTTGCATCTTGTATTGCATCCCAAATGCACCTTGAAGGTCATTTACACTTGGTCCAAGTGTAGATGGATGTCTAATTTGTAAAAACGTATGAAGTGTACATGTAAATACCTCCATATTAGAGACTCTAAGGTGAGACCAAAAAAACCCCCCACTCAAAACACCTTTGCTACTGCATTGCAAAGCCCTGGCAGATGCTTTAGCATCATAGAGGTACGTTTTTCACTTACATTTACTTCAGGAAATGTAAAAAAAGGTTTTTAATGACTTTACATTATTTACAATAACTAGGGTATCTTTTATTTTGACAGAAACTGTGGTAACTGTGTTTGGATGGAAGAAAGCACGAACGATACTATCACAGGACTGGAAAAAGCACATTATATGTCCTGGAACTGGCAATTAGATGTGAGAAAATGAGTCTTTTCCTGAATGCGTCTACCTTTCTTGAAGGCTGTCAAAGCAGCGGTAGCCGGCCGCTGACTTCACTACTCACTTCCCACCTGATTTAACTTATGCTGAAGTGGCAATTGCATTTTCATAGCTCAAAACCCAAAGGTAATCTAAAGCAGAGCCCACTCCATGGACACTGCCAACGCACCACGCAAATGGCATGCGATTCCTCCACAACTCGGCTCAGATCACCAACATCAGAGGATTTTAGGGCAGTAAAGGCAAGGCAACCTGTAGTTCACTCTGACCGTTTTATCAAAACAAGCATTTGCTTGAGTCTTATAATTATAGGTTAACACACAGGGTTGGATTAAAGCATCGCTGCACAGTAATATCCTTTGAGATCTTGTTGGATTTGTGTCTGTGGATCGGTTGTGCATCAGTGACCTCGCCTGGGCTCTAAATGATACCAAATGTTGAAGTTTGCCCCTGTTTCAAACAGCAGGGTAATTGTGGGTATGCATCAGTCAGATCTTGATTTAGACTTCAGTGATGTCTGTCTGCACCTCATGAAGAGATCCAAGAGGTTTCACATTTTATGGTGGAAAATTAAAAGTCTTCATGCTGAGAGTGTATGAAATGGCATTTGGTATTGTTTGCTTTGGTAGGAATATTTTATTTTGTCCATCGCCAACTTGCCTTTTGGGATTTCGGGATACACTCTTTTATCTAATTAAAATTTCCATCTCGCTGTATATTTTCATTATGCTTTCATGTGTTCCCCATCTGTCCATCTTAGCGTTTAGATCTGTATCACAATATAATGTAGGTGTCTTTTTTTCTTTTTTTTTACAGTGAAAAGCCTAAAGGGATAGTTCACTCCAGCATTAAAATTTACTCATGAACATTGACTCACCCTCATGTCGGGCCAAACATATGACATATGGAAAACAAAAAAGAGATATTTTGGGGGGAAAAGAGCTTCTATTTTCTGTATCAGGGTTATTATAGTTAACTTAATGTAAAACTATTAAAATTATGTTAATTAAATAAATGTTAATTGAAATAAAATGTAACAGCATATACCATTTGGCATATTTGCCAAGGCAACATTTCTACTTTTTATTTAGTGCATCTTGATGTACTAAAATAACAAACTAAAACTGAAATAAAAATGTATAAAACCGTATTTAAAAATAAATAACTTAAAAAAAAAAACTTTCAAAAACAACAAAATTACAAACATGTAAAAGTGAAACAATATATTAAAAATCGAATTCAGAATATTCATAAAAACTCTCAATGACACAAAAATAACACTGAAAATGTATAGTGAATATGGGCTATCTAACTTCAAAAAAGGCCAAAAAAAGTTTATACAATAGTTTATACAATTTGTGTGCTATATTTCAAGTTATTCAATAGTTTTGCATGAGGAATAGACTGAAATATAAGGTAAATTCGCTCATAAGGAATCAAACGCTGGAAATAAAGTATAAAAATAGTTTATAGTCCTTTTTGGAGCTTGGCAACTTCTAGTCACTCTATGCTTTCATAATTTATGGAAAAGCAGCAGCAAAAATAAAAAAAAGGAAAATCATGGGTTTGGATCAACATGTGAGCGAGTATGTGATGACTGACAGTATTCATTTATGGGTGAACTATTTATCTAATTTGATATGTAAAACCAGATGTTTTATTAAAAAGCTTGGGATGTCATCTTAACACCTGGACATCATCTTTTGAAGAAAAACCTCAAAAGAACCGCGAGAACAAACCCTCAGTCAGTGTAAACAGCTGCTACCTACTGGCAGTAAGTCACGTATCGCTCTGCAGAGCGTGGAATGACCCTTCTGCGGTCATATTATGAGCCGTCCTGCTCTGTGTGCGCGGTACGAGCGGTGTCAGGCCCCGCTGCATGCTGGGAAGATAGAGAGGGTGAGAGTGATGGGGTGGAACAGTGTCACTCTCACACACGTGTGTTTGTTTAGGCTTTAGCACTCGGCGGCTTCCAGCGAGGTGTCAGAACGGAGCCTCACTTCTGTTTCACACGTCCTTTTTCTGAAACTAGAGTGGTCATGTCATGCAGGGCTCAAAAAGAATGATTAAAGCGTTGCTGCATGTTCTTACGTTTAGTGTGGTCATGATATCAAACTTGTATCAATACCAATACCATTTCATGGTTCTAGCTAAATAATAATCAAATGACCACCATTATGTAAATGTAATTATGGTTGTGTGTGTGATATTTTTGTCCTGCACGTTCACATTCACGAAACACAAATTGGCTGTCTTTAATTTCATATCACTTTTTTTACTTTATGATCAACAAAGGATGCACAATGAAGCCTTGATGCTATTTATAATTACACACACACACGCACACACACACACACACACACATATATATATATATATATATATATACTCTATATATATATATATTTCGCTGTGGCATTAAAATCTGAATTAAACAAACATAATACATCCATTTGGGGTAAATATGGTAACAAGGTGTACTATTTCAAAGTACAGTCCCTGTGACCGTTTTTTTTACATTCAGTACAATATTTTGTGAAAAATTGTAATACACTAACATTCAAATGTTTGGGCAATGAAAGATAAAAAATTAAAGAAATTAATACTTTTATAAAACAAGGATGCATTAAGTTGAGACAGGATGCAAAAGTGACAGTAAAGCCATTTCTAGATTTCAATTTCTAATAAATTCTGTTCTTTGGAATTTCATTCAGACTTTAATATTTCATATCAATCAAAGAATCCTGAAAAAAAGCATCTCGAAAACATTCCACTAAAATATTAAGCTGTTTTTTTTTACTTTAAAACTTTAAAATATATATATATATATAAAACAGTTATTTTAAATTGTAATAATATCAACAATGTTACTGTGTTTACTGTCATTTCAATCAAATATGGGCCAAATGCAGTCTTGGTGAGCAAAAGAGACTTCTTTCAAAAACATTAGAAAATCGTAGTTATTCCAAACCTTTGACTGGAAGCGTCTGTAAATATTTCGTATTATTGCACTCCATCGTGTATCATTGAATTTTTCTTCTCTGATAAAATCACTTTGTGTTAGGGTTATATGGCTAACACTGTTTTTGTGTGATCAAGGACAAACGACGCTGATCCAGGACCACGTCCTACTTGGCAACTTCACGGTCAAGTTTTTTAGCAGAGGATGAATCGTGAGCTTACAGGTGCGATCAGCTTTAGATAACACCTCTATGCATTACTTCCACCCCCCTCTTGCAAAGTGTCCCGTTTACTGCCGGCGCGCTGGAGGTGTTTAAGGATTGCGCCCCGCCGCCTCCGTGCTCCCGTGAGCTTCACACTTCATTTGTACGGAAACCTCCCAGCGGCAGCAAATACTTCACGAGCGCTGCCAGCATAAATCATCAGGCCCGACAAGCCCGTCTGCAACCTTCAGACAGCCGTGGGACACTAAGGGTCTCTATTTTCAGATGTCCCGCAGGTTTCACCCTGTTAAAGGCGTCGGGGCATTGTCCTTGGCACACCTCCAGCCAAACTGGGACAGCACTATGCCGATTTGATTGCTTGTGAAGTGATTTGGAGCAACCGGGGGCTTAACTGTGTGAGAAATGACTGACCCTCACAACACGCTGTGAAAGCAGAAGCCTCCTGTTTCACCCGGAGAGAACGCTAGGAAATGATGCGTAAATCAGTCTTCCTCAAAGAAGGACACTGAGGTGTTCGGAGAAAAGACTTCTGCTCAGTTCTTGCACTCGAAAAAAGAAAAACGTTCAATAAAATTCAATTAATTTGAGGGAAACATCCTAGCAATAAAATTAGTTATTTTTAAAAGAGAAAAAATTGATTTGTTATAGTCTTCAGTGAACAAAAGTAAACATTTAAATAATTTTGTTACCTGCCTTTGTTGCCTACCTACACTCTTAAAAATAAAGGTGCTTCACGATGCCATAGAAGAACCTTTTTGTCTAAATGGTTCCATAAAGAACCTTCAACATCTGAAGAACCTTTCTGTTTCACAAAAGCTTCTTTGTGGCGAAAGAAGGTTCTTGAGATTATAAAAAGGTAAGAAAGAGATGGTTCTTTAAACAACCTTTGACTGAATGGTTCTTTGTGGAACCAAAAATGGTTCTTCTATGGCATCGCTTGAAGAACCTTTTGAAGCACCTTTATTTTTAAGAGTGTAATGCAAAGAAATTAAAACACTGATTGATTGATTCATTTATTTTGATTTATTTTGATTTATTATTTTACCAAACATTGACATTCATTTGATCTGGCATACAACAATAAGCAAAGAGTATATTATTTATTTTATTTTATTTTATTTTATTTTAAATAAAGTAAAATTAAATAAACAGTTTAAGTGCATGATCTGAATTAAATGTTTTTTTAAATTCATGCAATGAATTATGACTTAAAAGGGATATCAGATATATTAATAAAAATGCATATAAGAAATAGTTATATATATATATATACACACATACAGTGTATATATACAGTATATATGTATGTATATATATATATATATATATATATGGCTTTTTTGTGAGGTAATCTCACAATGACCTATTTTAGTCTTTTACTCCGAGACAGAAAAACAATCATCCATTTTTGTTTTTGGAGCACGGCAACAAGAAACCTTAAGATCCATTTATCAGCAGCCGCTCTGAGTTTTGTCTTAAAAAGGCCAGAGATGATGTTCCTAATTCTTAGATTGTCTCAGCATTTGGCTTTTGCACTATCAACCCCACTTTTGTTTGATACGGAAAGACCATCATTAGTTCTTACTCTCTCTTCGTACTTGTTTATTTTCACTGAAAACCGTCAGGCAACGTGCCGAGCTCAATGTCATTTTTTAATGTAGCGGAATTTTTCTGTTTTTATTTACATTCTGTTTAATTTCAGCTATGTTCATTTCAGTTTGATTCAATTCATTGTAGTTGAGTTGTTAAGCTCAGTTCAGTTCAACACATCTAAGTTTAGTTGTCTCACTCTCAAACTGAATTTAGCTTAGCTCTGTCTTCTGTTCAGTTCAATAATGTTGCGCCCAGTTGAGTTGAGTTCAGCTCAGTTCAGCTTATTTATTAGCTGCTGAACAGCATTTTTAAATGACATTTCTAAACGTAACAGATTGTGGACGTGTTTTAGTAATTATGACTCAGATACAGACGTTTAATGAAGTACTTCCTTGATGATTAGCTCTTTTTGTTGGTCGTGGGAGTTTTCCAGTGCAGCCATATATATATAATACAGACTGTCAACCATTTAACTAGAGCTCAGTGAAACAGCAGTGAAAGTAGTTTTTCTTGCTCCCCTTGGTGCGTCCAACACGAGTTCACGTTTTCTAGGAAGCACCTGCTCTTGAGGTGTTTTTAATGAAGTCAATCACGATTGCAAGACTTTTTATTTTTGAAAAGGGGTTGAAAGTAAATTTACAGTTATATATTTTTATATCGTTTAATATTTGGTTTATATAATTAACTCTTTCATGCATAGTGTCATTAGAAAAAGACAAATTCATGTGTTAATAAAAATATGCATTTTTTTTTTTTTTTTACAAAACCATTGAAAACTAATTTGATCTGTTCCTACCTTAAGTGGTTAATTCATGCATTAAGTTAACCAGATTGCACATTTGTGTTTATCAAACTGCTTATTTTAACAGTGGTACATACAGTCAATATAATCATCATATTTCCCCCATTAATGAAATGAAAAAACAAAACAGTGAGTTATAACAAAAAGCCATTTTTATTCTCAAAGACAAATGATACAATCATCAGAAATGCTCAAAAATCTCACCATTTTCTACTGGATTGTTAGTCCCATACAAACAGGTTAAAGTTCACAAATGCATGTATATATTTCAGAAAAATACGCTATGTTTATGTATTAAATATATTTATTTATAATATAAATTATATGAATATAAATATAGACGTAAATATTTTCAAAATATATACTGTATGTGTGTATATATATATATATATATATATATATATACATAATAAATATACACAGAACACAGACATATATTATGCAAACAAAAACTTTTATTTGGGATGCGATTAATCGCGATTAATCGTTTGACAGCACTAATATTTACATTTATTAAAAGTATTTATATTATCATTACTGTTTCACTATGATTTGGAATAAGATTTTTCACATTAAAGTAGTTTTTCTGAATTGGAAAAAAATTATAATCCTGAAAGGATTTATTTTCTTCATGCTAAATGTAACTTCTTGAGTAAAATATAACCCGGACATGCATTTGTGTTTTTGTTTTTGCCATTTAGGCTTCATTTGTTTTACATCCCTTTAAAAGAAGAAGTGCTTTGTTCTAAACAAAAATAGAAATAAAAAGACAAGTGACGATTGTTTCAGAAGGGCGCTGCCAGCAGCCTATTAACTTACATTTGGACAAACATTCTATCAAGTACCACTTGTTGTTGAATCCAAAAACATACACAATATTCTTCAAAGACGCCAACTACAAAGTGTAAAGAAAATTGCATTATTGCAAATATAATTGTTTAAAAATTGGTAGCATATTTGCAGGAGTTCTCTTGTCAGTGATAACTTCATCCCAACTCATTATGGATTGCTGACCAATAAATAAATTCTAGAAATGGAGATGATAAACTTTTCTGGTAAACATCCATTGTGTAATTTAGGCTACTCTATTTGATTGTCCGTTCAGTAAAATGTCTTGCAGCCCAAAGATTCTGTTGTCTAACATGCCAGTAAAAGTACTTGATTATATTGTACCTCAAGAACCTTAGCACACAGCAAAGAGACATTTCTGAGTTTGATTGTTGTAGTACAGTTTGCATAGTGTTTAACTAACCTACAAAGTGCAGTTAACCATCCAGTTATAGAACAGAAGGCTGACGATCGTATTGGTTTCATATCTGCACAAGAGACGGAAACTGGCCGTTTTATTATTGCAAGTGCATGCGTGAGATTTGATCATGTCTGTATCTGAAGATGCAAAGGTTTAGGCCACTGCTGCAAGAGTTTGGTCGTTCTTGTAGTCACCGAAAAACATTAAATAAAAAATAAATCTAAAATAAATTAACTAGACAAACATCGGATACCAAAATCAAACAAGTGGAGAGTGCAGCACGTCAACTCTCGTAACATACCTTTGTACATTTATTGATCGTTTTTGTTATAGACGTTACTTACTCAGATGTACTCACTCTAAAACATTTCTGGATGTCTTAATATGTAACGTTTCTGACTGAGAATTTATTCTGAGAAAAATCCACAAACGTTTAATTGTGGATATAGTCTTACAATGAAATGTCCTTCCTTCATTGCTTACGTATCATTGGATTTTCTTTTTGGTTGCTTTACAATAACAATAATAATAACAAAGCATTTAAATTACAAAACGAGTAAATATTTCATTAAGTTATTAATAGATGTCCCAAAAATCAAACGTCTTAAATTTTGTCCCTCTAAACACATTGCATAATTTAAAGTTTATATGGCTTATATTGCTTCTCGAATCAGTACTGTTTGCTACCATTTCATACATAAATTAAAATAATCAGAGGGAATTAGCCAGTACTGTTTCAAATAGCTGACTTCTAGCACGCATAAATAAAAAAAACAATTGCTTTCAGTGTTAAGAAATGCTAAATTTACCGAGTTAGTATAAAAATATTCTGCGCCAATAGTGTGGATGCATTCCTATTGCAATGAACGTTTACTCAAGGACAGAAAAAGGGATAGTTCATCCAAAAATAAACGTTCTGGCATCGTTTACTCTTAAATATAGGTCTGTTCTTTGCACAAAGCTATTGAATGAGCTCACAAGTCACTTTGTTGGTGCTTTTCGGAGTTTAAAAGCCCCAAACACCAGGCATGACAGTGACAGTACACTTTTGTTGTATCTAAATGTGCAGCATCAGCATCTCGTTTTGTGTTCTGCAGAAGAAAGAAAGTCCTACGGGTTTGGAACGACATGAAGGTGAATGTATTTTCATTTTTGGCTGAACTATTCCTTTAATTTCAGTGACTTGCATTATAGGTTATATCACTGATGAAGTGGAATGTCAGATGAATTAGACTAAAGGTGCGTTCACATTTACCGTTGCTCTGCAAAATTTAGCTTAAATATTGCTAATATGATCGCACCTTAATGACGTATATCATTCCCTGTAAGGGTCATCTGTTTTATAGAAAAAAACCTCAGTGTAGTCATAAAAATACACTGCAACCATTCAATGTTGTACCAATGAGTACCAGTGAGTACCAATGAGTACCAATGAGTTTGTGCTTCTAATCCGATGATTCTTTCAAGCAATTATCTCTCGCTCTTGGTCTTTAAGGCTAACAGTGCTGCATTGAGGTCTCGTTCGACCAGACCGTCTCAATATGGTCTCCAAACGGACTCGTCCATCCTGCCGCTGGAGTTGAGAATAGTTGGCGAGCTGCTGTGGCTGCCGTCCGCCTCGCCTCCGTCCGCCTGATTGGGCAGGTTGGGGTTGATGAGGGTGCTGCCAGTGGACGCGCTAGTGCAAGGCGGCAGCATCCTGGAGGGGGATCGATCTCCGCCTGGCACCATTGAGAACTGGTACGAGCCGGACGAGGCGCCGTAGTAGAGGTACGGCGTGCTGCTGGTCTGGAAGGGCCCACTTTGGTTCTGGGTGGAGCCGGGGTACGGCGGAGGCAGGTAGGTGTGGTAGTGGGTGGTGCTGGACATGCCCAAAGACATGCCCGAGGTGACCGGTGTAGGGGTGTATGTGAAGGTCGCGGGATAGTGCATTCGGGGACTGGGGAAACGGGAATCTGTGAGGGAGGACAAACCGGGAAATTGGCGTTCAAACTGCCGCGGATCGGCCGAGAACGGACTGAGATCCGACGTACCTGGTGGAGAGAAAAAAGAACAGCTTTTTTAGTGATATTTAAATCAAGAAAAAGTTTTGAGCATGTCTTCTTTCAGTGCGGTTCAAAAGTCTGGGGTGCACTATAGTGAAAATGCTTTTTTGTGCATTTTTTTTAATTGCTATATACTTTTCAGTACTATTTCTGTTATATCATTTATTTATTTATAATAATAATTTAATACTTTTTTATCATTTATTTTATTTATTTACATACTGGTAAAAAATGTATAGCCTGAATGCACTCTAAGTCGCTTTGGATAAAAGTGTCTGCTAAATGCATGAATTATTATGAATTATTATTATTATTTATATAATCAGAGCATTTATATGGTACGAAAACTATCAGGAAAATTAGGGTTAAAAAGGTACAACATATTGATTATTACAGTACAACATAATGTTAATTTTACTCATTGTTTTTGTATAAGATAAATGCTCTGATTATATAAATCAATGATATAATCTGATGTTTATAGATACATTTTCCATTAAAGTTTTCATTGTGTTAACGAACAATTGTGCATTTTAACTTTATTTTACTTATCTATCATGTTGGAAAAAGTGCAGAATCTGACATATTTTCATTTTACATTCTACATTTTCTTTGTATCTATTTTTTAAGCCTAAAAAAAGTTACATACTATACTTTTGGGCCCCATTGCATATAACATTCAGTTTTAAAATGGATTTGTTTATTTCAGTCTATATGGGTTATTTATACTATCATATTTTTTGTAGTTAAATATTTCGTTTTGCAAAATGCTGCTGGGTCACCTTAACTCTTTTCAACTCAGTTGTATTTATTTATTAGCTGGCCTGTGACACCCTACATTGTTTTTGAACTAGATGCATGCTCTCAAGATAAATATAATGACTTCCACATCAATTGAGACTGAAATGAATAAAGGAACATTGTTAAATCAGACAGAAGAGGGCGCTGTCAAACTTAATTAGCATACAGCTTAAACTAACTAGCCTGTCAACACAAAACTCCCCTTTATAAACTCAAAAGAAGCTTGTGAAGAATGAAGCGCATGCAACTTTATCTGCATTTCTCTTCCAAATAATGAATGTGAAAAATAATGGAAGTAAATATGAAGATGCTCTCCCAAACAATTTGATTAGAGTGAAAACAGTTTTGTCTTTGTTATTATACGAGTGAGTGTTTGAACGCCCAAGCCACGAACGCGTCACAATCACACTTCAAAGTGCAAGAAAAAAGTTCATATTGTTGCTCATTGATCCTGTTTGTGCCTCCACATGAACAGATTCTCTTTACAAGCTCAGTCTGAGGAATTTTAATCAAGGAAACTACAATAAATATTAACCGACCGACAAGAGAAACTGGCTCATCTCACATGTCAGCGGTTTAATTACTCTAGCAAAACATAAACTTGAATTAAATGTTTGTTTGCAACCTGAATTACACAATGCTTGGGTTGATTCAAGGTCAAGATGAAGACTAATGCTGCAAAAATGTCACCGGGCCATAAAAGATCAATATGCAAACGAACTTGTCAAAAGGCGCTGACGTGCTGCTGAAAGATTGTGAGTTTGGCTTCTGGCTGTTTGTTTCTTGAGCGGCGTTTGCTGAAGGTTGTCCGGGGGTTTGTATGCAAACGCGTCGTGTGCGTTCACGCTCACATGCGCAAACACACGCATCCTCGCATTTATATGAATATCAAAGAGAAATGTCGGAATAAACTGGGAGCGCACATGGAAACGTTTAGAGGAAAATCAGTTTCCACAGGATGCATAATGAGCAGTCTCAGATGTGGTGGCATGTCTGCGATTAGCCAAAGAGAAGGGCCGATCTTCTCTCTTAGAACCACAAGATGTTTTTAAATTATAAACCACTAATGGGCTGTGACTCCCAGAACCCCAGGAGAGAGAATCCCAGAGGAACGTCTTATCATCTCCACATCTGTCTGTTTTTGCACTCTGCATTCATCATGATCTGCTTTTCAAATGGAGCCGCCTGCTAAATTAAAGGCTATAAACAAACAATCCCAAACTCCTCTCCTCTTTTCCTTTCCATTGCATTTCCCCTTTCTTTTCCTTTTCTTTCTTCCAAACAAACCCAAACTCTTTTCTCTTCCTTTCTATTTCCCCTTTCATGACCTTTCCCATTTCAGTTACCCATTTTATTTCCTTTAGTTCACAAAAAAGTAAAATCCTCTCAACTCGCGTTCTTTTCCCATTCCCACATTTCTTTACTTCATACAAACCCAAACTCTTTTCCTTTCCACTTCCCCTTTCCTATTTTCTTTGCTTTGCTTCAAATCGAAACCTTTTACTTTTCATTTCTCTGATTTTAACTATTTCCTCTTTCCTTTGCCATTACGCTACTTCAATTAAACCATTTTTTCCTCTTTCTGTTTCCGTTTTCCAGTCCAATTTCCATTTTCCTTTTTCATTTTCTTCAAACCAACCAAAATGATTCTCCTTGTCTCTCCAATTCCCATGTAACTAAAACTCTTTTCCCCTTCCTGATCATTTCCCTTTTTCTTTCCTTTACTTCTTTCAGACAAACTAAAACTCCTTTTCCTTTCCATTTCCCCTTTCCTAACCTTTCCCAGGTTATTTGACCCTTTTCTTCCCTTTACTTCAAACAAACTGAAGTCTTTTACTTCCTGTTTCTTACCATATAATTTCCCCTTTTCTTTACTTATGTAACAGGGCTGACGAGACGTGAGACGTGTGGATCCATCTGCAAGCTTTATTTAAAGAGACGTGGTATAACAGGCAGGGTCGAACACTGGCAAACAGGTATATGGCGGGCAAAAACACAAGAATAGTCCTAGGGCTAGCGTAGGTCACCGATCGGCAGACAGAATCACAGGGGCAAGACGAGAGGGAGAAATCCAGGAAAACAGGCAAAGATCAGAAACCGCAAAAACAGGCAAGGCAAAACAAGGACAACATGGAGACTCGGAACGGGGAACAGGCTAAACAATACTCAGCAGAGAAAGGTCGTTAGAGTGGGTGTTATATAGTGAGTGAGGTGATTAGAAACAGCTGTGTGCAATGAGTGCAATCAGTGCAGTGTGCAAATCGTGCAAAGAATGATGGGATATGTAGTCCGGGGTGCTATGCAACAGTTTGTGTTGTGCGAGAGTCAATGTAATGGAAAGGGTGACCTCTGGTGGTGAATAAACGGAAGTCCATGGACCGAATTCGTGACAACTTAAAACAAACCAGAATATTTTCCTGTGTATTTCCTATTTCCTTTCCAATTTCTAGTTCCCCCTTTTCTGGCAAGCTTTCCTTTCCTTTTCTTTCCATTTCCTCTTTCCTGACTCTTCCTCACTTCAATTCCCCCTTTTCTTTCCTTTCACTTCAAACTAAAATCTTTTTCTGTCTGTTTTTCCATTCCTTTCCCTTTTCCAATCTTCATGTTTTTCTTTGAATTCAAATAAACCAAGTATCTTTTCCTTTCTGTTTCCCCTTTGTCCATTTTTCCTTTTCTTTCCTTCACTTCAAACAAAGTCTCTGGTCTAATCACGTCTCATCCTTCTTCTCACCCTGTTGCTGAGGTAAAGTAGGTTTTTTTATGTCTTTCCCGTCAGCTTGTCTGCTGGTTTAGGAGCGGTCGCGTGTCGTCCATGAGCGCCGCTTTATGAGTGACAGTTCGGCAAACTTTACAGAACATGTGTGGCCAATTATGAGCAGATTGTCTCTCCCCATGATCAACTCTTGACATTTCAAACCAAACAAAAAAGACACTTCAGGGAGACAGTGCAGAAGAGAGGAGACCCAAGTCACATTTCCAAAACAATGACAGAAATTCACATATACAACCTTCAATCACCATTAAACATCGCTCCTCGCTGCAGACATTCACGAGAATGAACCCATTATGCTATCGGCTCTTGCCAGACCCTTTTTGGCTAAACTTAATATGACATCAATCACTTTGTATTACAGGGATGGTGTGGTCTAGTAGCTGAAGCTCAAGGCTAGAAACCAAGAGGATCATGATGGCTCAAGCTGTGACCTATCATCAGTGTGATCTTGCAACCTTTGACCTCAGGTTGCCTGCTACAAGACTGCCTGCTTACTTTAAGAGCACATTAAGAGGTACAGAAGCCACTAACAAAGATGTATCATGGTGTTTTGGGGTCAGTAAGATTTTTTCTTTTTTTTAAATGGATACTTTTATTCACTAAGGATGCATTAAATTGATCAAAAGTAACAGTAAAGACATTCATAATGTTAAAAAAGATTTATATTTTTCTAGTTATTTTAAATAGTAATATTTCACAGTATTACTGTATTTTACTTTGATCAAATCAATGAAGCCTTGATGACTTCATTCAAAATCATGGTACTGCTAAAGTACTTTTTTGTATTCGGTATCTTGGTATATATCAAAATACCATGGTTTTATGGACATACAACATGGTATTTTTTAAATACCATGACACATTATGGTATGTATCAAAGTACCATGTTTTGTGAATATGTACCATGGTATTCTCTGAAGATCCTTAGATGAAGATTTGGAAGATGTCTTTATCCAAAGCCACTTTTTTATCAAGGTATACATTTGATTTGTATATGCATTCTGTGTTATTGCATATATCAAAGTACTGAGATATTCAGACTTGATACCATCATTGAGTCCACCAAACATGCTTTTAAACCAGCCTCCTTAAACAGACTTCCACAAAAGGAAAAATCAAAGTTGAATACGGTCCTCCAGTATCCCGCTCTGATAATTCATCGCTCTCTGTGTAATATTATGCATGCCTTCATCTGCGTCATTATCAGTCACCAGGTCTCTGGCTGAGAGGTGTAACTCAAGCCCACGGTGGAGAAGAACAGTCACGCAAGCAGCTGCAGAGGGTGCGATGTCTTCTGGAGACCGAGCCATTCAGCGGCGCTCCGAGGAAGAATAGGGGGCGTTAGGACCAAGAGGTGCGTGTGTCTCTTTGAGGAAAGAACAAAGGCTGACATCTCCAAGATGAAAGCCGGGTGAAATCTAAACTAATCAAACCCAACGAGGCAGCTGGCCGGGGTTCAAAAAGCAGCCACACCAAGAAGCCATTTAAACTTTCACATTCGCTCCAGGCTCAAAGAAAACAGTTAGGGTGGGGAGCCAAAAAAAAAAAGTTCAAAAACCAACCTGGCGGAGATTCAAACAGGTGTATTAAAGAAAACGTCCACGCTGTGTGTTAAAAAACGAACCCCAAAGGGCGGGTGGACCGCAATCTGGTGCCTATTTCATTAATAAAGGCACGGTCACAGCAAGCTCTTCCTAGGCTTTGGACTCGAGAGCTTTTTGGGTAGTTGACGAGAATTGCTTTTTAAAACCCCATCTAAACCTATTTTAAACAACATTCTCTTGTAATTATTGTTCATGCAACCGTTATGAATGCATGTGAATTTAAATGCTACACTCTTAAAAATAAAGGTGCTTCACTATGCCATAGAAGAACCTTTTCGTCTAAATGGTTCCATAAAGAACCTTTAACATCTGAAGAACCTTGCTGTTTCACAAAAGCTTCTTTGTGGCGAAAGAAGGTTCTTCAGATTATAAAAAGGTAAGAAAGAGATGCTTCTTTAAAGAACCTTTGACTGAATGGCATCTATGGCATCGCTTGAAGAACCTTTTGAAGCACCTTTATTTTTAAGAGTGTATGTGGAATATTTGTATGTTTTAAAAATGCATTTGTCATTTAAAATGATCTAGTATGGATGAAAAAAAAAATGATGATTGAAATATATAATAAATTATTGTGCATGCAATGTGTGTATATACAGTATATATATTAAAATTGTGCATGCAAGTATTTATTTATTTGATCTATTTAATATTTTATTTTATTTATACTACTTTTTCATTTGTTTTCACTCAATAGCTTTAAATATAAATATAAAAAATTCAATATTTGTGCATTTTAAAAATGCATGTATATACAGTGGGTACGGAAAGTATTCAGACCCCCTTAAATTTTTCACTCTTTGTTATATTGCAGCCATTTGCTAAAATCATTTAAGTTAATTTTTTTCCTCATTAATGTACACACAGCACCCCATATTGACAGAAAAACACAGAATTGTTGACATTTTTGCAGATTTATTAAAAAAGAAAAACTGAAATATCACATGGTCCTAAGTATTCAGACCCTTTGCTGTGACACTCGTATATGTAACTCAGGTGCTGTCCATTTCTTCTGATAATCCTTGAGATGGTTCTACACCTTCATTTGAGTCCAACTGTGTTTGATTATACTGATTGGACTTGATTAGGAAAGCCACACACCTGTCTATATAAGACCTTACAGCTCACAGTGCATGTCACAGCAAATGAGAATCATGAGGTCAAAGGAACTGCCTGAAGAGCTCAGAGACAGAATTGTGGCAAGGCACAGATCTGGCCAAGGCTACAAAAAAATGTCTGCTGCACTTAAGGTTCCCAAGAGCACAGTGGCCTCCATAATCCATAAATGGAAGACGTTTGGGATGACCAGAACCCTTCCCAGAGCTGGCCGTCTGGCCAAACTGAGCTATCGGGGGAGAAGAGCCTTGGTGAGAGAGGTAAAGAAGAACCCAAAGATCACTGTGGCTGAGCTCCAGAGATGCAGTCGGGAGATGGGAGAAAGTTGTAGAAAGTCAACCATCACTGCAGCCCTCCACCAGTCGGGGCTTTATGGCAGAGTGGCCCGACAGAAGCCTCTCCTCAGTGCAAGACACATGAAAAAACACCTGAAGGACTCCAAGATGGTGAGAAATAAGATTATCTGGTCGGATGAGGCCAAGATAGAACTTTTTGGCCTTAATTCTAAGCGGTATGTGTGGAGAAAACCAGGCACTGCTCATCACCTGTCCAATACAGTCCCAACAGTGAAGCATGGTGGTGGCAGCATCATGCTGTGGGGGTGTTTTTCAGCTGCAGGGACAGGACGACTGGTTGCAATCAAGGGAAAGATGAATGCGGCCAAGTACAGGGATATCCTAAACGAAAACCTTCTCCAGAGTGCTCAGGACCTCAGACAGGGCCGAAGGTTTACCTTCCAACAAGACAATGACCCTAAGCACACAGCTAAAATAACGAAGGAGTGGCTTCACAACAACTCTGTGACTGTTCTTGAATGGCCCAGCCAGAGCCCTGACTTAAACCAAATTGAGCAACTCTGGAGAGACCTAAAAATGGCTGTCCACCAACGTTTACCATCCAACCTGACAGAACTGGAGAGGATCTGCAAGGAAGAATGGCAGAGGATCCCCAAATCCAGATGTGAAAAACTTGTTGCATCGTGAAAAATTTAAGGGGTCTGAATACTTTCCGTACCCACTATATATATAAACCTTTAACATCTGAAGAACCTTGCTGTTTCACAAAAGCTTCTTTGTGGCGAAAGAAGGTTCTTCAGATTATAAAAAGGTAAGAAAGAGATGCTTCTTTAAAGAACCTTTGACTGAATGGCATCTATGGCATCGCTTGAAGAACCTTTTGAAGCACCTTTATTTTTAAGAGTGTATGTGGAATATTTGTATGTTTTAAAAATGCATTTGTCATTTAAAATGATCTAGTATGGATGAAAAAAAAATGATGATTGAAATATAATAAATTATTGTGCATGCAATGTGTGTATATACAGTATATATATTAAAATTGTGCATGCAAGTATTTATTTATTTGATCTCTTTAATATTTTATTTTATTTATACTACTTTTTCATTTGTTTTCACTCAATAGCTTTAAATATAAATATAAAAAATTCAATATTTGTGCATTTTAAAAATGCATGTATATACAGTGGGTACGGAAAGTATTCAGACCCCCTTAAATTTTTCACTCTTTGTTTATATAATTTTATTTTTTAACTTTTAGGACAAAAAATACAAATAAAGTAGTATAAATAAAATAAAATAATATAAATATTTAAAATATATTTTTATAAAATTTATTATTTGATATAAATGCTCAATATATATATTTGCAATATTTTAAAAATGTATTTGTTACAATGCGTGATCATTTAAAATAAAAACGAAAATACAATTGTATAAATAAAAGAACATTAAAGAGATAAATAGAGAAATAGTGATCAGTTACAGAAGTTATGACATACACTTTCCCAGCATTCAAATAAATTCTGTTATAAAATCCAATAGACGTGTTATGTACCAACTACCCGTTTACCTTTTGAGGTCCGTGAGGCAGAAACTCTAGTCTGTTTTATTGTTCCTTTTCAAGCCATTTCAAAAGAGAGTTGAGTTCAAAGACTCCATCGGAGAGGACGGGGGTTAGGGGAGATATTCTTTCAAATGCTCTTTATTTTTAAAGGTGCTATTGCTTGGAAGCCATTTGCCCACGGGCGACGTAACAAACGCTTACAAAGCAGAAAGTTAACGCTGGAAAAATGCTTTGATTCGACTTCAGCGAATGAGTGTTTGGACAAATGTTCACAGCTAACACGATCAGCTAAGAAAGTAAATACAGGCACGTTGAGACACTCCATTTCCCACATTTCTGAAATGAGTGGTTGGCAGAGAAAGCGATATGAGCCAGAGGAGAATCTAATTGCTCAGAGGTTGCTCTTTATAGCTCAGTTGTGAAAAACAAGTGAAAAACTCACTTTACTTCTGTAATCCCACATCTGTCTGAGTGAAACAGGATGTTCAATGCATAAAAATAGGGCGGGGCTTGATTAGATTTATCTTTAATTGATTGGGTAATAAAAATGAATCTATATGACAGATGGTTGCTAAAACAGCCTGAAAAATGTTGATTTCAACTTGAATTTAGATATCAGTTTTGACTCAAAAACTAAAACTAAATTTTAGGAAATAATATAGGACAATTATATAAACAATATAGGAAAATTAAAAATAAAATACTTGGAAAAAAAGAAATAGACAACATGTTTTTGAAAGAGGTCTCTTGTGCTCACCAAGACTGTATTTATAACAGTAAAAAGTTTGGGGTTAGATAAAAAAAAAAGATTTCTATTTCAAATAAATGTTGTTATTGATCACATAATCATTAACAAAATATAATAAGCTGTTTTCAGCATTGATAATAATAAGAACCATTTTTAATAATTGAGTTGTAATCATAAGTGAGCAGCAAAACAGCATATTAGAATGATTTCTGAAGATCATGTGACACTGAAGACTGGAGTAATGATGCTGAAAATTCAGCTTTGATCACAGGAATAAATTCCATTTGTAAATATTTTAAAATGGAAAAGTTATTTTAAATTATAATAATATGTCACAATTTTACTGTATTTATTGTGAGTTTAATCAAATAAATGCACCCTTGGTAAGAAGAACCCTCTTTTAAAAACATCTTTAAAAAATCATTTTTATTCCAAACTTTTGGCCAGTAGTGCATAAAATGAAGGTGGATTTGATCTTGGGAGAACTTGTTGAGAATTGAAGTATCAAATCTGAGCACAGTTTGAGATATTGTCTTAGTCTCATTGCTGAAGCGTTTGAGATAATAGAGCTCTTGTCTGTGATTGGACTTTCTATAAGGTGTTAGTTTACCTGAGAGGCGTCTTGGCACGTCGCTGATGGTGGGCAGGCCCGTGGCGCGGGTGGAGGACAGCGGGGTGGTGGAGTGGATGGAGGGAGATGTCATTTGGCTCAGGTAAGGAGTGTACGGTTGCTCGTAGGCCCAGGGTGGAGAGGCCTGCGCCTGCCGCGGATCTGTGAGCATGATAAATGAGACGACTCCAGTCAACATCTGCACAACAGCATCCTCAAAGATGTGTTTGGGTGTGATT
>NW_015505619.1:1329351-1365758 GCF_001515645.1 Sinocyclocheilus grahami
AAAAAAAAAAAAAAGATTTCTATTTCAAATAAATGTTGTTATTGATCACATAATCATTAACAAAATATAATAAGCTGTTTTCAGCATTGATAATAATAAGAACCATTTTTAATAATTGAGTTGTAATCATAAGTGAGCAGCAAAACAGCATATTAGAATGATTTCTGAAGATCATGTGACACTGAAGACTGGAGTAATGATGCTGAAAATTCAGCTTTGATCACAGGAATAAATTCCATTTGTAAATATTTTAAAATGGAAAAGTTATTTTTAATTATAATAATATGTCACAATTTTACTGTATTTATTGTGAGTTTAATCAAATAAATGCACCCTTGGTAAGAAGAACCCTCTTTTAAAAACATTTTAAAAAATCATTTTTATTCCAAACTTTTGGCCAGTAGTGCATAAAATGAAGGTGGATTTGATCTTGGGAGAACTTGTTGAGAATTGAAGTATCAAATCTGAGCACAGTTTGAGATATTGTCTTAGTCTCATTGCTGAAGCGTTTGAGATAATAGAGCTCTTGTCTGTGATTGGACTTTCTATAAGGTGTTAGTTTACCTGAGAGGCGTCTTGGCACGTCGCTGATGGTGGGCAGGCCCGTGGCGCGGGTGGAGGACAGCGGGGTGGTGGAGTGGATGGAGGGAGATGTCATTTGGCTCAGGTAAGGAGTGTACGGTTGCTCGTAGGCCCAGGGTGGAGAGGCCTGCGCCTGCCGCGGATCTGTGAGCATGATAAATGAGACGACTCCAGTCAACATCTGCACAACAGCATCCTCAAAGATGTGTTTGGGTGTGATTCTCTCAGGACCACAGCAGTGTTTTTATAGCTTGACACTGAAGACTGGAGTAATGATGCTGAAAATTCAGCTTTGATCACAGGAATAAATTCCATTTGTAAATATTTTAAAATGGAAAAGTTATTTTAAATTATAATAATATGTCACAATTTTACTGTATTTATTGTGAGTTTAATCAAATAAATGCACCCTTGGTAAGAAGAACCCTCTTTTAAAAACATCTTTAAAAAATCATTTTTATTCCAAACTTTTGGCCAGTAGTGCATAAAATGAAGGTGGATTTGATCTTGGGAGAACTTGTTGAGAATTGAAGTATCAAATCTGAGCACAGTTTGAGATATTGTCTTAGTCTCATTGCTGAAGCGTTTGAGATAATAGAGCTCTTGTCTGTGATTGGACTTTCTATAAGGTGTTAGTTTACCTGAGAGGCGTCTTGGCACGTCGCTGATGGTGGGCAGGCCCGTGGCGCGGGTGGAGGACAGCGGGGTGGTGGAGTGGATGGAGGGAGACGTCATTTGGCTCAGGTAAGGAGTGTAGGGCTGCTCGTAGGACCAGGGCGGAGAGGACTGCGCCTGCCGCGGATCTGTGAGCATGATAAATGAGACGACTCCAGTCAACATCTGCACGACAGAATCCTCAAAGATGTGTTTGGGTGTGATTGTAGCCTCTTCTCTCGGGACCACAGCAGTGCTTTTATAGCTCAGTGATGTTTACAACAGTGACCTCAAAAATGAACGGTATCACACACCACCACAAAAAAAGAGCCAATCTTGTGAAAGCTGTCAGGGACATGTTGGGTTATGTTTAACTCTAAAAGCGAAAGAAAAAAAGTTATGTTTTGCAGACTTTTTTTGTTTTGTTTTGCAAATTAAAAGGAATTGAATTCTATTTTTATAAGATGTTTTGCACTGTTATGATATCTTTGACATATATATACAATTGAAATGAAAGTAAATTAAAATAAATAAATAAATAAATAGGATGCATTATAGGGAGAGGGTGTGTTGTGTTTAATTGTCATGAAAATAATGTGACAACGCAAAAAATTGCAGGGGTCCTGAAATAGACTAGTCTTTATGCACAACATAATTTTTATATATACCGGTATATAAAAAATGATGTTTTTGAGATTCACCCTCAGAAGAGTCCTTCCTGGTGAGCCATATTTAAAGACTCGTTGTGCACACAAAGTGGGTGACCTTTCTTTTTATAACAATATGGAGACCGAGACAGAGCAGACTAGTATAAAAGGCTGTGGTATGTAAATAGCTTAATCACATTCAGAGCCAAGAACGGTTTCCTGTTTGCTTTCTACAGTATTCTAGTAAACACAGCGTCCGCTCTGACAGGAGAGGGGCTGGAGACGCTCCAAGAGAATGGCAAACATTATGCAAACATTAAAGCGGAGCGCATATGATAAAAAAATTAAAATTGCCCATGCTCCAATATGCCAAAAGTGAAGCAGGAACTAATGAAAATATTTGGACAAATGTAATGGAATTAAAGCAGTAGTTCACCCAGAAATGAAAATCTGTCATTATTTACTCACTCTCATGTCGTTCCAAACCCGTAAGCTGTTATTTTTTCCGTGGAACAAAAAAGGAGGAATCTTCATCAGGCTTCGCCAGAACCTGGTCTGCACCATTTTGAATGAGATTTGACGATATTTGGGTCTGTTCCTCACTATCATATGATTTCTGAAGACTTGAATGTAGTGAATGGACTGATGCTTTTCTGTCCTTCACAGACGTGGTTTGAAGATGAAGAGAAGCATTCATCAAAACATCTTTTGTGTTCCATTAAATAAAGAAACTCAGGTATGGATTGAAATAAGGGTGAGTAAACAATGAGTTTTCATTTTTGGGTGAACTATCCCTTTAAGGTGATGTAAGCAGCCAGTCCCAAACAAAGATAAAGCCTCAAAAGTAGACAAAAGGATTTGTGACTGTCAGATTTGGCACGTCCATCAGTATCTCCTGTTTAAATCTGATCGACGTTGTCAAATTCACCATTTCTATTTCTTGCATCATTCTTGCCCACTGGCTTTTATCTTCGCAGGTTTATCTTCAGCAAATCAGGCCTCTTAAATAAACCTACCTGTTCTCCAAACACAAATCATTTTTATTCCAAACTTTTGGCCAGTAGTGCATAAAATGAAGGTGGATTTGATCTTGGGAGAACTTGTTGAGAATTGAAGTATCAAATCTGAGCACAGTTTGAGATATTGTCTTAGTCTCATTGCTGAAGCGTTTGAGATAATAGAGCTCTTGTCTGTGATTGGACTTTCTATAAGGTGTTAGTTTACCTGAGAGGCGTCTTGGCACGTCGCTGATGGTGGGCAGGCCCGTGGCGCGGGTGGAGGACAGCGGGGTGGTGGAGTGGATGGAGGGAGACGTCATTTGGCTCAGGTAAGGAGTGTAGGGCTGCTCGTAGGACCAGGGCGGAGAGGACTGCGCCTGCCGCGGATCTGTGAGCATGATAAATGAGACGACTCCAGTCAACATCTGCACGACAGAATCCTCAAAGATGTGTTTGGGTGTGATTGTAGCCTCTTCTCTCGGGACCACAGCAGTGCTTTTATAGCTCAGTGATGTTTACAACAGTGACCTCAAAAATGAACGGTATCACACACCACCACAAAAAAAGAGCCAATCTTGTGAAAGCTGTCAGGGACATGTTGGGTTATGTTTAACTCTAAAAGCGAAAGAAAAAAAGTTATGTTTTGCAGACTTTTTTTGTTTTGTTTTGCAAATTAAAAGGAATTGAATTCTATTTTTATAAGATGTTTTGCACTGTTATGATATCTTTGACATATATATACAATTGAAATGAAAGTAAATTAAAATAAATAAATAAATAAATAGGATGCATTATAGGGAGAGGGTGTGTTGTGTTTAATTGTCATGAAAATAATGTGACAACGCAAAAAATTGCAGGGGTCCTGAAATAGACTAGTCTTTATGCACAACATAATTTTTATATATACCGGTATATAAAAAATGATGTTTTTGAGATTCACCCTCAGAAGAGTCCTTCCTGGTGAGCCATATTTAAAGACTCGTTGTGCACACAAAGTGGGTGACCTTTCTTTTTATAACAATATGGAGACCGAGACAGAGCAGACTAGTATAAAAGGCTGTGGTATGTAAATAGCTTAATCACATTCAGAGCCAAGAACGGTTTCCTGTTTGCTTTCTACAGTATTCTAGTAAACACAGCGTCCGCTCTGACAGGAGAGGGGCTGGAGACGCTCCAAGAGAATGGCAAACATTATGCAAACATTAAAGCGGAGCGCATATGATAAAAAAATTAAAATTGCCCATGCTCCAATATGCAACTTTTGGCCAGTAGTGCATAAAATGAAGGTGGATTTGATCTTGGGAGAACTTGTTGAGAATTGAAGTATCAAATCTGAGCACAGTTTGAGATATTGTCTTAGTCTCATTGCTGAAGCGTTTGAGATAATAGAGCTCTTGTCTGTGATTGGACTTTCTATAAGGTGTTAGTTTACCTGAGAGGCGTCTTGGCACGTCGCTGATGGTGGGCAGGCCCGTGGCACGGGTGGAGGACAGCGGGGTGGTGGAGTGGATGGAGGGAGATGTCATTTGGCTCAGGTAAGGAGTGTAGGGCTGCTCGTAGGACCAGGGCGGAGAGGACTGCGCCTGCCGTGGATCTGTGAGCATGATAAATGAGACGACTCCAGTCAACATCTGCACGACAGAATCCTCAAAGATGTGTTTGGGTGTGATTGTAGCCTCTTCTCTCGGGACCACAGCAGTGCTTTTATAGCTCAGTGATGTTTACAACAGTGACCTCAAAAATGAACGGTATCACACACCACCACAAAAAAAGAGCCAATCTTGTGAAAGCTGTCAGGGACATGTTGGGTTATGTTTAACTCTAAAAGCGAAAGAAAAAAAGTTATGTTTTGCAGACTTTTTTTGTTTTGTTTTGCAAATTAAAAGGAATTGAATTCTATTTTTATAAGATGTTTTGCACTGTTATGATATCTTTGACATATATATACAATTGAAATGAAAGTAAATTAAAATAAATAAATAAATAAATAGGATGCATTATAGGGAGAGGGTGTGTTGTGTTTAATTGTCATGAAAATAATGTGACAACGCAAAAAATTGCAGGGGTCCTGAAATAGACTAGTCTTTATGCACAACATAATTTTTATATATACCGGTATATAAAAAATGATGTTTTTGAGATTCACCCTCAGAAGAGTCCTTCCTGGTGAGCCAGGATGCATTATAGGGAGAGGGTGTGTTGTGTTTAATTGTCATGAAAATAATGTGACAACGCAAAAAATTGCAGGGGTCCTGAAATAGACTAGTCTTTATGCACAACATAATTTTTATATATACCGGTATATAAAAAATTATGTTTTTGAGATTCACCCTCAGAAGAGTCCTTCCTGGTGAGCCATATTTAAAGACTCGTTGTGCACACAAAGTGGGTGACCTTTCTTTTTATAACAATATGGAGACCGAGACAGAGCAGACTAGTATAAAAGGCTGTGGTATGTAAATAGCTTAATCACATTCAGAGCCAAGAACGGTTTCCTGTTTGCTTTCTACAGTATTCTAGTAAACACAGCGTCCGCTCTGACAGGAGAGGGGCTGGAGACGCTCCAAGAGAATGGCAAACATTATGCAAACTTTAAAGCTGAGCACACATGAGACAAAAAAACCAAAAAAAAAGCCCACGCTCCAATATGCCAAAAGTGAAGCAGGAACTAATGAAAATATTTGGACAAATGTAATGGAATTAAAGCAATAGTTCACCCAGAAATGAAAATCTGTCATTATTTACTCACTCTCATGTCGTTCCAAACCCGTAAGCTGTTATTTTTTCCGTGGAACAAAAAAGGAGGAATCTTCATCAGGCTTCGCCAGAACCTGGTCTGCACCATTTTGAATGAGATTTGACGATATTTGGGTCTGTTCCTCACTATCATATGATTTCTGAAGACTTGAATGTAGTGAATGGACTGATGCTTTTCTGTCCTTCACAGACGTGGTTTGAAGATGAAGAGAAGCATTCATCAAAACATCTTTTGTGTTCCATTAAATAAAGAAACTCAGGTATGGATTGAAATAAGGGTGAGTAAACAATGAGTTTTCATTTTTGGGTGAACTATCCCTTTAAGGTGATGTAAGCAGCCAGTCCCAAACAAAGATAAAGCCTCAAAAGTAGACAAAAGGATTTGTGACTGTCAGATTTGGCACGTCCATCAGTATCTCCTGTTTAAATCTGATCGACGTTGTCAAATTCACCATTTCTATTTCTTGCATCATTCTTGCCCACTGGCTTTTATCTTCGCAGGTTTATCTTCAGCAAATCAGGCCTCTTAAATAAACCTACCTGTTCTCCAAACACTGATGTTTGTACAGTACATAAACCACAGCCATTCTCCATTAAAGGTCATACCAGACAGGCTGAAATAGTTGAGTTGAAGGGCCGGTTTACCTGAGATCTGAGTTTGCCCCTGCGGATTGAAGGAGTTCGGCATGGCGCTGAGAGACGACCGGGGACTCTGGGTTTGCACGGCAACTCTCATGCTGGTCTGGCGTAAACGCTCTAACTCGCTCAGGCGCTCGGAGAACAGCGGCGGTTTAGGGGGGTCTTCCAGTTTCTGTCTGTGTCCTACCGAACAATATTAGACAGAAATTGCAGTTAATACACCTACTGCTCGATTCTGACCAACTTTAAAGGGATCGTTCACTCAAAAATGAACATTCTGGCATCATTTACACACCCTCATGTTGTTGCAAACCTGTATGTTTGATCTTTCTTCTGAGAAACTCAAAAAGAGATATTATGCAAAATGTTCAAGCTGCTCTTTCTATACAATGCAAGTGAATGGGAAAGAAAAAAAGAACTGTAAAAGTGATCCATTCTCTGTTTTACAAAGTCATATGATTGTTTTGTGTGACGAATAGATGCAAATGAACCATATAGATTAATAACACCTTACATTTTGGACACAGATCTATTGCATGGTCACAGAACGCTTGCAAATAAAGCACAAAAGTCACGTGGACTATTTTCATGGCACTTTAATGGTGTTTTTGTCAGTTTTGGTCTGTTTACTTTTATTGTATGGAAAACATCAGTTTGTAGATTCCCAAAAATTTTTTATGACATTAGCGTATGACAATAAATGATGACAGAACTGTCATTTTTTGGCATATTTCACTCTTTGAGGTGTTATGCAAAATGTTCTAGCTGCTCTTTCTATACAAAGAAAGTGAATGGGAAAGTAGCACTAAAGTACACTGTAAAACAATCAAAAAGCAACTAGTTGGCCAAATAATGAACATTTTGGCATCATTTACACACCCTTGTGTTGTTTTTTTACTTTCTTCTGGAGAACTCAAAAATACAGTAAATGTTATGCAAAATGTTCAAGCTGCTCTTTCTATACAATGAAAAGCACTGTAAAAGTGATCCATTATCTGTTTTATGACGTCATAGGATTGTTTTGTGTGACGAATAGATGCAAATGAGCAGATTAATAACACCTTATATTTTGGACACAGATCTATTGCATGGTCTCAGAACGCTTGCAGATAAAGCACAAAAGTCATGTGGACAATTTTCATGGCACTTTTATGGTGTTCTTGTCACTTTTGGTCAGTTTACTATCACTGTATGGAAAAGATTAGTTTCTAGATTCCCAAAATTTCTTTAAATGACATTAGAGTGAATAAGTTATGACAGAACTGTCATTTTTGGGCATATTTCACTCTTTGAGGTGTTATGCAAAATGTTCTAGCTGCTCTTTCTATACAAAGAAAGTGAATGGGAAAGTAGCACTAAAGTACACTGTAAAACAATCAAAAAGCAACTTATATTTCAGGCACAAATCTACAACATGGTTTCAGATCACTTGCAATAAAGCACAAAAGTCATATGGAGCATTTTCATGGTACTTTTATGGCGTGTTTGTGACTGTACAGAAAAGATCAGTTTGTGGATTTCCCAAAATATCCTAAGATGACATTAGTGTGAATAACTTATGACAGAAGTGTCATTTATGGGTGAATTTGCTCTCCTTGTTGTTTCACACCAGTTTGATTTTTTCTTTTTCTGGGTAATACAAAAAACGTTCATGCTGCTCTTTTTAATTCAATCAAAGTGATACGATGAACGGTGCCAAGCTCCAAAAAATACTATCTTTTTTCTATACTTCAAGTCAAGTCAAGTCTGCTTTATTGTCAATTCTTCCACATGTACAGCACATACACACAGAGAATTGAAATTGCGTTACTCTCAGACCCTTGGTGCATACAGATAACATAGATCACTTGCAATAAAGCACACAAGTCATATGGAGCATTTTCACGGTACTTTTATGGCTTGTTTGTGACTGTACAGAAAAGATCAGTTTGTGGATTTCCCAAAATATCCTAAGATGACATTAGTGTGAATAACTTATGACAGAAGTGTCATTTATGGGTGAATTTGCTCTCCTTGTTGTTTCACACCAGTTTGATTTGTTCTTTTTCTGGGTAATACAAAAAACGTTCATGCTGCTCTTTTTTAATTCAATCAAAGTGATACGATGAACGGTGCCAAGCTCCAAAAAATACTATCTTTTTTCTATACTTCAAGTCAAGTCAAGTCTGCTTTATTGTCAATTCTTCCACATGTACAGCACATACACACAGAGAATTGAAATTGCGTTACTCTCAGACCCTTGGTGCATACAGATAACATAAATACAGATTAAATACAAAATACAACTATACAAAATACAAAATACAAAATACAACTATACAAATATACAAATAAGGTAAAATGTAAAAATATATATTATATACTTATTCTTCTTTTGGAGTCATATGACAGCTTTGTGTGATGAAGAGATGTCAGTGAGGTTTCAGAGCTCAAATAACAGCTGAAATTTGAACACAAAGCAATCGTATGGCTCCATAACAAGTCATATCGACTGTTTTCATGGCACTTTCATGGTGTTTTCGTAACTTTCGGTCAGCTCCACTGTATGGAAAAGATCAGTTTGTAGATTCCCCAAAATATTCTACAATGACATTAGAATGAAAAAAAGATGATAGAAGTGTCATTTTTTTGGGTGAACTACACTCTTAAAGGGACAGTTCAGCAAATAATGAACATTTAGGCATCTACACACCCTCACCTTGGTTGAAACCTGATAGTTTTGTGAGAGAAACAGACCACAATTAATTAAAATAGTCATTACTCATTGAAGTGCAATGAGATTTGACAGCTGAAGGCAAGATTAAAATTACAGTCTGTTCCACCCAAACAGCTATTGTATGTCTTCAGGAGAAATGAAATATAGCACACAGGTTGTATAAAATACTTTTATGATCCCATTATCATAAATATTACGGTACATCCACAGAAAACATGTTTCAAACAACATGATGACCGAAGTTTCATATTTGGGTGAACTGTCCCTTAATGGCCAACCAAACAATTAAACCTCGTTATTTACCCAACAGCACAGCAAAACAAATGGGCAGATCAGTATGTGGGTCAGATGCATCAGCGATCTCTGGGTCTCTGATCGCAGAGATCTCAGTTTTCACAATAGCAACTGGCGCACAAAAGGAGGGGAAGTAAATCGACTTTCTACCTGCCCGTACATGCCGGTGTTTTACACCGTGGCGTGGATCCAAAAGAATTCACAGTCAAATTACACAACTGCTTTATTTCCCTATTATTCCTATCATGCTTGAAACTATGTCTGTGAGTCACGACAAAAGCATGACCCGCCAATGTTTATTCATTCATTTCCCATAAAAGAGGACAGACTCAGTCCTCTATCCAGCAATAAAGAGTACGAGTCACGCCATGCCCCCACGTCCACCCCCTTCCCCATCACGTGAACCACCCTTTCCAGTCCATACATAGCTCAACATCTCCACTAAAGAACCCGATTTCATTGGAACCGCACTGTTGTGTCAATACTCGAGAAGAATACCTGTTAAAGAGGGACTTAGTCTTTTTTTCCATGCTTGTCTGTCTCGCCCTGGTCGGTTGCTCTGAATGGCTGTAAAGTAAATATCACACAGAAGAAAAGAGAAACTCCTGCAAAAGCTTGGCCGCTCTCCAGTCGGTTCGAGCCAGAGCTACCTCCAGTCTCGCAAAACCTGATTGTGCTCTGGAGTTCGCTTGAGCAAACACTGCTCCTCATTCACAGTTGAATGTCGAGCACTTTGCGTTGAGAGCGTGAGTAATTCCCTAATAGTGTTCCCTCTCGCTGTATGCTATTAAAGAAGCACACAAAAAAGGGAACCGGTTTAATTTCATTTAAGATGAATACGGCCCCTGTGTGTGTGTGGATGAAGGTGAGCTGCTCACAAATGATCTGCCGCGTTGGAAGTGACGTGAGACAGAATCTGCCGACATTTTCACTAGGGATGCACAATATTGAATTTTTGCCGATATCCGATATGCCGATATTTTTCAACTCGTTTGGCCGATAGCCGATGCCAATGCCGATACCGATATATTTCCTTTTGTTTGGAAACAACACCAAGTCTCTCCTGTGTGGAAATTATAAGCAAATTATTTTACATTTTGGTTAGTTTTTAACAAGAACTTATTTGTTAGAATTAAATAAACAATAATGAAGTTAATTTATAATGACAGTACATTGAAGCTTTGAAAATAACTATAAATAAACTATATATCAATCACTGCATTTTTTTCAGAAAGATACAGTAGTAACCTTAACATTTTATTTTAAGATTAAACATTTGTAGATGGTCTAAAGCAAAAGAGGTGTAAAAATTCTGAAAATATTTTAGAGCTCATAATTTGTTTAAAAGATATGACATATATTACACATTAATGAATAAATCAGTATAGGCTATATAAAATAATTTAATTTACAAGTGTCATGTTTGTGATTTATTTATTTATTTATGTAAGCTATAGCTTCTGACATCAATTACTGCTTCATTTAATCAGAAAGAGTCTAAATGTTATTTGTGTATTTTACTTTAATTTTATTAAAAGTAGGCCAACAGCGCCCCCTATGGAATTAATACTCCTTACCGAACAGGCATTAGGACCCGGGGGGAGGCTGCTGCCGTTGCACGTGCTATTACTGTTTACTCTATCATACACCGAACGCCTCATTTTATAAGTGCATTCTCAGTTTAAATGCAGCGATCCAAAGCAGTGAATCCAATCATCATTCAGGCAAAACTTTGCTTCAAAAATGAGTCACACTGCTGACGTGATCTAATCGCTAGTACACTCTGAGCACATGTGAGTTAACGTATTCCTCTTATAGGCAAGACATATCGGCATAATTTTTTATATCGGGCCGATATGTACATTTAAAGCCATTATCGGCCGATACAGATATCGGTCCGATAATATCATGCATCCCTAATTTTCACCAAATTTAACTGATTGAATTAAATAAATATGAAAGCTTGTTTCTGCCATCGGATAAAAAAACAACAACTTTTCATCTCACAATCTGACTTTTTTTTCACAATTCTGAAAAAAAAGCCAGAATTGCAAGATACAAATTCAGAATTGCAAAAAAAAATGTGAAAAACAAAATCAAAATTATGTGATATAAACTCAGAAAAAAAAGTCAGAACTGTGAGATAAAAATCTGCAATTAGCTTCTTTTTTTTTTGTTGCTTTTTTTTCAAATTCTGTGCCAGAAACAAGTTTCCATATATAAAGTAACATTGCTGCAGCTATAGATATCAATGCGGATTACATAATGCAAACCGCTGACGTCAAAACATCAATGCGTAATGTCAAGGTCTTTGTGAGTCTATAAACTCTTTAATGTATTGCTCTTTACTTGCTCAGGAGACATAAAGGAGATCATTAAAGTATCAGCAGATGTTTCCTTGGGAAAGCAGACAAATAGAGAAAACAGTTGTCAAACAATAAAAGTAAAGAGCTTTTTTTTAAGAGAGATCATTTTTTAAATTTGATGAGAAATGAGATTTCAGAACATGTTTTGAGCACTGCTGGAGAGTATGGAGCTTTTATAGGAGAGATAATTTTTTTAAGTGTTCATAATGCGATTTCTGACTTTTGATAGCAGACTTTGGCAATTCTGAAACTCTGGACGGGAAACATGTACAGAAATGTTTGGTAACCCTACTATTTATGTACAATTATGGCATTCAGCAGATGCTTTAACACTGTCATGTGTGTCTTATGAACATGTTCTGAGCACTGCTGGAGAGGACAGAAGCAAATGACTCTTGGATTTGACTAAATTTCCAGAATGAAAAAAGGGGGATGCGAATGATTCAGCATGAACGAAAGGAAAATCCCTAATGCTCATCCTATGAGACATGCAGAGTGCTCTTACGTTTACATCAGTGCCAAAAACATCTCTCAGTGCTAGAGCTGAAATACTCAAATGGACATGCAATAAAATAAAAAGATCCTGTTACGGCAAAAAAATTGGGATTATTAGTTTTAAAGCTGAGGAACAAAACTTTGGTTGGGGGGTGGGATGAAAGAAAGTAGTCTCTACAAAACTTCCTGGCACAATGTTGGAATGTTATGGATGGTTGCCAGGGTGTTGTTATGCGGTTGCTAAGGTGTTCTGAATGGGTTGTTATTCGGTTCTTATAATGTTGAAATCTCTTCTGCTCACCAAGGCTGCATTTATTTGATCAAAAATACAGTAAAAACTGTAAAATTGTAAAATTGTTTTACAATTTAAAATCACTGATGTGTATTTGAATATATTGTAAACTGTAATTTGATGATCCACATGATCCTTCAGAAATCATTCTAATATGCTGATTTGCTGCTCAAGAAACATTTCTGATGATTATCAGCATTGAAGACAGTTGTGTGCTTCATATTGTTGTGGAAACTGTGATGCATTTTATTTTTCAGGATTCTTTGATGAATAGAAAGTTCAAAGGAACAGCAATTTAATGCATCGTTGCCGAATAATGTATATTACAGATGTCAAACTTTATAGTGTAAATCAATGGGATTTTTTTGCGGAGAAAAAGGTTTGTTTATATCTTCCAAAGGAAACTTTTCCCTGTGTTTTCACGCAAAAATGCCTAATGATGGTAAATAATATGAGCGTGTAAACACAGTGTGGCCGTATTGCCGGCGAAACCTCCGCCTGCATGTTAAATTGCCATATGATAGTGGCGTGACCTGCAATAACACCCTGTGCTCGTTAAACACCAGCACGCTTTCAACATCAAATATCAGTCAGAGCCGTCAGAGCGCATCAATCATGCCGCAGCGACACAGGGAATCAAATGCATGGAAGAAGAAAGGGAAACATACATCCGTCTAGATTTCATTTCTTTAATTGTCGTGCCGCGGAGGGCCGACTCCTCTGAAGAGTCAAACAATGGATTATTTCACATGGCAGCTCCTGCGAAATTAGCAAAGGGGGGAAGAAAGCTTTTTGAGGACAGGATGGGGCCGAACGCCCGCTCAGTCTGAGGATCAGAAGTAGACGGAGAGGGGGAGAGAAATGGAGAAAGCTGACGGCAGCCAAGCAGCGCTGGAGGTTTGCCAGTCTCCTGTGTGGTCCGTGTGTTCAGAGCTTCAGGAAGTCAACTACGCCAAGAAGGGGCACACATGCTACTAGAGCTTTATAAACCGATGGGCCGACTGCAACAATCAGACACCATGCGAGCGTATGACTCCAACAAGCAAACTTTTATTTCAGGGCCAACTCGGATTTGTTTGAGGGGTGATCTGGGGCCAGCCCAACTCGGTGCCGTAGGGTAATTGGCGGCAAACTGACAAAAAATCCTCTATTTGCCCCATGTGCGTCGTAAATGCAGCAGGCGCAGCGGAGCTGTATGTGTCTCCAGAACCCTGAAAACCGAAAATGATCTATGGATCTATCTAGTCTTGCAATGGTTCCTAAAAACACATATCTTAGAGGAGGTCGGATTGCTTCTGTTTTGTAGTAATGACACAATTGGGGTTAATGCACAACAGTCAGTGTATGTGTGTTTGCGTTTATACTGTTGAAATGTTTAGGGTCAGTATGTGTTTTTTCTTAATAAATAAATGGTTCATTACTCATAAAGGATGCATCAAAGTGATCATAAATGACCGTAAAGGCATTTATAATGTCACAAAATATTTCTATTTCAAATGAACGCTGTTCTCTATTCATCAAAGAATCCTGAAAAATGAAATGTATCACGGTTTCCACAAAAATATTAAGCAGCACAACATTGATAACAACCAGAAATGATTCTTGAGCAGCAAATCAGCATATTAGAAGGATTTCTGAAGTTAAAACTGGAGTAATGATGCTGAAAATCCAGCTTTGATCACAGGAATAAATTAGACTTTACAATATATTCAATCAGAAAACAGCTATTTTAAATTGTAATAATATTTCATAATTTTGCTGTTTCTACTGGATTTTTGATCAAATAAATGAAGCCTTGGTGAGCAAAAGAGACTTGTTTCAAAAATATTAAAAAAGTCGTATAAAATATAAAATGTGAGATATATTTATAGCATCTTCTTTTGTGTTCATACAGGTCCACTGCATAAAAGGTATGTAAATGATGACAGAATTGTCTTTTCATTTTTGGGGTGCACTGTTCCTTTAATGACTATGAATGGGGCAATTTAGTGATATTTATCATCTAGAGACAAATTTGATCAATGAAAAAGGATTAACAATAACTATTAACAAAAGTGTGTTACACTGAAGTTCTGGTTCACTTAAAAGGCAGCTGACTAGTAGTAGACAGCAATGCAGCTCACTGAGTTTTCTCATGTTGTATTCTGGGTCATCTTGACCCGGAGAGGATTTTCTTTTTCCCGAAAATGCTAGTTACTGTTTTCACATTGGACTAAAACGTACTGACTTTGCTGACACAGGATATAACAACTCACCAAAATATGTTTTGATGCGTTTTGTACTTTTGGGGGATTTTTTTTCGCCCCGTGTTCCACTTGTGGTCCAAAAATGGCCAGCTTAGAAAAAGTTGCTTATAAATTTCTAGTTATGCCATATTATAACCAAATATCAGATTCGTAATTTTTTTTATCAACTTGTTTTCTTTCGATTAGCACAGTTGTAGCTTGTGCAACTCATGTTTTTGAGCAAACACAGCCACAAATAATGCTTTTTTCACCTTAAAAACTGAGATGCATAAGCTCAGATCAGTGAGGTCTATGACCAATCAGTACCAAAACTAATACAAAACCTGTGCTAACTGAAATAATCCAGTATATGGTGATAATGTAGCTTAATGAGAGATTTGCAAGCGATTTTTAAAAAGGCCAGCCATTAATATCAATACAAATTCCCTAGAAATTCCCTAAGCATGCAGTATTTCCATAACGGCTAAATATCAACCACTCCACCTGGCCAATACATCGGTGTATTGCTATGTGTAACTCGCTGTTGTTGATAGAAGCCATCAAGTTTCTCCGCCAACAGCAACAGTCATGTACTTTTTCTCACACGGGGAAAGTACGAGCGAGCCATCCTGCGTTAGCTTTATTTTCAATGGCCTGCCTTGGCTTTTGTCTGGAGGCCTGCTGCTGTATGTGTTTTGTGTGCTTCTACCTGTCCGGACACGCAGAGCCACGTTCAAAGAGAGAGAAACATCACAGGTTCGCAGCTAATGCTCATTTCAGCACTGAGCAATTAGAGCGGCTCCGCGCAAACCGCAACGTAAACAATCAGGTTTCAATAGAAGATTTGATGTGCAACATATTGATTGTCAGAAGCTGTTATGCAAACAATACACTGAAACGTGTGGTGGCACAACACTGAGGCTGCAGGAGAAAGATGTATTCATTCCTTTAGCCTGTGAAAGCATTAAAGCTTCTTTTGCGTATAGGACAACAGGACTAATAAGGAAATGGGACTATGTTATTATTTTTTTTAATAATACAAAATTCAGGTGAAAAATATATGTATTTTTAATAAGTAAAATGTGATTCATTATTATTTTTATGTATAAAAACTAATTTTATCTGGTGGAAATTCATTTTAGTATTGAATAACATTTGTGTCAAAAGAAATTGCAAAACTTGCTTTGATTAAACCCCAAAATTGCATGCACATTTTAAAATTGGATTGCACCTGCAGGTGATTGCAATATTAATGTGGTGTTTTTTGTTATTTAGTATTTAGTAATGTATTTATAAAAAATAACTTTTGGTGGAAAATATGTATTTTTAGTAAGAAAAAATGTGATTTATCTTTTATTTGATACATTTTTTTTTGGTGGAAAACATTTTTTTGTATTGATTGATTGAGTAACCTTATTTAAAAAGAAATGGTCAAATAAGTTTGTTTTGTTTAAACCTCAAAACTGCATGCAAATTGAGACTTTTTAGCAGAGTGATTGCAACATTAATGTGGCGTTTTTTGTTATTTATCATTTTTGTTTAGTAATTTATTTATTTAAAAAGTGTTTTTAGTGAGATAAATATTTCTTTTAATATATAAAAACTAACATTTTCTGGTGGAAAATATATTTATTTTTATTCTAGTATTTAGTAATGTATTTATAAAAAATAACTTTTGGTGGAAAATATGTATTTTTAGTAAGAAAAAATTTGATTTATCTTTTATTTGATACATTTTTTTTGGTGGAAATTTTTTTTTTTGTATTGATTGATTGAGTAACCTTATTTAAAAAGAAATGGTCAAATAAGTTTGTTTTGTTTAAACCTCAAAACTGCATGCAAATTGAGACTTTTTAGCAGAGTGATTGCAACATTAATGTGGCGTTTTTTGTTATTTATCATTTTTGTTTAGTAATTTATTTATTTAAAAAGTGTTTTTAGTGAGATAAATATTTCTTTTAATATATAAAAACTAACATTTTCTGGTGGAAAATATATTTATTTTTATTTAGTATTAATTGAGTAACATTATTTGTATAAAAAGAAATGGTAAAATAAGTGTGCTTTGATTAAATCTCAAAACTGAATGCAAATTTAGAATTTTATATTTATATTAGATATTTTATCTGGTTGTTTTGTTTTTTTGTTATTTTGTATTTTATTTATTTATTTGTTTAAAAAACATTTTCTGGTGGAAAATATATTTATTTTTAGTAAGGGAATGTGATTTATCTTTATTCTTCATATGTACAATCAGTGCCTTTGTAAAGTGCCTTTTACCCCAGGGTCCTTTATTCTCGACGTACCCTACTGTCTCAAACCGAATGAGAAGTAAACAAGAAAGAAAGTAAGAGACAAAATCAAAAAGAAGTTCGCAAATTAGATAGTGGTGGAAAAACTCCTTTTACGCCATTTACCGTCCTGCTGAAACATGTTTGGCTGAGTTCTGCATTAGTGAGACAATAGCTCTTTTCCAGCCGTCTTCATGGCAGTCAAAACACAGCTTCACGGATAATCTTGGCAAATACCTTTTTAAAAACAAGCCATGTTTTCCATCTCCCCAATGTGATGTGGCATTAATTACCAGAGCCAACGAACACAGGCGAAGCAGGAGACTCCAGTGTGCACTCCTCACATACATTTACCTTTAGAAATACAGATTGTGCACAAAAGCTCCGCTTAAAATGCTTTCTTATGTTTCACTGACGTTCCAGCAATGCCAAATCACAGCACTGGAGCAGATCTACAATACAGGCCAGAAAATCCAAATACTGTATAAGTGATGAAGAAAATCATTTGATCATTTATCATTTTATTATTAATGGTCCATCAGGTGAAAATGTTGCATCTTATCACTAAGTAAAGAAACAGCACACTTTTCCACAACAAGACTTCATAAAAATCTTACAATTGTAAATAAATTAAAAATTAAAAATGCACAAATCAAAACTAATTCAAATTATTAATAAAAAAATGAATACTCCCAAAGTATAATACCATATTTTACTCAATCCCAACCAAAAAAACATATTACAAATTACAAATACAATATTAAAAATGTGATACTTAAAGAGCTAAAACGGAAATAAAAATGAAAGTCATAAAATAGACATTAAAAACATGCTAAAAACTAAAATTAGAATACAACTAATTCAAAGTATTAATAATTATTAATACTCTCAAGATACTGAAATAAAAATAATTAAAAACTAGTAAAAAAAAATATAACAAAATTTTTTAAAATTGCTCAAATTAAAATAAAATTTTAATTTTAAAATGAAAAGCATACAGATTTTGATATTAAGTAAATTAATATAAAATATACAGTTATTTGTTTTTAAGTCAAAATATTAATTTTGGGGGAAAAAACGTATAAAAATGGCAAAAACACATAAATGACTAAAATTTTAAAATGGATATGGAAAATATATACAAATTTTAATATTAATAAAAACTATATTATTGTATCTCAATGGATACTAAAATAACACTGCATAGCACAAACGCAATATTAAAAATGATGCTGCATTCTTTATATCTATGGTTCATAAACCAGCCGAGTGAAGCCAACTTTTCCATAAACAGTCCGAATGCATTATGTGTGCTGCTGTATTTAGTGGCATCTGTCTGTTTTTAAGCTTTTCTAATAAATGATTTTGTTTTACGTGAATCGGTTGGCGTGACTGTATATTGATTTTGTTCTTCTCCCTCTCCCAGGCTTATAGAGACTGTCTTTCACGCTAAAGGATCAGATATCACGTAAGAATGCCGCTGTTATGATGGTGTGCGAGAAACACTGGCAGTCATGGTGGTAAGAGTAACACAGGCCCTTCTCTGAAACGCCCGGTCTATTAGTCCAAATTACTCTTAATAACCACAGTTACACGAGAGCCGCCAAATGATTACAGCACACTCCAGACCGACCACCAACTCACTTGACTTCACTACCTGCAGCAATAATACTGATGCTTGTCTTCTGGTGTGCCTTGGCTCTCATTGGCTGATGATAATTGGATCAGTCTCGTAAGTGATATTTTCTTTACAAATGAGCAGATGTTGCTGGGGAATTTCACGCTAGCCAAAATATCTGCAATTTCTCAATAGTTTAAACAGTTAGGGAAACGTGTGGACCACCTTAGTAAGAATCATTACTAGAATCTTACTATAGAGACACTCGACTGCGTACGGTAGATGTGAGATGCGTAGATGTTTCAGATCTCAATCAGGGTTATTATAATGAACTGAAACCATAAAAACATTGTTACTTTTTAAAGTAAAGTAAATGTTATCTGAAATAAAATACAATATAAAACGAAACTTATTTTGTTTCAGCTAGCTGCTGCTGAGAAAACATTTCTCATTGACCAAAAAACAGACAAAAAAGTAATAAAAAATAAAAATCACAACCTAATTCAAACTATTAATAAACATTATTGATACTCTAATACTATATTTGACTTTACTATACTATATTAATCAATAATAATAAAATTAATTCTCTATCTCAAATTGAACAAAAAACTCAAATTAAATACAAACAATTCAAAGTATTAATGATTATTAATACTCTGAAAATACTGAAATAAAAAAAGAGAAGAAAAATTATTTGAAATTAACATTTTCTGAAATACAGTGTTAAAAAAACGATGTACTACAATAGCTAAAACTGAAATAAAAATTAGTAATACAACTAATTCAGAGTATTAATAATTATTAATACTCTGAAAATACTGAAATAAAAAAAAGAGAAGAAAAATTATTTGAAATTAACATTTTCTGAAATACAGTGTTAAAAAAACGATGTACTACAATAGCTAAAACTGAAATAAAAATGAGTAATACAACTAATTCAGAGTATTAATAATTATTAATACTATCGAGAAACTGAAGTCAAATTATTAGAAACTATAAATATATATTTAAAAACTAGTAAAACTATTACAGAAACAAAATTACGAAAAAATCACTCAAATAAAAATGGAAATGATAAAAATGTAAACTAATTTAACCTATTAATAATTATTAATATTCTTAGTGATGCTGAAATAAATTAGTAAAAACCATATAGACATAAAATAGTAAAAATTATAAAAACACAACAAAAATACAAAAGATAATAACATTCTTTCTCAATCTCAACCATAAAAGAAACATTACTTGAAATTAACATTCAGAGTATTAGTAATTATTAATACTATCAAGAAACTGAAGTCAAATGAATAAAAACTATAAAGATATATTTAAAAACTAGTAAAACTATTACAGAAACGCACAACAAAATTCCAAAAAATCACTCAAATTAAAATGGAAATGATAAAAATCTCAACTAATTTAACCTATTAATAATTATTAATATTCTCAGTGATGCTGAAATAAATTAATAAAAACAATATAGACATAAAAAAATGAAATAATACAAATAACAAAAACACAACAAAATTACTAGAACTTTAAAATTAAAATAAAATAAAAAATAATTTCAACTATTAATAAAAATATATCAATACTCTCAATGACACTACAATAACACTGATCTCAGCTGTTTTCCTCCCTGATGGAAAATCCAGTTTAAGCTGCTAACTATGGTATCTGGTGTCTAGTAGGTTTAAGCTGGTCTGGTTGTTTGTTGCTGGTCTAAGATGGTCTACCAGCTAATGACCAACTAGAAACCAACAACCATGTTCCAAAACTCCCAATCTCATCTCAGATGTTTCTCCTACGAAAAAGACCCCAGAAATCTCACGTGTCTCCTCTGACATTTCAGAAGATCTCAACATAGTCTGTCTCAGACTGCAGATTCATTCTGTACTGCTGCGCTGTGCTCTTACTATACTGCATGTCATCAATCATCTCACTTGTGCTGGAATTTCAGGAGAAGCATGCACAGTTGATTCACAAACACACCAGAGAACTCAATGAGCAATGAAAGAGCAGCGTCTGAGCAATGAGACTGTCCTTTGGGAAAGATCTGTGCGACGCTGAAGCTTAATTAAAGGCCTGAATGTCTGTCTGTGTCTCTGAATGCCACTTTTTGTGTGTGTCTCTCTGTTTTTCTCTCTTAAGCGCAGGAGGAATGTGTAAACAGGCAGAGGCAGCTACACGACACACTCTCAGGACGTTGCACAACTCGACATGCCTCTGAATGTGTCACGTCCTGCCTGGCCACCTGCCTTCCGCTTACAAACAGCAGCACTTCCAGACAGATAGTGTGGGATAGAAGGAAAGTAGACTGACCTCAAACATTATCTGCTTAAAAATAAAAGCCATTACATTACATAAAAGACCTCAGAAGGGGCTATTGTGTTCTTATTCTCTGTAAAGTAAAGGCTCTTTATTGGCATTCATGGTTCCATGAAGAATCTTTAACATCCATAGAATCTTTCCGTCGCACAATAGGCTCTTTATCATGGAAAAAAAGTTCTTTAGATGATTAAAAATTTGATCTTTTATTAGCTATTCACCAAAATTATTTTGGATCCTATTAAAATTGATCTCGTTCATTTCAATTTCCCTGGTCTTATTTGTGATTCATTGTTGCATGTTATTCAAAAGGAAAATAGTTTGTGATCTTGCTCTGTCTTTGAAATGACTTTCACCAGTCTCTCTTGTTTCTCTCATACAGGTTGACCTTTTTTGGTTTTGGACCCCATTGACGTCCATTATATGAAAAAACCCCCCAATATCTTCTTTTGTGTTCCACAGCAGAAAGAAAGTCATACATGTTTGGAACAACATGAAGGTGAGTAAAGATATTTTTGAGCCAATTTTTCTTTGTTGATGGACAATTTATTTAAATTTATATGTTTATACCAGTGTTATTTAAGTATCATTGTACACTATAAAAAAAAAGTACTTGTAATTTTCTGCCTGGAGATTTCAGTTAACTCTAAAACACAATGCAAAATTAAAAATACAAGTAAAACACCTGTTTAAAATAAAATCAATATGGAAAATTCCTTCAAATTAATACAGTATATTGTGCCGTATTTTTACGGGATTTTCTTTCTTTCTTTATTTTGGCATTTTGGTATTTGGTTTAGTTATATTTGGTTATCATTTTAATTTTAGTTTTTGTTTGTTTGCTTTTTAGTATAAATTTTTAGTTATAGTTATTTTATCAACTTAAAAATAAGAAATGTTGCCTTGGCAACTAACATTTTTTATATTATATTTTATATCAGTTATCGTTTAGTTCACATAGTGAAAATGGTTTTAGTTAACAATAATAACCCCAATTATTGTCTATACTTCTTAAGTGATATTAATTATCAAAATAAAAAGTAATTACGCCAACTATAATTCTAGTCGGCACGCTAAAACATTTGTTTACACCAACAGAAGCTGTGTTTGGAAGTCACGACTGGCATTTTCCTTGATAAACAGTTGCACACAAAGTCAGAAAGAAAAGCTGAAGATGAATGAGGCGAGGGAGATGAAAGGCCGTCACATCAGAGATGCCCGAGGGCGCAATTAATCCGTAATGAATGAAGATCACACACTGGCATAAAGTGCCTCCGAAACGCCGCTGACAGATGTGTTAATTGAGATGAGGAGGAAAAGAAGGAAGAAAACAAGACATTAAGAAGCGATATTGTTGGTTTTGCCGCCAGAAAGTTATCTCTGAGGACGAGGCCAGTGGCAACAGCTGTGTGCCAGGCAGGTTGGCATGTGCTTCTTCTGAACGCGCCAGAGCCGGATCTACAGCAGCGCTCATCAGACTCTGTGTCTCTGCGTATGACGCCATGAGGTAATTAATCACACGGAATGTTGATGTTGCAGTATTGTGGGTGGTAACCAGGGCGTTGCTATGGGGTTGCTAAGGTGTCCTGAGGGATACAGTGTAACAGTCGTAAAAATTCCATTTATTTTCTCCTTATTGAAATTCATTTTTAGTGATAAAGCCTTAACTCTCATGTTGGATTCCCCCCGAAAAATTGATCCTTTTGGTGTTTTTGGGGGTATTTTTAAACTCATGGTGTTCCCGGTCAAAAATGACCAGCCTACAAAAAAATTATATTAATATAATTGCATTATGCTATATTAATTTGATTCAATATTTTCATCAACCTGTTTTCTTTCAAATAGCACAGGTTTTGTATTCTGTAGCTTACTGTATATGCACTTCAGGTTTTGAGTGGATATTGCCACAAGGTGCATACGCTCAGATCAATGCCTACGATCATTCAGTTCCACAAAGAAATACAAAACCTGTGCAAACTGAAAGACAACAAGTTGACAAGATTCAATCCAAGTATGATAATATAGCATAAAGTTAGATTTACAAACTATTTTTAAAAGGCAGACAGGAACACCAAATTAGTTAAAGGATTTATAAAGGGTTAAAGACAAAAAACACTTGTCCCTGTTAGACTTGCACTCTATTCATTTTCTGCTTGTTTTCTTAAAAAAAAAAAAAAACTAACACTTGCTTTCTAATCTTTTTGTATTCTATCTGTTTTCTTTTCATTTATTATACAATTAACAAAAGCAAAAAAGACCTCTAACACTAGCTTGCTCTATTCTTTTTCTATTCAATCTGTTTTCTTTTTATTTATTATATTATTTAAAAAAAAACTTGCTACGTGTACTGCGTTAAGCTGAGACTTGTCATAGCGCTTGCATATCATTGCTCTTTTGTTGATTTTGATTGCTTTCATTCTCCTCATTTGTAAGTCACTTTGTATAAAAGCGTCTGCTAAATGACTAAATGTAAATGTAAATGTAAAGACAGATATACTGTAATATCCAAGGTTGTTAATCGTTGGTATTTGCTTATTTTGAAGCCATTATTTCAACTTATTTTTTAAAGAATCATGTTTAACAGTGGAATTTGGGTAAAAACGACAAAAACTACAATTTCCACCAATCACAGAACAGCAGCGAGCTCTGCCTTCTAAATGATGCCCGAGGGCGCAATTAATCCGTAATGAATGAAGATCACACACTGGCATAAAGTGCCTCCGAAACGCCGCTGACAGATGTGTTAATTGAGATGAGGAGGAAAAGAAGGAAGAAAACAAGACATTAAGAAGCGATATTGTTGGTTTTGCCGCCAGAAAGTTATCTCTGAGGACGAGGCCAGTGGCAACAGCTGTGTGCCAGGCAGGTTGGCATGTGCTTCTTCTGAACGCGCCAGAGCCGGATCTACAGCAGCGCTCATCAGACTCTGTGTCTCTGCGTATGACGCCATGAGGTAATTAATCACACGGAATGTTGATGTTGCAGTATTGTGGGTGGTAACCAGGGCGTTGCTATGGGGTTGCTAAGGTGTCCTGAGGGATACAGTGTAACAGTCGTAAAAATTCCATTTATTTTCTCCTTATTGAAATTCATTTTTAGTGATAAAGCCTTAACTCTCATGTTGGATTCCCCCCGAAAAATTGATCCTTTTGGTGTTTTTGGGGGTATTTTTAAACTCATGGTGTTCCCGGTCAAAAATGACCAGCCTACAAAAAAATTATATTAATATAATTGCATTATGCTATATTAATTTGATTCAATATTTTCATCAACCTGTTTTCTTTCAAATAGCACAGGTTTTGTATTCTGTAGCTTACTGTATATGCACTTCAGGTTTTGAGTGGATATTGCCACAAGGTGCATACGCTCAGATCAATGCCTACGATCATTCAGTTCCACAAAGAAATACAAAACCTGTGCAAACTGAAAGACAACAAGTTGACAAGATTCAATCCAAGTATGATAATATAGCATAAAGTTAGATTTACAAACTATTTTTAAAAGGCAGACAGGAACACCAAATTAGTTAAAGGATTTATAAAGGGTTAAAGACAAAAAACACTTGTCCCTGTTAGACTTGCACTCTATTCATTTTCTGCTTGTTTTCTTAAAAAAAAAAAAAAACTAACACTTGCTTTCTAATCTTTTTGTATTCTATCTGTTTTCTTTTCATTTATTATACAATTAACAAAAGCAAAAAAGACCTCTAACACTAGCTTGCTCTATTCTTTTTCTATTCAATCTGTTTTCTTTTTATTTATTATATTATTTAAAAAAAAACTTGCTACGTGTACTGCGTTAAGCTGAGACTTGTCATAGCGCTTGCATATCATTGCTCTTTTGTTGATTTTGATTGCTTTCATTCTCCTCATTTGTAAGTCACTTTGTATAAAAGCGTCTGCTAAATGACTAAATGTAAATGTAAATGTAAAGACAGATATACTGTAATATCCAAGGTTGTTAATCGTTGGTATTTGCTTATTTTGAAGCCATTATTTCAACTTATTTTTTAAAGAATCATGTTTAACAGTGGAATTTGGGTAAAAACGACAAAAACTACAATTTCCACCAATCACAGAACAGCAGCGAGCTCTGCCTTCTAAATTCCACCAATCAAAGAGTAGCGTTGAGCTCTGCTTTTAAATTCCACCAATCAGAGGGTCGATTTCCAGATCAGAATAATAAAAAAAAAATCTTATTTATTTATCATAACTTTGACTATATCTCACAATGTGATTTTATTTCATATTTTAAAACGTATTTCTCAATTTTATTTTATTTTCTATCGCAATTCTGAGCTTATATCTCACAATTTGGACTTTGTTTCTCGCGCTTCTGAGTTTACATTTTGCCATTTTGCATTTATATCTCAAAATTCTTAGTTTATATCTTGCAATTCTGACTTTTTCTCTGAATTCCGAGTAAAAAAAAAAAAAATCATAATTCTGCATTTATATCACACAGTTTTCCCAGAGTTGCAAATTGTAAAGTTGCAATTACCTTTTTTGCTATTTTTATTATTATTATTATTTTATTTGATCCGATGGTGGAAATAGGATTTCATACAAAATACAAAAAAAAAAACTGGTGTAGAAACAATTTTTACTCAGAAATTGTAAGTGACCGATTGAAAAGGCCTGGGCGCAACGGACAAGAATGGAATTAGTTTGGAAAGTGACCCTTGCTGACCATTGAATTTATGAGTTGTTGGACATGACAAATCAGAAATGCATAAAAAAGACCATGTTAGAATTCATATAGGATTCATCCAAGTGGAATGAACCGTGCATGTCTCGTGCAAAGCAAGTATGAAAATATATATTTTTAAGTTTTTAAAATATATTTTCAGTATATATATTTTGAAGTTATTAAATATATATTAAATTATTATTTTTAAATATATTTTTAGGCATATTTAAATGTATTTCATTGAAAGATTTTAAGTTATTAATAATTAATTTGGTTAATGTTGGATTAACACGTTTATTTTATTAGCAATTTTATATTTTTATTCATATGTATTATTTATAGTGATATTTAAATGACTTTATACTGCAATAAAGTAACGCGTACATTATTATTGGTGGATCTCTTGTCAGGATTTTTTAATGAAGAAAATGAATTTTTACATTTGGACCTCTCTAAATATTAGAATGATAAATATTTGTTTAGTTAATATTGTGTTAAAGGTGTATTATTTTATATAAGAATAATATTAAAAAAATTATAATTTTATATTAATTTTAAGAATATTTATTTATTAGCTATTTTACTGCAAGAAAGGGATATGATTTTTTTCTTTTGATGCAAATAATACAAACCTCTGCTCATTTGCTAGCATGTTCCCATGCACTGCCATTTGGGTTTCCTTTTTAAAACAGCCAAGAATGCACATCCACAGCAGTGAGCAGTGCTGTTATTAGTCGTTATTCTTTTATGTGTGAACATTAGAGGGTTGGGTGTGAAGGTGGGGTCCTGCTTTCACTGATTTTTCATCTTACATGACCTTTTACTGATCAACATTTCCCATGTTCTTGTAGTGAACTTGTAGTGTTTAAAAACTTTATCACCAATTAACTTCAACACAAAATATTGTTGTGCTAAAGAGGTGACACTTTCTGTCAGTAGCACACAGGAAATACTAAGATACTTCTAATGAGGCAAACTCAGCAGTAATGTGCAAAGCATGCCGTGAAGTCAGGCATGACACATTCTCAGAGCCGCGATCTGCAATAAGACAGGAAGAAGTGGGTGGAAAGGACTGACACAATATGGCCGGCATCTACATTTGGCTTAGACTTCTTGCTGTAGATCGTGCATCAGACTGAACGGCTTCAAAACTGGTAATTAATTGAGTAGCTCTTGGAATGGTGAGAGCTTTAAAACAAATATAACGTCAAAAGACCATTGTTTGAGTTGTATGCTTCATTAGCATTCCCTGAGACTCACTTGCTTTGAGTATGGAGCTCATTCAGTCAAACACAATTGGTGTACTAGGATTGGCTAGCAGTTTTCACTCAGTTTTAAAGGGGTCATATGATGCTTTTTTAAAGATCATTATTTGGTGTATTTGGTGTAACAGAACATGTTGACATGCTTTAATGTTCAAAAAACACATTGTTTTTCAAATACTGTACATTATTGTAGGTCCTCTATCCCCCGCCTCTCTCAAACGCTTCGTTTTCTACAAAGCCCCTCCTTCCGACAAGCGCAGTCTGCTCTGATTGGCCAGCTGACCCAGTGCATTGCGATCGGCCGAACACCACAAACACTCGTCGGAAATGTAACGCCCCTTACTATAATCGCGGGCTTCATCTTTCAAAATAAATGTAAAGACAGAGCCCGAAAGGGGAACAGAGTCTCGTGACAGACACAGTGATGAAGCTGGTATGTGTTTGCAGCACACAAGCCACGGTTAAGACAGCTGACTCCCTGTCTTAGAACTTAGACTCTCTCTCTCTCTCTCTCTCTCACACACGGACACACACACACACACTTACTTAAGCTAATAACAAAACAGTAGCTGATTCAGAAGCGCCAGATTGTCATAGCAAAGTCAGAATGACCTCCTCTCCTAGGTTCACGAAACGGTCGTCCATAAAATGCATTGCTGTTCTGTTGTAAGTAATCTTAAAGATTCCTAAATGCATCTACTTCCGGAAGGCCAAATAAAGTGCTTTTGCTTTCGTCTAGAAACACACAGCGTCTCTCTGACATGCTGCTTCAACACTAACTGCGGTTACTGAAACCACGCCTTCTTTCTTTGCGTGCACATTTGTGAGGTAGATATGTGGGGGCGTGTTAGAACGAGCTGTTTTAGGGGGGCGTGGCAGAGTCTTAACTTTGATAAAGAATATCTCTTTGGGTTTGAGACTTTAGTCTTTGCAACTTCAGGAATCTTATCTATGCACAATCAGCTTGTAACACTCCAAAGAGAAAGGAAAACTTGAAATCGCTTTAAGATTTTCAAGTAGAAAAACTAAAAAAGTATGTCGTAAAACCTACTCTAATAATCAAATTACAAAACTCGTACAAGCTTTCGACTAGGACCACTAAACAACCACCTAGCAACCACTCAATAACTCAACATATAATTTGATAGAATATGCATGGATGCATTTCCCATATACATGCATTTTGTAGAATTGCAACATTTTTGAGTCACCTAACATTGTTGTAGAGTAAATGTTACACAATCATTCTTGCTCAAGTAATTACTCATTCAAACATGAATTGAATACGCAAGTCATCAAACAACATATTTTCCCAGCTAACTCAAGAATGTTTCGCTAATGTTCGCATTAAGTTATAAAAAGGTTGTTTCTGAACGTTCAGAACGTCCAGTTTTTGAAAAGATTTAAAAACATTCGATCTTGCTGATGTGAACATTAAGGGAACATTCCATTTGATCGTTTGGCAAATGTTGTGGGAATGTTACCTTCAAAGGTTCTCTGAATGAAACAAGTAGTAACATTTAAAAAACGTCCAACTAAACTGTTTCAGGAAAAAGCATTCATGAAGGATGTATAAATAACGTTTTTGTGCAAATGTTTTGAGAACTTTATTAAAGACCAGACAACTTTAAACGAACATTCTATTAACGTTACTGGAAGAATGTTTGTTCATAACTTTAAGAGAACCTTGCCAGAACGTTCGTCAAAGTTCCTGTTAGCTGGGATAGAACTGAGTGTTCAAATTCAATTATAGAATAAACAGTCATGCATTTCCCATATACTGTACATGCATTTTCTAGATCTGCCACAGCTTTTGATTTGCCGACATTCTTGTAAATGTTATACAATAAGTCTGGCTAAAGTAATTAGTCTTTCTATTTAATAACATTTTAGAGAAGAAAAAGTCATGCATTTCTCATATTCACAAGTATTTTCTAGAACTGTAATATTTTTGATTTACTGACATTCCAGTTGACCTTATGCAATAAGTCTTGCAAAATCACTCTTTCAATTACATAAATGGAGCATATAATTAATTAAACAGCATATTTTAGAATAAACAGTCATGCATTTCTCATATGTTGTCTTTCAGCATTTTTGATTTACAGATATTTTTAACTTTAGAAAATAAGGTCTTACTACAGTAATTAACTGTAATTGAACACAGAATTAATTAAACAGCACATTTGATAGAATAAACAGTCATGCGTTTTTCATATGCATACTTTTTCTAGAACTCCCACATTTTTGGTTTCCTGATATTCTTGTGCATGTTAAGCAATAAGTCTGGCTAAATTAATTACTCTTTCTATTATTAATTGAATATATAATTCATTACATAACATTTTGGAGAAGAAAAATCATGCATTTCCCATATTCACAAGTATTTTCTAGAGCTGTAATATTTTTGATTGACTGACATTCCAGTTAACCTTATGCAATAAGTCTTGCAAAATGCCTCTTTCTAACATTAATTGAACATATAATTAATTAAGCAAAACACATTTTACAGAATAAATAGTCATGCATTTCTCATTTGCATGCTTTTTCTAGAACTCCCACATTTTGGTTTCCTGATATTCTTGTGCATGTTATGCAATAAGTCTTGCTAAAGTAATTGGTTTTTCTTTTCTCCCACAGGAATCCGTCCATGAGCCCCCAAAAGCACTTTCGCAGACCCACCCAAGCCCGTCCCAGCGAGCTGATACCAAACACACATGGCGGCGCGGCCCTGCCCAGCGTCTAACCAACCCTGGCATCTGCCATCCATCCAACGGTTGCTGTCCAGCTGCTAAAAATATCCTAAACGCTGGCTCATTCAGAAGGGGTTTTCTGTTCGAAATGATTTCCTAAACAGAACGAGACAGACTGCATGTGAAATGCATAAAGTCCTGATCAACAACAAACATCCCGCCCTGTCCTAACCCAAGCAGCATATCCAAATCCATTCATAAATAAGGGTGCAGTACTTCTGAAAACACAAAAGCGTTTCTGTATAAATCAAGTGTTTTGTCTCAGGAAACGCAGTTGCTTTTAGTAACTCCAGGCGGCTTATTTTTTATGATGTCATTTGTTTGATTGTGGTCGATCGTATTCTAATCTTCCACATCGCGCCTCGTATCGTTTTCCATATTTAATTTCCTTATGCTGCGCTATCTCCTCCCTGACTTCCTCTTCCAGATCCCGTGTCATAGATAGAAGAAACTTAAGCCTGCGAAGGTGTGGGTCTCCATGCGGGCCAAGGCCCTGTTGACTGTGACAGCTGTGAGGAGATAACACGGATGCGCACACATGCACACTGATAGCGTGTTGAGGGTGTGTGAGGACATGCATTGCTGCAGGAATGCGCTGAGACCAGCCGACCGGTCAGAAAACCACCGTCTGCACAGCCACTCCGACTGATAACCCATACGCCAGCAAATGAAACCACAGACCTAAAAAGTTGCACTAGTTTTTTCCCCCCGCTCATAATTGTTCCAAAATCTATCAGCAGCCTTGTCAATGGATGATTAAAAAATGTTTAGTGTAATTGAGTTATTTATTGTGTAAAGTAGTGGTTAACTGATTTACTTGTTCGTTTTATTGGCCAAAGCTCATAACAATAACAATATTTTCAAAACAGGATAGCTGATGACAAATATAAAATATTATATTATATCAATTATGCATTTTATTTATATATATATATATATATATATATTTCAATACATTTTATATATTAATTTTAAATGTTATATATTATAATAAAATATATTTTTATATTTATATCTCAAAATATATATCTGAAATATTAATTTAAAATAATAATACAAATTTAATTGCCCAATGCAGTTTAATAATTTTATATAATAATGATTTTGAAAAAAAAAATTTGAATAAAAATGTAAAATATTTTACACTTTATTGACTCAAAATGCACTATTATTATATATTTATATATTTTCTTTTTAGATTTTGGAATTAACACTGGCAGAATGACCATTTCTGTTAGTAGTAAGAAATCTCAAAATAACCAAATATCAGACAACGTTGATGTTTATCACATACTGTATCAGCCATCAGCCATCGAGAAGCCCATATACAGTAGGTCGAGCGCACTTCCCCAAACACCTGGAGCTGTTTTTGAATGTTTTGAGTCTGTAGTTTGTGGACGCCATGCGAGGGATTCCCTGCTGCACACGTCCCTGCTTCACTTTAAGTGCCCGTGTGGATTATAAGGGCAAGTCTAGACCGCACGCCCGAGTATACGCAGCCTCCAGCGGCAGACAGACCGTTCCTCTGATCTCACTGCCTGTCCCAGAAGCTTCAAAGACCTGCACTCTCAATGCCTTCTTCCGACAGGATCCCAAAAGCGGGACTTTGTCTCTGACAATAATTGCAAGCATATCAAAAGCAGCATTCATCCACACATAAGCAGTCTGTGAGCACTTTGAGCCCGCGTTCACGCCTTAAAGACTTTTTAGTTTTTTGGGGGATGTTTAGGGTGGATGTAACAGAAAAGTATTAGATAGGAAATGGCAGTGAATGCAATATTTTGCTACAGTTATAAGTCTTGTTTCACTTTTTAAGCTTTGGGAATACTTAAATGACCGTCTTTTTTGGAAAGCACCCTTTTTCTTTATTCTCAACATGGAAGTGCTCAAATTGTTGGACGCTGATGGAAAATAATAACGCCTTTCTGTGATTCTCTTCCAATTCTGCAGCTCTTTCTTTTCAATATTTCTGTAAGTGAGGAATCTTGGACAGTATCCTATTGTGTTCATGTAAAACATGCAATGTATAATTTGCATTTTTGTTTTAAAAAGGCTACACAGAAGCCATGCCTTAAATTATAATCAATCTATTTTACCAGACTATTTGTGGTAAAACTTGACTTTCAGTCCATTTGGCTTGTGCACTGCATGCCGAAATTTTATTTCCAACATGTCATTTATTGTAAACGAAACATCTTGCGTGATTTGATCCTTTTTTATGATTAAGCCAAAGCAAACGAAGCGGCCAGCGAAAAATAAATAGAATTAAAGTGGAAGTACCAACCTCTTCCACTCCTGCCAACAAATCTCAGGTCGTTGAAACGCGCCACCTGATTCTTCATGACAGCTGAGGCGTTTCGCAGCTCTCCCGAGTAGTTCTCGTCATTTCCTGCCATAACTGTCACCACCGTCGCGTCAGGAACATCTCCCAGAGCAACAACCTGAACAGAAACGGACACACTGTGACTGTCCCGCTGTAATTTACCCTGCATTTCACTGCAGTCTGAATGTTTATTCACAGACTGATGAAAACAGGCCTGTGATACTGATTATAAATGACTTTATGAAGCGAGACTGCCGGCCTCAGGGGGTTAATAACCAAATAAATCAATTAAAACCTGCTAGAAACAAAAGCTAGATTGTTCTTAAATGTGACCTTTTAAATTGTGTATGTAAGAAATTCCACTTAAATTGGTCAGAAACATCTGGTGATGTCAGTACAACTCAAATACACCAGTGCTTAAACATCACTAGTGATTCAGAAAAATAAATATTATAAAAAAAATGTATATTGTAAAAAAAAAAATCTAATTTTACTGAAATGTAAGCTTTATGAAATTTAAAATAAATATGAAAAAACATTTAGTTGATGATATAGATGCTTTTTTCTTAAATGCACTAAAGTTTTAATCCGAAGGCTACTTCTTGCCTTTTTTTTTTTTTTTTACTTTTTTGAAACTTGGATTTTGCTACATAATGCAAATGATGCAGCAACTAAATCTTACTTGATAACAATTACAAAAATTGCAAAAATGACATTTAATTGAGGGGAATGTTTTGATGTTCAGTGTGAGCAAGAGGGCTGGTTCAGCTTCAAAAGCTCAAATAATTGAACAAAAGTATGCTTACAGAAGAAGCCCGAGCGAAACGGTTCCTGTTACAGATACTTTACACGCAGTCTGTTTGTATGAAATACTCTATCTTTGGTCAAAGTATTAATAGTTGTGTGTAATTTAGGCCGTGTGATTAAATATGCATGTCTTTGTATCTATGAAGAGCTTTACATCGCTCAGATTTCACTTCTCTCGGATTCCTCATTTTAAACATCAGTAACTCCCATTAAAACAAAAACAAAAAACAAAAAAACAAAAATCATCTGATCTGAACATGTGAATATTAATAATAAAAAACTACTATTATTAATAAAGCACATGGATAACGTGGAAAAGAAACACTAGTAAAACACCATAAATAATCTTATATATAATATAAGTCAATACAATTGGGGAAAAACCTGCACAGATATTTTGGTTAAAGGTAGTTAAGAGTGATAAAAGTTTGATTAGATATGAGATCTATATGTAACCTTTCATGCAGGCTGTCCTGAAAAATGTACAGTTTATTGAAACTATTCTAAATGATTGCGTTTTCTTTCCTTCTCATATTAAAGTGTGTATTTATGTATTTTTAATGCTGTCTGGATCTTGGCCAGATCTTGTAAAAGAGATTTCAATCTGAATGGGATCAATAATTACCTGGTTTAAATTAATAGGCTAATAAAAAAATATTCACATACGAATGTAAAAAGTGTACTGATCTATTCAAATATTCATGTCAGACTGAACAGAACGCTAGTTAATGCCCATGCAAATAGCTAGAAATCTATCATAAAGCTGAACCATATGAACTAAATACTGGTCTGTTAATCACATCTTAATAAACGGATGATTTCTGACCTTAAACGCCACCGGGAGAGTTTTGTTGCACCTCCAGTGAGACGGCAGCACTGAGCACAGAAAGTTGGGGCTGTCCGTCCGCACGAGCTCGGCGGGGTGGTCCGCGATGATCTCCACCATCGTCCGGTTGTCGTGCTGTCGGAGTCTCGGCAGCGCCGCGTTCTGCTCCTGCTGCGCATCGCTCATCTTCCCCGCCACCGGCTGAAGGCTGCTGGACGGCGGACTGAACCTGCGGCTGGTGCTCGGATCTACCGGAATGCGCATCACAACAGTGTCAGCAAAGGTAAGGGCACTTCAAACCGACACCACACTGAGTTTTCGATTCAAAATAGACGGGATCTATCTACGTAAAGTCCGTTTGGCGCTTTCCAGAAAGCGAGAAAGTTGGATAAGTTCGGTTCCCCTCGGGCTTTACGCGCGAGCTCTACAGGTGAAACGCGTGGAAAGAAACGCGCGGGGGGCTCCTGGCTACGCTCTGAAGAAACACCGACATAGTTCACGAGGCGATCTTGCTTCTCCTTTGCTGTAACGAGCGTCAAAATCCGGATTAAAAGCGAGTCGCTTCGCATTACGCGCGGCGCTCGCTCGGAGAGAGTTCGCGTCAACGCGCTTCTCAAAACGCGCCACCGTATGCGAAGTTAAAAAGAAAGTTAAGAGGTTTTGCAAAAGTCCTTAAGACCTTTCTTTCTCCGTGCAGAGTCTTTGTGAAGGGTTAAAAAGGTGATTCCAGAGGTTGTGGTTAGAAAGATGGAAAGCCGCAGTGTTTTGTCTCGTTGTGTGGTTTGTCTTAAGAGGCAGGGACTTGGGTGAGCTCAGTTTTTGTGGTTTATATATATATATATATATATATATGCAGAAGCAGGAGGATTATTATGCTGATGAGTCTCGAGCACGTCATGTCTCCAAGCACCATTTCGTGGCATCAAAATAAATGAGCAGTTCATTCTCCTCTTACCAAGCAATGCAGCGAATATTATTAGACAGAGACAATACAGCTACAGCAGCACGGGTGTGATTTAAAGATGTTTCGAGTTCAGCAAGGGTGTAAAAGACACATTTTAAAAACATATTAAGCAAATGATTTATCATTTGATGGATTATTATGGCAACGGGGTGAAGAGTTTTCTTTGACTGTTCGCTAATACTGAGAGACATAAAGACTCATAAAGAGACATAAACACAACTCATTCAAGCCAGACAGAAAGCAAACAAGCACAGAAGAGGAGTGACTCATTTCCTATTTCTAAAGACAGATAAAGAGCCCGGGCTAAAGTTAATATTATACAAAAAATCAGACAACAACAACAGCACAGAATTAAGACACGACAACAGCATTCATATATATGGAACTAAATTAGGATGTTTTTTATATGGCCCTTTGTTGACGTATTGCTTATTTTAAACATATTTTTGGGGGTTCGTTATTTTTTTTTATTTTAATAGGCTATGCAAAAAAGGAAAAATAATACTACAGAAGGTCAGGCAATAACAGTTAAAGATAAAAACGATGTTAATAGCCTTTTATTAATAATAAAGTACAAAATAATAATTTAAGTCATTAATATTTTCTAGTGATTTTTGTTTTTGAAAATGTACTACGCATCTATGTTAATATTTTTTAGAGGCTATTCATGTTTTATATTGTTATATATTTTTTAAAATGTTTTTTTAAGCGTATGAATCTGAAAAGCTTTTTTGGTGGCGCTCTTTAACGTTTAAATTTGTCTTTTATTATGCGACGAGGGCAAACGCAGAACTACAGCAGCGTTCGCTTGCCACCGCGCGCTTAAAAACTCCATTACCCATAATCCCTGGCAGACCCGCGTGACGCCAAATAGACACGCGCTGACCAGTGTGTTTACATCAGAGACAAGTGCCTTGCAGTTTGAAAGAGCACATGTGGATGGATTGAATAATTCATAACGTAAGGTAAAAAATGTTCAGTTACTTAAACGTGTGAAGTTACAATTCAGTTCTGGACATTTGTTTATTTAGTCGGAACGTCAAGCGAAAGCGAGACTCGAAAGCTTCTGTTTGTTCGGTTCGAGTCACTGTTTATGTTTATATTTCATAAAGTGTGTTTTACAAACATCATTATGTCTTTTATAATGTTGAAACATGCTTTTTGAAATACGTTTAGCTGTTTGGATTCCCTGAAATGAAGTTGTTAGTTTTAGTAAATAGCTTTTTGACAGCTCGTTATAACAGCATGCTAAGACGAAATGAGCTCGCTTTTAGCGGAATGCTTATTAAGTATGCAAATTGATTGTGCTAAATCATAATGAATTATTCTAAAGTCCCGTGTGCCTGTATTAGTTGAGGTTTCATGCTCTATTCTTCCTCCACAGTCAATTCTGTGTTTTATTCTGGAAAAAATCACATCCCCACTCTTGTGTCTAGCCTGACTTTCCCTCATGTGTATTGTTTGTAAAACCTTGGCTGTTTGAAAGACTGTAGGAAGAGTGATGTCAGCTCTCGACATGAAGTCTGACTCTGTGGAAACTTACACACACACACACACACACACACACACACAGGCAGACACAGAGACACACTCAGACACTCTCACACAGGCACACTCAGACACACACACACACACACACACACACAGACACACACTCAGACACTCAGATACACACACATAGGCAGACACAGACACACACACACACTCAGACACACACACACACACATACGCAGACACAGACAGGCAGACTCAGACACACACACACACACAGACACAGACACACACACACTCAGACACACACTCAGACACTCAGATACACACACATAGGCAGACACAGACACACACACACACACACACACAGACACACAGACACAC
>NW_015505619.1:1365999-1405847 GCF_001515645.1 Sinocyclocheilus grahami
ACACACACACACTCAGACACTCACACACACACATACACACACACTCAGACACACACATACACTCAGACACACACACACACACACACACACACACACACACAGAGACACAGATGATGGAGATTTGAACGTGTGAGCCATTTCTCCTCCTCCTTCCTGTCCAAGTACATGTCCAAGAGCCTTTAATCTACACGTTTCAGTGTGAGAGAAATGGATTTCGCATGATTGCAGGTCTTGTGCAGACGCAGACAGACGCTGCTGTGTGTGGCGAGGACGTAGGAGGGAAATAAAACATCCAATGGCTCTGAATCGCATTTGCCACTTCATTAGGGCCTCGAGAAAGACGCGCTATTAAGTTACATTTCCTTCTTCGGTGACTGGGAGCGCCAAATATGTTTCTGATTTCCCCCCAGTTATGATGATGGTCTGTAAATTTATGAGACAGCTGAGTTGGGGTAATTGTAATTAATGAAAAATATAGTTGAATATATATATTGAAACAGCATGTGGCGGAAGGTTGGAGTTGGATGTCTTGGATAAAGAAGAAATAAATATGTTGGAGGTCTTTGAATGCTGATATTTGTGGGCTCTAGTAAAAGCGTCCTTCCTCAATTCATTTTAGGTCACTGAGATTCATCCGTATTTACACGCTGTAGGACTAATGCTCTTGGCAAAATCGCCGAAGACACAAATCTCGTGCCCGTGACTAAATGAGTAAATTAACTAGGCGTCTGTCGAAACGACAAAAAAGACGTGGAAGCTACATAAAAGTCCTGACTATTTAATTACACAGAGGAAAATGCAATAAATAGAATGGCTCCCTTTTCTGTTCTTTCAAAGCCTTTTGCATGTTGAAGTAATCTTGATTCATTTGCCACATCTGAATTCGTTTTGCCCAGTATGGCGACCATCTGCCTTCACCAGTCAAAGCAAAAGCTTTATCTTTCATCCGACAGAGGGGGCGAAAACAGAAGGAAATTTTACGCCGGGATGTGTTTATTGAAGAAAAGGGCCCTGCTTTTGCTTTGGTGACACTTTGGAACATTTAGTTTCATGTCGCTCTGAGACAGAATTAAGATTTATATTAGCTCTGATTAAAGGAGAGCTTCGCTGAAAAATGACAATTCGGCCTTCGTTTATTCACCTTCATGTCCTTCCAAACCCGAATGCTGTTGTTATTCTTGTGGGGACCCAAATAAGAAATTTTGAAAAATATCCTGGGCGCTCTTTGAAGCCATTTGGGACATATGATGTCAAACTCCAAAATGATTAAAGGTAGTCTGTATGATTTTGAGTCTTCTGAAGCCTTACGACAAGACTAAAGTCTTTCCATTGCCCTAGCTCTGAAGTCTCACTCTGCCTATTCACACAGGATCTTTGTTGAGATTTGAGAGCTATTTTTTTTATACGTTATTTTTTCTATAAGTTACACTCTAAAAAATGCTGGGTTGTTTCAACCCAACTTTGGGACAAATATGGACTAACCCAACCGTTGGGTTAAATTTTTACATTCAATTTTTAACCCAAAAGTTGGGTTAGTCCATATTTGACCCAAAATTGGGTTGAAACAACCCAGCATTTTTTAGTGTGTATATACTACAATATATGCTGCAAATATTTGGTATTATTGGTAAATTGTTTACTCAATTTATACTGAAAAGCATATGTATTTTATATTATTATTATCATTGTATTATTATTATTTTAGATAATAATGTCATATATTTTATAAATATTTGGAATTCTCTATATTATAGATTTTTGTGAATTATGAGTGTAAATTGTGTATACAATTTACACAAAGTTCATGAAAAATATATTTTTATTTTGGGAATTGAGTATACTTAATTTATACCGAAAAGTACAAATATTTAATATTATTATTATTATATTGTTTTAAATAATATTATTAATATATTTATAGTTTTAGATATGTTGTGTATGAAGTGTAAACTGTATAATCAATTAACACTGGAAATTCACAAAATATAAATATTTGATATTATTGTTATTTATTTTTGTGAATTGTGAGTGTAAATTTTATGTGCAATTTATACAGAAAATTCATAAAACAATTTACATATTTGATATTATTTTGTGAATTATGAGTAAGTTGTATAATCAGTTTATATCAAAGTATAAATATTTGATATGTTGTTTGTTTTAAATAATAATGTCATATTTATATTTTTAAATGTTTTGTGTATAATGTGTAAACTGTAATCAGTAACTGGACATTTACAGAAAGTTTACATTTGTGAATTATGAGTAAATATTTTCTATTATACTGAAAATTCACATAATTCACACATTTATTATTATTATTGTGAATTATGAGTATAAATTGTATACTCAATTCATACCGACAAGTATGAATATTCAATTAATCTTATTATTATTATTTTATTATAAGTGCAAATTGTACACACAATTTATACTATGACAAGCTTAAAAGCTTTGATTTGTCATCTTTGATTTTTCAACTGGTGTCACTTTGGTTTGACAGTGATTTTGTTTAATTGAATGTGAGGATTAGCTGAGGTTTATCTGTGAATAACGGCTTAAATTTCATTCTGGTAGAGCAAACCATTATGAACTATTTAATGATCAGTGCACAGAAGTGACAGACTGCAGCGCTGATAGGGATTACGTCTCATCTACGTGAGAAAAGGGCCGTCCGCCTGTCAGATTTGATTGTCTGATGCTGTAGGAAGGCTGTGGTTTCTGAGTCACTCATGCCAGCTTCAGGTTCAAACAGACCAAGGGTTTGTTCAAATAAAGCTGGTGGGCCGTGACGACTCACCTGCCCGTGATTCCACATGGAAATCTTTTCACGCATTTGAATTCGACAAGCTCCATTTCTGGGCTTGTGTCAGCATCCTGTTAATGAGTTTTCTTTGCATTGGAGGAAGTCTAACTGCAAACTGTGCAGATAGCTGTGTGATGAATGTTAACTGCTCGATGATGTGCTCAGATCATTCAGATTAAGTCACGTACTCATAATGAGTAAATAATAATAGACTAATATTTGAAAAATAGATATGCTGAGTCTCATAATGCCAGTGTATCAGCTGATTAATCAACCCGGCCTCCAAGTTTCTGCAAACATTCTGATCTATGGATAGAGCACATTTCGGTTTTCAGATATTATCATCACTATTATTTATTTATTTACTTTTTTTTTGTGAATAAATCGTAGACTCCGTTCACACTGAAAATGAACACAAAGTATGCTTATTTGGTATGATGATGATGATTATTATATTATATGTTATATTATATTATATAATATATGTATCACTTTATACTGAAACAAATATTATATTTTGTGAATTGAGTATAAATTGTATACTTTATTCATACTGAAAATTCACAAAAAGTATTTTGATATTTATTATTGTTGTGTATTATTATTATTATTATAAAATTATTTTTATTTTACTTCTTTGAAGTCCACATTGGAAATCTGGAATTCAAAGTTAAGCTTAAACATGTTAGGATAAAGGTTTAAGTTAAAAAAAAAACCAAACAAACAAGAATTTTAGCATATAAATATTTCTAGGCACTAATCCGTTTTCAACTAAATCTAATCAACCTTTTTAAAAATACATATTGATTGACTATTACTGTATAATAACGGTTTTAGTGGGTCATTTTATATATTGACTCCTATATGTAAATATAATTAAATGCTTTTTTTCAGAAGTCATTGGTGTGTTTTGAGTTCAGATTCAGTGCTAAAATGTTAATGCATGTACTTTATATCATGCCATGTAATGTTGGTAAGATCATACGTTTGGACAAAATTTGACCAAAACAGACTTTAAACATGTCTGCTGTTCCCTTTGAACTAAAAGATCATTTATCAATCATTGCTTACAGTAGTTTAACCAACCTTCAGTCTTGCATGCTAAAAAAAGCCAAATCTCTCTCTCTCTCCCCCTCTCTCTCTCAGTGTTTGTCATTGATCCCGGTTGAACGGGTCCTGAACATGTGGTGTGTTTCCCGTCCTGTCGCTGGACGCATCAGGAAGCGTTTTGTGTGTGAAGTGGCTTTCTAATTGCTCAGGTTTGAGTGTGTGTTGTGGGTTTCAGATGAGCAACAGCGCTGCGAGCCCAGTGGCAGCCAGCAGCAGCAGCAGCGCGGCCGGACGCGCATCCGGAAAGGCCACAAGCTTCATCCCTGAGCTCCAGAGCATGATGTAAGTGCAGGAGTTTTCCTGTCTAAAGTCATTCAGAAAACTTTGATGTGTTCCAACACTTACAGCAAGTACTGTGGAGGTGCTTTGATGCTAATATCCTAATATGGTAATGACTGATTAACAAATTCATCTGTTATTTACATGGTACTCCAAGATCATTCAAAGAAGTATTGGTCTAGATGGAACAATTGACCTTCCATACATTAACACACATATGTCTCAAGTATTGCCATTTGATTTCTACAATGTGGAGAAAGCGGATGGAATTGCGGCTACACACTTAATCAAAATGCAAGTGTCTATTGGTGAATATTAAACCGCAAAATGTCTATTGAAATATGAAGTCTGCATGTTCTATTTGTTTCAGTTGGGCAAAAATATAGTCATATGATATACCCACAGAAACTTCCTTACAACCCGTCAAAATAAGAGTTTGGTTTAACTTGAAGAAATTGTGACAGAAATACATTGCACTTGTACCGGAAGTACTTCTCAAAGTAATAATAATAATTATTATTACAACTTTGAAGATGTCACATAATTTTAAACAATTTAAAGGTGTTTTATTTTTAACTGTAAACCTGAAAATAAAATAAAAATAAAATTAATTTGAAAATTTTCGTTTGATTACATTTTAAATGATTAATTAAATTCTTAATGTTTTATGCCTTCATTTGATTACCACTGTGTTTGTTAATGAATTTCTATTAAATCATCAATCCAGAAAAGTCAAACATACAACACAGAATTTCTGAAAAAATATTTTTATAAATAAAAATATATTATTGCCCTATTATTGTAAAGTAATTAATAGTTTATTACATTGTTAAAGTTTTAAAGCTTCAGTTGATTAGACATGCTTTTTGAGTATTAAAAGATAATTGAAATATTAAAATGGAATCCAGCTAAATTTAAACAGGAGAAATAGAGTCTGAGAAAAGTAAAATGGAATTTGTGGAGAAATATAAAATATTTCATAGGGCCCTAAAATGACATTTTTGTTCAAACTTGTTAATTTGGATAAGTTTCATGATTTCATATTGTAAATAAAAATATATTATTGCCCTATTATTGTAAAGTAATTAATAGTTTATTACATTGTTAAAGTTTTAAAGCTTCAGTTGATTAGACATGCTTTTTGAGTATTAAAATATAATTGAAATATTAAAATGGAATCCAGCTAAATTTAAACAGGAGAAATAGAGTCTGAGAAAAGTAAAATGGAATTTGTGGAGAAATATAAAATATTTCATAGGGCCCTAAAATGTCATTTTTGTTCAAACTTGTTAATTTGGATAAGTTTCATGATTTCATTACTAAAATTTAATTTAATAATTAAAATGTAGTCCAGAAATGGATCAGAAAAAAGGAATCTGGAAAAAAAAATTAAAAAAAAAAAATTAAATGAAAATGAAAATAAAATGAACATACTTCATAGGGCCCCAAAAATGTTTGTTCTAATAATAAAAAAAAAAAAGTTAAATTGATTGATTTTATTATTTCATTATTATTTCAAGACATGCTTTTTGAATATTAAAATTTATTTCTTTTAACCATTAAAATGTAGTCCCGGAATGGAACAGAAAAAGTGGAATCCAGAAAAAAAATTAAAAAAAAGAATTTTGTGGTAAAAAGAATTTTATAGGGCCCTACTCAAATTATTGCTATGAACCTTTATGCAGCATTAATCATTTTCTGAAGCGCCGGCGATGCAGGTCTGGATTTGCCATCATCAGCAGGAGACCACTTTATAGTTTACTAAAAATATATATAAATAAATTAAATGAAAATGAAAATAAAATGAACATACTTCATAGGGCCCCAAAAATGTTTGTTCTAATAATAATAAAAAAAAAGTTAAATTGATTGATTTTATTATTTCATTATTTCATTATTATTTCAAGACATGCTTTTTGAATATTAAAATTTATTTCTTTTAACCATTAAAATGTAGTCCCGGAATGGAACAGAAAAAGTGGAATCCAGAAAAATTTTGTGGTAAAAAGAATTTTATAGGGCCCTACTCAAATTATTGCTATGAACCTTTATGCAGCATTAATCATTTTCTGAAGCGCCGGCGATGCAGGTCTGGATTTGCCATCATCAGCAGGAGACCACTTTATAGTTTACTAAAGTAGCAATTAATGCTTATTATTTCATTCGGGGATTGCACACTAGAAAGCGCGTCAGTGATTGCGGTTCTGTTGATGTACTTCGGCACACGACCGTATTTTCGTCCGAAACCCTGTTTTTCCGTCAAAACCGTTAAGAGTAGTTGATCTTGGAATGAATAATATTAAGCTCAATCTATAAAGTGAGCGCCCAGCTCTACAAATCTGCTTCACCGAAAGCACAAAGGAGCCATAAAGTACATTTACATGCCGATCCATTGACTTCCCTCCAACTGAGCGTTTGCGGTTTGACCTAGTGAGAGATGTTCTTTAGGAAAGAACACAGTGAAATTCATCCTGTCGTTCTGCTTTGAATCCCACCTGAAGAGACCTTCAAACTCATGCAAATCACAACAACACTGTTTTCCTGCGTGTTTACCTCGTGTGGGGCGATGATACTGAAATACACGCCAGCTTTTGTAGAAAAATATAAAAGCCTCCCCTTTTTGTTTAGCCTGTAGAAATGGAGGCATAAAGCTCGCTCCTCTAGTCAAAACCGGAGACAATAGCTGGTCAACAGAGGATTTATGAACTTGTGTTTTGCATAAATAAAACACAGGTTATTTTTTGGACTTTTTTATAACAATCACATTTTCATCCCAAATATTCCTATTACCATAATGCAGAAAATTGCATTATCATTATTATAATGCAGACATATCATTGAGATACTATTATAGTTTTTTATTAATATTTTGAATTTGTTTTTATTTTTTGGTTTCATTTTAATTTTAGTTATAGCAGTTTTTTTGCAATTTTATTGTAATTATTATTATTTTTAAAAAATATGTCAATATCATTTGTTTTATTGTTTTATTTCAGTTATTTTAGTCTCATTTAGTTAAACTAACTGAAAATGAGAAACGTTGGCTTGGAAACTAGCTGTTTTAATTTAATGTAATTTAATGTTTATTTTATTTCAAGTAACATGATGTAACAAAATGTTTTTTTATGATTTTTGTTCTATTTAACTAGAATAACACTGGTCCACAATTATTAAATAAAAGTAATATATATTTTTAACATTATAATAAAAATTTATAAATAACAATCTGCGTAGAATATATTCAGTACAAAACAAGTACAAACAAGCTTCATTTTCTTCATGCAAAATATAATTGTATTTTGATTTTGCTGTGAAATATGATATTTCTTGACAGATTTCTGTTTGTTAATTTTGGCTGTTTTTCTTACACAAACTTAGATCCTGTAATGAAATCATCCCAGCCAAGATGAAAAATATTACTGTAAGAAATATCTCTTGGTTTTAACAGCTTCTTTAGCCTGTACAGCAGCCTAAAATAATGGGCTGTTTCTTCTATCTGCCGTTGGCCGATTCATTTCGTTGTTGTTGTTGTTTCGAGCCTTAAATACGGAATGCTCCGTGCCTGTTGAATCTCACGTCTTCAACTGCACACACTCATGTTGTTTTATACTTTCTTTGGTTGAAAAAGAAAATCACACGACCCTGCGACTCCACAAAGGGCTCCGGATTGCAGTCTTATATTTTTGAAAGACATTTAATTATAGCTTGCAGTCAAAGGCATTTTTGATGGAGACTAAATGGCCTCCAACTGCAAAGATTTTCTTCCTCCTTTGGCAGGCGCTGCGCTAAGTGATGATATGGAGATATTATATTCCAGCGTCTAACAATCTTGTTGCATTCATCTGTGTCACACTGCATGGCTGTTGTCAGTGACGTGCTTTTGTGACTTGCAGCTGAAATTGAAGTGTAAAAATCGCAGATGAAGAAGGGGAGGGGGGGTTTCAGCCGGGCATCTGTGAATGCGTACTGTAAAACAGATTCTCTGTTTTTGACGCTGTCTGCTCTGGGCACGCCGGCTGTCTGGAAAAGTGAGGGAGGAAAATGTAAAGGCAGTTTCCTCTGCCGCCTCTTGCCGTGACTGTCTGCCGCCCCGTGCCTTCACGGAGGTCTCTAATTGAGATCACTTGTACTTATAAATGGTAGGAAGTTTTGTGGTTCAATGAGAGGAGCATTAGAAGCGTAGTGTGTGCCTCTTAAAATTAAAACGAGGCTACCGTTTAACTTTCTTAATCAGCTAAATACGTCTCTCCCGAGGCATTTTTCTGCTTTTTCATCTTAACAGAGTCGTTTTTAATAGTGGCAGACCAATATGGGGTTTTCAGTGGCAGATCCTGATGTCTAAAGAGCAGGATGGGTGATTTTTGTGCTGAAATTTACTTAAAGCATTTTAATAAAGTACACAGAATCGCACATTTAAATGAACATATAAAAACAGAAAAAAGTGCATTGGAAGTGTTAAAGTAGCAAAATATCACTTTATTTTTGTTGGCTCGCAAGATAATATTGTAGATTAATTGGCCTTGCCAATACTTTACTTGACAGTCTTGTCACTTTTATGGCAATTAAGCACATTTTCATCTAATTTTCTTTTTTATTATTTTTTATTTCAGTTATAATTAGTTATTTTAATGCTATCAAGTTAAACTAAATGAAAATGAGAAATGTTATCTTGCCTCTTAAAATGACCATTTAGCTTTCTTAATCAGCTAAATATGCCTCTCTCAAGGCATTTTTCTGCTTTTTCATTTTATCAGTCATTTTTAGAAGTGGCAGACCAATGTGGGGCAGCACATTTTAATTGCAAATTTAAATGAACAACAACAACAACAAAAAAGTGCATTATCAGTTGGCAAGGAGTTTGATTTGATTTCTATTTTGTATGTGTTAAAATAGCAAAGTATCTATTAATTAACATCGTTATTGGCTCATAAGATAGCATTTGTAATTAATTAGCCTTGCCAGTCATCTAATGACAATTAAGCACATTTTCATCCTGAATTGTATTATTACTATAATGCAGAAAATTGCATTCTCATTACTGTTAATCAGAGCAATATGAGGTTGCACATTTTGCAAATTGATTTTGCAAATTTAAATGAACAAATAAAAAGAGAAAAAACTGCATTATCAGTTGGCAAAGCATTTGATTTTGGAATGGTTAAAACAGCAAATTATCACTTAACCACTTGGCAGAGTAATTTTTTAAGATAATTAGCCTAACCAATGCACTGTCTGTCACTATACTGAAAAAAGTTTTGACTCAGTCACTTTCACAATCAATTACAAAGACAGACACACTTAAGTAGTGTCCAAAACTCCAAAATTCCTTGTTTTAACCTTAAAAAAAATATATGTTTTAAAAAATTTTTTTTTTTAAATACAGTGTACACAGAATTGCAAATTTGAATGAACATATGAAAAAAAAAAAGTGCATTATCGTTTGGCAAAGCTTTTGATTTTGGAAGTGTTAAAAACAAAATCAAAATCACTTAATCGACTAATATTAATAATACTGTAGTTTAAATAACTTTGCCAATACTTTCCTTGACGGTCTGTTATTTAACTGTTGTTTTGTCATCCTCTGTCATTTTATGAGCAGATCTTTTTGAAATGACAACATGACCATGATTATAGTGTGGTCAGGTAAAGGTGATGTCTACAGCGGTGCACGCTAAATTACACCTTCGCTGGGATTGTTTTTGTAAAACCATCTCGTTACAAAAACAACAGTGACCACAGGTGTTTTCAGTGCACTGACATGTTGCTAATTTGCTATTTGACAGCAAAAGACTTCTACACGTGGTCTGAAGCGTATTATGATGAAATTCATTTTTTAATATGCTTCCAATCGTTCAGTCATGTTGGAAAGAGTGCTTACTTTGGGCAGGGGTTTCCATGATACATGCATAAGGTGCTAAAGATAATACAGACGGTTTAATATGGCCAACGTCCTGCTATTCGCCTCTCTGTGGATTTGACCAGCCTTCATCCTCCTCTCTGAAAGCCCCGGCCAATTAAAACACATTTATTGTACTTCACTAAGGTAAGCAGTGTCTGCAATGATGGATGATTTTGTAGCCAGAATACGAGAGAGGATCAGACACTGAACACCAGAGCTGAGCTTCACACGTCTAGAATCTGAAAAGTAGACTAAAACTTCATTATTACGTTTATTATAAAGTGTGGGTGAGGAAAAAATTATATTAAACAATCGAATTCCAGTGGATAAAGTCGCACCCTTGATTATTTCCCACTGGATATTTAGAGATACACTTTATTTATAGCATGTTTACTTTGTGCGCTGCGATTAATCGCCGTCAAATGCTAATTCACTGTCAGCTTCAATCAAACAAATAAAGGCAAATGGCAAATTAAACAAACAAGCAAAAAAACAATCTACCAACCAACGCTGCTGGTGGGATTCATTCGGGACAGATTTGTCTATCTGCGCTGCGATGCTTCAGTCTGAGCTTATATTCAATGTGGGTTTTATCACGGCGCAAGGCGATGCGCTCCGACTGCTTCCCTTTAACTGCTGCCGACTTCAAGTGTATCATGGCTTGTGGTTGTAACCTGATCAAAGTGGGTTTTTAAGCGAGTCCTCTGTGAACTCCAGGGTTCATCACTGACAACTGCATGAAATTCTTCTGCTGAAGTGATTTAAAATTGCATTTTTGTGGCATCAGAAGTTTCAGTCGCTATTAGCATGTTGGCAAGAATGTTTAAAAATACCTGAAGTTGTCACCTATTTTATTTTGTCGCAATTATTTATGCCACAGTGTTAGTACTACTGTACTCGGACAAAACCCACACCAGCATTTTTGTGGCTTGCAAGTCCTGCCTGGTTTTTCTTTCATACTGCAGTTTCAAGAACGCTACAGTATGAGCTAGAAAAAGCTCCTAGATCTGAAATGCATTGTTGAAATGGCAAACGGTGGCTTTTATACTGCTTGGGCTGCATTGCGGGAAATTTCCCGACTGTCGTTTTACAACCATTCATTTGACAATAATTTTTTTACAATGTAGAACTAATGACGTAAATGCATAAGTGAGATTTTTAATGCCTCTAAAACCCGTTGCATGTCTATACGCTGTTTTTGAGAGACGTATTGCTAATTAAATGTGACGTATTTTGTGTTTTTGCCTTACTATCTGTAATTACGCCATGAGCTGTTTGTAATGTCAGTCCCTTTATTATGACAGGCTGTGTAATTGCTTTTTTGCCATTGTATAAACTCACATGCATGCACAAACTGCTGTCACTTCCAGTGTGTGCAGTGCTGGTGTTATTTCTGACATGCTTTGCTTGTTTACTTAATGGTTAGCAAGTTAATATTGTGTTTCAGAAGTCAATACGGTTGACAACAGCAAAACCGTTTACACTACCATTCGATAGCCTGTTTTTTTTTTTTTAAGAAAATAATACTTTTATTCAGCAAGGATGCATTAAATTGTTCAAAAGTGACAGTAAAGGCATTTATAATGTCAAGTCTTTCTTGAGCAGCAAATCAGCGTATTAGAATGATTTCTGAAGGATCTTGTGACACTGAAGACTGGAGGAATGATGCATCACATGAATAAATTTCATTTTATGAGATATTAAAATATAAAATGGCTTTTTAATATTGTAATAATATTTCACAATATTAATGTTGTGCATAAGAGACTAAAAAAAAACATTTTTTTAGAAGAATTAAAAAATTGTACCGACCCTAAACTTTGTTTAAAGGTATACATACCATATTTTTTAAACATGGACCATGCTAATGCTATGGTTTTGTCTGAAGTTTCTTAGAGTATATTAGATACTTTATACTCTGAAATACTTACAAACTTACCACCACACTATTACCATGTGTACCATGACATGAGCTGATACTAACATGGCTGACTTTCTCTCCTTTTTATTTTTGAGTTTGCAGCAGGATTTTTTCCCACAATGTTCTTTCATTTATGTAATGGCCATTGTGAAATAAATCTTCACTGAAAGGGTCATATAATATCTGGGAGCAAAACACAATCATATTTTATATTCAGGAAAAAGTTGCTGATGGAAAAGCCATTTATGTGTCTTTGTGGGAACATAATGAGACTGAGTGAATGTAGCACTTTAATTTACTCCCAACAATTAGGTGAACGTCAGCCACTTACTGTAATTAAATACGGCATTAAGATTCAGAGTTGTCGGGAAGCGTCGAGTGGCATTCCCAGGCGGGACAACCCCCTGTTGTCTCGCGGCATTGCTTTCAGACGTCTAACCGCATTTACAGCGATCTGCTGCAGGACCTAGGTGAAACCTAGGGCCGTTGACTAGCAACCTGTAGACATTTGTCTAATTCGGGCTTCTGTCTCCTGGGCTACAGCCTGTATAAAACCCCCTTTGCTTTCAAGGCCCCTCGAATGTTTTCGTAAACTTGGATGGAGACGAGTCGCATTGGAAGCAAACATCAGTAATGAGCTGGCACGCAGACTCTCTGGTTAACCAACTGTAATTTGGGGACTGAAAAGAACCTCTCATCACTATTGAGTATTTGTTTACCACAGTTTAACTCTAGTGTTTCTGCACAGAGCCTCTTTCTGAAAGACGCATTAACTGTTGCTGTTCTGACCTGATCGTACTGGACGTGGAATGACCGTGTAGTCATATAGAGATGGCTTTTCTGTCATTTTTACAGGAAATGTCTGCAGTTACTTATGCCATCATATGCTCTGTTCTAAAGCCTAGTGAGCCTACATTCTAACTGAAATGGAATATTTTAAGTGAGCGATTTAGAACATTCTTCATACTGTAGGAAACAACTGTAGTGTACTTCAGTATGCAAAGCACACTAGAGATTCAAGTTTGGCGTTAACATGTTGCTAAGCTAAAGGCATGATACTCTAAGAGTTAAAAATGTGGCACACACAAATATTTAGCAAAATAATAAATTTTTTCATTCAATTGGACAATTTATTGACATGTTTTGGTATTGAATGAATTCAAAGTATTCTCTACCTTTCAAAAGTTTGAGGTTAAGATTTTTTTGATGTTTTTTTAAATTTTACACAGCAAGGATGCATTAAATTGACCAAAAATGAGTAAAGACATTTATAATGTTACAAAAGGTTTTATATTTCAAGTAAATGCTGTTTTGTTTTCAACTTTTAATAAAAAATCACAGGAATAAATTATATTTTAAAATGTATTCAAGTAGAAAACATTTATTTTAAATTGCAAAATAAAAAAAAATATATAACTATATATATATATATATATATATATATATATATATATATATATATATATATGTGTGTGTGTGTCTGTGTTTTGTTTTAATATTTTATTTTAAATTTATATTTCTATTTTTTATTATAATTTTTTATAAAAACTTTTTTCAGCCAAATTAAGGCAACATTGCATTTTTCCTTCATAGAGAAAAATAATAAACAGGCATCCTAATAACAGTGATGCCTATCTAGGATGTCTTAAACTGCTGCCTGTGTAGGCAGCTCCATTGTTTTGGAACAGAGCCGGTGAATTTGTTCTGATTCTTCAGTTCAAATAGTACCTGTAACATGAAGGTAATATCAACAAACAAGACTGATTATATTTGACTCCTTGGCCTGATGGTGCATAGTTTTAACGCTCTTTGTGTCCTTCCTAGCAGCTGACAGCAGTAAATTAAAGAACAATATGCTCTGGAAGCCTTTATTTACTTCATAATGAACTCCCTACAAAACAATGCCAGTAAGCCAACTGCAGTCTCGCCCATTGCATCTCGCAATACTTCTGGGAAAAGGCTCGGAACAATAGAGAGATTCCTGAGCATATGAAGCTCGCGTTTTGAAGTCGAAACAGAATAAGTAGGTGCTATAGATGCTCTGTGTTCTTCTCGCTTGAGGTTTTACGAATGCCGGACTGCTGGAGCGGTAATGATCGATGGCTTGATGTGCGCAAAACAAAAATCAGAGAAGAATGTTTTGCAACCTTCTTATTAAAAGCATACATTGAGGATCTGCATGCTTTCTATAGAAATAACTTTTGAATTGATTTACGATGCATTCGAACTAGGACGAGACTCCAACCTTGTTTTGATATAAACGGAGAAACTCTTCACTCAACGCCCATCAATATTTAAGCATCTTCAAATTACCTTAGCCGAGAATTGTTCGTGCATTTACACGTTTCCTCTCGTAGCACCATTTACCCTCATTGCGGTCATGTTTATTAATAAGAAGCTGTGAGAATGTCAATTGTTGTCTTTGTCAGCGAAATGCACTCTGAAGTCCACGGAAAGCTCAGGTGCTTTCAGATCTCTCCAAGAGTATCAAACTCCAGCGTTACTCCTCATTTTTCAGTGGAAAACAACTCCTTTGGAGATTCGCCTTTGGACGTCTAATGCATATTTAACAGCGAGGGGGAACTTTTTAATAGACAGTGTCAACCTCGGTGAGGGAGTCTTTCTGATTAATTTTACATAAGGCCTGGCCTTTATACTCCACTGAGTGGCTGTTATTTCCCCAAAGGATTCAGTGATATACCGAAACACCTTTACAAGTAGTTTTGTGCTCGCAGTGAACACACAAGACAATGAAACCGGAGACGTGATGTCTAGTTGAGTAACTATAGCAGGCTGCCGAATGCCGTCAGAGGATGAGTCAACAGCCATTCCAATCAGAAAAACAGTGTTGTTGACAACGCACTCGGTTGTGGGGTTAATTCTTAATGACTGTTTTTCTCCTCTGAGCTTTAACGTGCCTCCCGTTTGGCGTCTCAGCTTCTCCAAAAATCGTTCTCGGCCCATTTGCAGCACGCTGATAATCGCTAATTGATTTAATTTAGGCCGCGTGCCATGCATCTGTTAACTTGGTGGATCTCGGGCCTGTTTGTGGGGAAAAACAGTGCGGAATGCAAATAATCGAATGCAACTAACCATATAAGTGCGCATAAATCGGCTTATTTTGATGTTGCTCTATCTTTTTTGGTGCAAATTTGATTGTATGCTTATAGAACATAATGTAAATCATTTCTGCTGTTGTTTATGCATTTACAAAATGGTAAATTTCAGTGTTCAGCCATGTTTGCATAATAAAGGCACATGCAGTCAGTATTAATATTAATAACATTTGTCTTTGATTTTTGTAGGATAAACTTTAAATTGTCGTCAGTGCTTGGTTTCCAATGTAAAATCTGGGTTCTGAAGCCAAACCATTTGAGAAGCACTTGATTAACCCACATGAATGATTTAGTTCTGATGACACATGGTGATTATGTTCTGGTTGCTGTGTTCTTATTTTCTACAGATTATAAGTAATAAAGTTTACTTAGAAAATAAGAAACTCTGTATATTTTGAGGGTCCAGAGATTCCAGTGTTCCATGTTTATTTTAAAATGCAAGATTCACATGGATTGGCAGGAATTCTGGGCTTTTCTTCCTAGAAGCATCGCAAGATTTTATGGTTGAATTCCCAATTCTTCTCAAGATGTGCCACACAGTCTGCAGGTCTTCAAAAGGTCTTAAAAAGTTTTCATTCAATCTTACACAATTTAAAAAGCTTAAATCAGAGTAAAAAGTTCATTAAATATTGGCATTGTGTTGCATGCACTGTTTTTGTTTTCCAATGCATATATATACATATTGTTAAATCAAGATACATTAACTTGAGATGCAAATGTGAATTCTTGAAAGATTTTTCAAAATTAAGTAAATCTATGCTCAATACAAGAGCAAACATCTGTCAATGGGGAATGCAAACTTAAGAAATTTAGCTTTCAAGTAAATGTATCTTGATTTAAGAATATTTAGACATTTGCACTGGAAAACATGACAGAAATACTGAGGAAGAACATCATTTTTTTTTGCAAATTTTTTTTTCTAATACAACTCATTGTCTGCTCCCTAGACATTAACTTTAAGAGAACATTTTGTGTTCTCTTCAGTTTATTCCTTGAATTTTCTTTACTTGGTCTTAAACATATCTTAAATTTACCTGCAGAAACCCCCGAGTAATATCCGTAAGTGCAGTGGACGTGGCCTAAAGACCTTTAGAATCTGTGAGATGACAAAGTGTTTCTTTTGTGGTTTCAAAACACTTGTAACCGAAGACGAGAACTGGATACTATAGAATCAAACCTAGCATGTAAAGAGCCGCTGCGTGACTCCCCGAGCGGATATACGATATGCTCAGGTGTGTGCGTGGGGTTCTGTAGCGAGTGTTTGCTGTGCTCAGATTACCGTGCCAGTTAGGGAGGGCTATTTTGTCCTTTAAAGCTAATGTTTAGATTTCAATGTGTGTTCTGCGCGCTGCTCACACTCACGCGCCGGCTTCCGTAATTAGCCCTGACGCGTTCGCTGGCACGAGAGCACGGGTGTGTTGATTGGCAGGCACATGACATCATTTCAGCCCCGTTTTTCGCCATCGCGCTCTCCTGTGGTATTAGTGTTGTTTGAATATTTCTCTGCTCTTTTGTGGACTTGTTTACATCAGTTAACTCAAATTTGAATGTTTAAATCTGCAATCACAAATCGCGTTTTGAACACATACGTGTTTTTCCAGCATTTTCGGAGCCAGACAGTTTGTCTCCCAGCTCTTCGCTTATTGTTTACATATCAAGAAAAGTACATTTTTAGGGGGAAATAAAGCATTACAAGGGTCTATTTGAAAACACTCCATTTCCCCTGCGGTGAGCAGCGGAGCCACAGTTGGAAAAGGAAGCCAAGGTTGAGGAGGAACGCCAGTGCAGCGCGTCCAGTTTTCCTGAGTCTCATTCCCTTATAGCTCTTGTGCGTATCGTATTCTAAATATTTTTAAGTGATGTTCTGGCTTGAGAAAGCTCTGCATTCCTGTCGAGGTTAAATCAATATGGCTGTGGCGAACAGGTAAAGCCTTGTTAAATGCAGTCGCTGGAATCACTTCATTACGGCACAATCAAAACAGCCAACTTATCTGAACATTTCATATTTGACCCTTGAAACCGCCTGAGGCTTCGACTGCAGGGTCGCATGAATTGCCTGATAAATTTAGCAATATTTCTTTTTGAAAGAAAATGCTGCTTTGGATTGTCAGTCGTCTGTTTGTACAGTGTGGTTTTTCTGTAGCAGTACTCGTCCTCTGTTTGCCAATTGCTACAGGAAAGCAAATAAGAAACCTAGGAGGCCTTTAACATCAAAATATGCCAGTGTGTCTGCAAGCAAATTAGAGTTTCTGATGCAAACGTTGTTGTTAAATGTCACTTTGGTGTTATTGATTGATATTTTGTGATGCATCAGAATTCGCTGTGTGTTATGCCCGGTTCAGACTAAAGGAGTCAAAATCGTGTAATCTGACACAGTGACTATCGTGACCGACAAAAATATTGTGTAGTCTGAAGCCGGCATTAGTCCTGCTAAACTCGAATTTTGCATGACCGCAAAATCTAATTTGTGCCAAAGAAAGCCAAGAAGCTGATGCAGCAAATATATGCAGGCTAAATATATATACAATGGAATTTGAAAGTCTGAAACCACTGGCTTTTTATTTAGACATGGAAATTTTGAAATATTTTAAACGAGTGTAAATAAGAAATATTTAAGAACGAGTCAGTGCTATTTCTAGGTGATTATTCAAATGTAAGTAAATTAGTGATGTTGATCATATGAATTTATTATTTTTTTGGTAAAATGTCTTAAATCATGCTGGATTATATGGATCATCAGCTCATCTTTTGATGTACATTGTTAAAAAAAGGTCTTTAAAAGGTCTTAATTTGCCATTCCACACATGAAGGCCTTAAAAAGGTCTTAAGTCAGAGCAGAAAGTCTTAAATTCATAAAGTCACCCAAGTGCAAATGCAAAAAAATGAATGTCTTCCTCAATATTTTTGTTTTGTTTTCCGATGCAAATATCTAAACATCCTTAAATCAAGATACATTTACTGGAGATGCAAACTGAAAAAATTATGCCTTGTTTTCTGAGAAATTGAATAAAATTAAGTTTAAAACAATAACAAATATCTGTCAATGGGGAATGAAAACTGGTTTGCCCTTTGAATTAGGTTGATTTTTCTGAGGCAATTGGCAGATTTGTACTTGTTTTAATCATGATCTCTCTCTGCTGGAAGTTGCATTTTCAAACTTTGAAGCATTGCTATTATAAGTCATTTAATTTTAGAGACATACATTATACATTTTCTTTACTTGGTCTTAAATTTACCTTCATAAAACCTGAACAAACCCTGTAAAGAAAGTGTTGTGTTAAATTAGAAAAGATGCAAAACAGAAGCATTTTTAGTAGTGCTCTCACCTCAGTTTTATTTATTATTATAATTTTAAATATGTATTTGTAAAGTATTGTTCTCTAAATCAGAAATCTCTATATTATTCCACGCTCAAGCTCGTGGTATGAGGGGGGCCATTCATTATCGGAGCTGTTTGTCTGGATTCCAGCTCTATAATCCTCCTCTTTAAATACACTTACATCAACCATTGGCTCCGTCCCTTGTACACAATCCTCTGCCTATGAATTCTGTATTTTCATGTATATTTCCATCAGCGACTGCTTCAAACGGCGATATATCAGAGGCGCTGGGTTGGCTGGCTATGATTTAAAGATGGTTTGTGGCCACTCTGATGGTTTGTTGACTGGGTTTCCACGTTACAGAAGTCGGGTCTCTTCGTGTTATGGGACTATTTATTGTTTCCCACTTTTAATGTTATGTTTGGCTGACTGAGACTCCATGGTTAAGTGTTTGATTATTTTCTAAGAAGCTCCCTCCAAGTTTGTATGAGACATCAATGCCCCTCTTTGTCATGTAGAGAAGCACATTGGATAGGGTGTGTGATGCAGGAGATGTCGTCTTTGGTGTCCTGTCTAGCAGATTATGGGGTTTTGATTAAATTTAAATGACCTAATTTCATTAGACTTCAAATGCAAATGCATTTTTGTAGTATTAAGATAATTCCCTATCATGCATTCTTTTAAAGAGCCAGACAATGCTTTTTAAGTAATGTTCAGATTGCATGGAAATGCAATATAGCATCATTTAACACAACCTGATGATCATGTTCTCCAGCATGATTTGAGATGTTTTTAAGCTTAACTAGAGTTACATGTTCAGATTTACTCCAATTTGTCACCTAGAAATAGTGCAGAATTTTAAAGATTTATTTTTCATTGTACACCATAATGTTTTGCAAAGTGCAAAATCCTAAAACATAAACAAAATATCAGGACTTTTTGAGGTAAAGAAGCGAACACAACTATGATTTGTTCTCCTCTGGTTTCTCTGTTTGCTTTGAGCAGCTCCAGCAGAAATGAACTTCTGCATCCGTGTGTCTCATATCACATTACAACCTCGCCCTCTGAGGAATCAAAGCTCATTTTTCTTACCATTCACTCTGTAATCTGTCTAATTATGTTTCCTTTTCTTGTTCTGTTGTTCATGTCTTTTTTTCCTGACACACTGTCCTTTATCATTGATTTTGGTCTCTTGAAGCTGTCCGGTCGGGAACGGGTAATTATAGATTTTGAGACAGATTATCGCACACATTATGTTAGTGACAAACTCACGTTAAGGAAATGCACATGGTCTGAGAGATGCAGTGATTTGGATCTAACGTGTCGCACATGGCGTAAATTATTTCAAGCCTTCTGCTGCCAATACGACGTTATAAAAACGTAGATGCCCTTGATGTTGAAGCCAAGATAAATGCAGACTTTTTTCCTTCACAAATTAAGTTTTGATGATATAAAACAATGCAGCTAAGAAGCAAAGAGCATACATCTCTCATTTCATTTGTCTCTCAATGCATACTATTAGATCGACTGATTCCTTTCAATTTTTTACTATAAAATAATTGGGGATTTAAATGTCCCATTTTAAAAAACAAGCACTCCGCCTGGCTATAGATATTGCATTTCATTAACATTTAATTTTTTTTTAATAAGCTGGATGTCTCTGACTGCTCGCTCTCTGAGGTTTGGTTACCCAGGTCGCGTTTCGTCCATTAATGTTGTTTTTCTAGCGTAAACGAGAGATGTGATTATCAATTAGCTGAATGAAGCCGCTCAATCCAGGCCAGGATATCAGTACTGGCTCTAAATGAGAAGCACATGTCACCTCTGAGCCCAACAACACGCTGCTAATTGATTAGTGACGCTCTACGAAATTTGCCAAGAGCTTGTTTAACATCTGTAAGTGTTGCATGTGACGGCCGTTCGTCACCTGAAGGAGTCTGAGTGTCATTAATAATGTTTGTGTTTGTGTAAATGGGGAAATGGGACAAGATGTTTGTGCTGCTGCAATGCGCGCTCATATTTCAGGCTCACGTTCAGAGTTTTGACGGGTAATGTGAATCTAAATAACCACTGTAGGATGCATTTCAGCATTTTAGTCCTACTTTAAGTTAAGGGTTTATTCTCATCCTGAACCCTGTTAACCCCATTCCAATCCCAATATAATATGCAATTATGAATTATTAACTTATAGGGAATCAAGAAATTTGATTAGTAGGTTAAGTTTTTAAGTACCTCAGAATTTTATAAACCTATTACTGCAGTAAAAAAGCTCCAGTCAATTGTCATTTTATTTATTTTTGCATGTTTGAAAATGCCTGAACTAAGATGAACGCAAATAAAGAGAAAGTGTTTTTAACTTATAGAGAATAAAGAAATGAAATTATTTTTGATGCTAAAACAAAAGCATGTGATAGAGGACCTCAAAAACCGTTATAGACCCCTTATTCAGGGTATTTTGTTAAAAATTGGCATTTTATTTCCTTTTGCATGCTTGGAAAAAGCCTTGACTGTTCTGAAAACAAATAAATAGGAAAATTGTGTTTGCATGTTTGTTTGCATGTTTTTTTTTATTTTTTACTTATAGATATTGAATGGGTTTTCAATTTTGATGCTAAAACAACAGTATGTTATATTGGACGTCAACAACTTTTATAGACCCCTTCATTTTGTTAAAAATCTCTGTTCAATTGCCATTTTCTTTTCTTTTGCATGTTTCAAAAAGCCTAAACTTAAGCTGAAAACAAAAAATTAAAGAGTTTGCATGTTGAAGCGCTTTTTAATTTATTGGGAATCAATAAATGAAATGTTTTTTCTGTTTTAATGCTAGAACAACAGGATGTTATGTCGGACCTCAACAATTTTTATAGTCCCCTTCTGCAGTGCATTGTGTTAAAAATCTCCTTTCATTTGGCATTTTATTTCCTTTTGCATATTTGAAAAAAGCCTAGACTAAGCTGAACGCAAATAAAAAAGGAACATTTAAAGCGTTTGCATGTTTAAGTGCTTTTTATCTTTATAGGGAATCAAGAAATTAAATGCCATCAATTTTGATGCTAGAACAACAGCTGTCTAGTGCCAGTTTGTGCTTTAAATCAATGCAAGACACTTGAAATGGATGTTTCCTGATTTTAAAGGTTTGTAACGAAGGTATGTAAGCTCACTGTGTGTGTTTTCCTAAATTAGTTAGAATGCAATAACATAAAATGGTATATTCTAATGCTTTCGTGGCATGTGAGGTGTAACGTGCCTCTGCGGCCTCGTGTTTTAGAGACGCCACCTCGAACGCCTTGATGTGCATCGACAGTGATGACAAAACCATGTAGCTCACGCCATCTGGCTCCGACTCAGTATCCTGCCTCCATACGTTTGTCTAGAAGGGCCTCCGATTACGTCGGCATGAGAAACTTAATGAGGAAAATACTGTAAGTACAATCTGTGATCGCTCTGTCAACAGCGTTTTGTATTTGTATTTCCATACGTGCAGTGTGATAAGATGGAGATTTGTTTGACTTTTACATGTTAGTATATTTTGAATAGCTGAGGTATTCAAATAGGTTTTGCATAGATTGTGTTTTACATGTGGCTTTTTTGTGTGCTGTATAATGCTGGACTCAATTTTCACTCCCGGTTGTCAGACCTAAAGACTTTGTTAAACAGCTCAGTTTTGTTTCCTTTTGCATGTTTGAAAAAGCTTAAACTAAGCTGAACGCAAATAAAAAGCTTGCGTGTTTGTTTAAGCGCTTTTCATTCATAAGAATAAATAAAAGCTCCCTCGTTAACCATTTATCAATTAGAATTAACCACTGCAAGTCCTGCACTATTGCAAGTCTTCCACATCTTGTTCTAATGTAGCTCTGTAAATTGAAGCAGAGTGAATGTTTATACATCCAGAAGGGTTTTTCTCTGTCGTCCCACATATGCGTTTTTAACTTACACAAACAAGTCAGCATCTCGCACGCACGCGAACCCAAACAGGCCGACTTTTACCGTGCGCGTGCGCCGTCGCTTATCGACCCGCTCAACTTCTGTGTGACCCGCCGCTGAACCGCAGTGAAATGAAAATAATTTTTCACAGCACTCACCCCAGAAAAAGTTCTGCTGACACGGAGTCACCGAGCTGAAAAGACTGTTAGACGCCATAGCCGCACGTGGATCTCCTCTGCTCTCTCCTCCTCTGGAGGTCGTGGTGACCCTTGAAGTCCTAAACTGGGAGCACAAATCATATCAAGGCATCAGAACGCAAGCGGTGGCAAACAAACAAAAGCAGCCGGCGCACGGCCGTATGCTTCCCAGAGCGTTGAGGCACAGATATCGACGGCATATACGAGTGTGGTTAGAGCGTACTTACTGACTTGTTGGGTCTCTGTGACTGGGGTTGACCCACTCTGATTAACCATTTACGCCCCAGTGGCTCCCTCCTGTCGTCCTGGGGAAATCTCGTGCACCGCACTTGTGGTTCTGTGGTTGTTTGTGAGGGGAATGAGACATTCTCGCAATCCAAAAACGTGTAAGCTTTAAAACACACTTTTTTTCCCCTCCTGATGGGCTGTTACTGGAGAGGCTGGGTCATGTGTTCGGTGACATCAGAGCAGCCGAAAGGGTTCAGCCCTCTTGTCAGTGGTCCTGCGTTTCCTACTCACATCCAGCGGGATGCAACCTCAGCTCCTGTCAGTCTGAAGGGAAGGGGCTGGGATTTTCGGCAGCTCCGTTTCTGTCCTTCTCAGCCTCTCCGTGTCCCGGTCTCATTCCTGTGCTTGTTAACTCTGCCGTTTAGGCTCCAGGTGTGTCTCCGCGTAAGTTGCATAATCGGCTCTTTGAGAAATGACAGTCGCTGCGTTGGCTCTTGGATCACGTCTGGCTCTCGACGAGCTTAACGAGCACATTAGCGGCCGTGATTCATCCGTCTGTTTTGCGCGCCTCACAGGTTTGGAGTTTGGCACGCGGTCAGAGCGCGCCTCAGGTGTTTGTGAAAGCACGAAAAAACTTGCTTCTACAGCGCTCTCTCTCTCTCCTGTTTTGGGGTCATGTTAGGTGCTGCGCTGAATTTTGTGTGTGTTCATGTGACTTTAAAATCAAAATTACACTTCCTAGGATTTAGACCAACACTTAAGTTAAAGGAGGGGCTGAGCCACAGAGCAGGGTATCAGTTGAGAGTGAACTCTTTTGATTTGGAGTAAGTAGGCACCTTAGAACAGCAACTTAGAACAGCCTAGCAACCTTAGAACAGCAACTTAGAACAGAACAGCCTAACATCATTACAACAGCAACTCAGAACAGCCTAGCAATCACTCAGAATAGACATCCTGGGAACATTAGGGCAGCTTATCAACCATTACATGCATAATTGTCTATATTATATATTGTGTTTTTGGTATTTTGTACATTGTCTATTTTGTATATTTATATATTATTCTTTTTATTATCTATGTCCTGTCTTGTCACTGTCATTCTGTTGCACTGTGGAACTTCTGTCACTAAAACAAATTCCTCATATGTGTAAACCAGGGGTGTCCAAACTTGGTCCTGGAGGGCCGGTGTCCTGAAGAGTTTAGCTCCAACCCCAATTAAACACACCTGAACCAGCTAATCAAGCTCTTACTAGGCATACTAGAAACTTAAAGGCAAGTGTGTTGAGGCAAGTTGGAGCTAAACTCTGCAGGACACCGACCGGCCCTCCAGGACCGAGTTTGGGCACCCCTGGTGTAAACATACCTGGCAATAAAGCTCATTTTGATTCTGATTCTGGACTGATTAGGAACCACTCAGAACAGCCTAGCAACCACTCAGAACAGCCTAGAAACTATCCAGGACAAGATACATCATAGTAGCCATTAAGAAAAGCCCAACAACCACTTAGAACACCCTAGCAACCACTCCGAATAACCTAGCAACCACTTAGAACAGCCTAGCAACTATTCAGATCATCATAGTAGCCACTCAGAAAAGCCCAAGAACCACTTATAACACCCTATCAACCACTCAAATCTGCCTAGCAACTACTTAGAACACCCTAGAAACCCCTCAGAAAACAATAGCAACCACTTATTACACCCTAGCAACCACTCAAAGCAACCTAGCAACCACTTAGAACACCCTAGCAACCACTTAGAACACCCTAGCAACCACTTAGAACACCCTAGCAACCACTCAGAACAACCTAGCAACCACTCAGAACAACCTAGCAACCACTCAGATCAGCCTAACAACCACTTAGAAAACCCTAACAACCACTCAGAACAGCCTAGCAACCATCTATAAAAGCCTAGCATCGTGGTGGCAAGTTTGCACTCACATATTCTTCAGAAACGGTAAAGATCTCCTGATGTTTCTCCTAGACTGCTTATATTATGGGATGGCGGTGCGTATAAAAAAAAATGAAAATCTCAGCTCAGTGAATGTGCTGTGGTCATGACAGGAAATGTTTCGCCCACAGCAGATCAGACCGTTCGCTCCCTAAACGTCTGAGAACAAGACTAATCAGACAAACGCTTTATTGCGCTTAGTTACTTAACCCAGACACACATAGCTGCATTATTTAAAGAGACAGTTCACCTAAAAATGTTTTGAAGAATGTTGGTAACCAAACAGTTGACGGTAGCCATTGACTTCAATAGGATGGGGAAAAATACTATAGAAGTCAATGGCTACCGGCAACATTTTTCAAAATATTTTCTTTTGTGTTCAACATATGGGTTTGGAACAACTTTAGGGTGTGTAAAGGATGACAAAAGTTTCATTTAAAGGTGGAAGTAATATAAATAATATAGAAGTTAATGGCTACCGGCAACAGAGTATATAGTATTGCGTATAGTATTGCGTCAAGCTTATTTAAATTTTAATTGATTCATTGTCATTCTTTTGTACGATAATGGGGCTCATTATAGAATGCCGTTTATTGTCCATTTCCTGACTCTAAATTACAGCCCACATAAAGCTGCTGATAAACCAAGGTTTATTTTAATTGGATGTTTGTGTATATTTCTTAATGATAATGACATTAACTCTTGCATGGAGGAGCTTCCTGATTTAAAACTGTCTTTTTGTCATATTTTGCATGCTTCAATTTTGACCAGTTATGTGATTTGTGTAGTTCCTTTAGTGACTCAGATGCTGAAACGACACAGACATACAGATAAATGCTAGCAGGAGGGCAGTTCATTCTTAGCAAATGTACTTCTGTTGTTCATTTTCCAGCCCAGAATTGATTGAATTTAATAACTGATTTAATAGTAATATATTTTATTCATTTAAATGTTCTTTTTTGACAGTTTGTAATTAAATATGGAAAAATGTTGCTTGTGACTTTAATGGATCCATCGCAATTTGATTTGATTTTTTTATTTGAAAATATTTTGTTTTATGTTTTATTTTAACCATACACTGTTTAATCTTAATAATATTTAATTATTTATTTATTCATTTTTATTTAAGAAAGTACATGGGATGTTCAGTGAAGGAAAAAAATGTCTCATTTGCAAAAGTTGTTTTACAGACAGGATTTTTATTTAATTAATTTTATTTTATTTTATAAGGAAGGCTGTTCAATGAGTAAAATATTTCATTTGCAAAAGTTGTTTTAAAGGCATGAATTTAATTGTTTTATTTTATTTAAGAAAGAACATTCGATTAGTAAAAATGCTTTATTTGCTAAATTTGTTTTAAAGGCAGGATTCTTTTATTTTATTTTTAATTTTTATTTTATTTAAGAAAAGACATTCAATTAGTAAAAATTTGTTTTAAAGGCAGGATTATTTTATTTTATATAAGGCTGGTTATATTTGATTGTACTGGCATGCACTGATTAATCATTCACAGTAAGAGCGAGACTGTGTGTTAGGAAAGTTTGTGATTCGTGTAGTTCCTTTAGTCACTCAGATGCTGAAACTACACAGACAGCATGTGCAAATAAATGCTAGCAGGGAGTGCGGTTCATTCTTAGTCAATTTATTGCCATTTCTCATTTTCCACCTCAGAATTGAGTGATTTTTCACACTGGAAGGTCAAACGAGAAACTCCTGACTGCACATTCTGCTAATTATAGCCGCTCACGAGACAGACTGTATTTTCATTCATGCCGCTGACTTTCTGCTGTCTCTGAACACGTCAGCGCCGCTGTGAATATCTGCTCTTTGTCGGCCGAGTGCTGGTGGTCTTCCTGCGAGCATGGCTTCACTGTGGTCCTTGTGTGTGTGTGTGTGTGTGTGTGTGTGTGTGTGTGCCCTTCTAAGGCCCGGCTTTAGCTTGGCCCGCTTCAGTTCAGACCACACAGGCATAAACAGGGCATTAGATGCTAGAACATTATTCCTGGCTGCCGGAGGAAGTGCGCACTAATGCTTCCAGGAGACGTTACACCCCTGCACCGTTTCACACGTTCATAAATTAGAGCGGTTATGAGTTTACCGTTGAAAGCCATTCTCTATAGACAGCATTAAACGATGTTAGAGGTTATGTTTGCTAGTTTAAATTCTATCAGTGGCATCAATTGGGCTTGAAATTGTTAATTTGGAACTGTCGTACAGACTGATGCTTCTTGATGTGCATACGTTGTGAAATACAATGTGCCTTTTTTTTCTTCAATAACCTATTTTTTTTCTGAAGTTTTAAATTTTTTATTGTCTGTCACAAGGAGTTGAATCACTAAAATGTTTAATATGCAATCCCCCCCCCCCAAGTCAAACAGGTTAAAACAGACTCAAGATATGAAACTTAACTTAAATAATAGATTTAACTTTTGTTTAATTTATATATTAGTATTAATTTATATATTAGTATAATATATTTTATGAATGCAAATGTTATTTTTAGACTGTTAATCAGATATGAAAAAATGACTTCATTGGATCCAATGCAGATCCAATGATTGCATTCAGTATGGCTATTTATGATATAATTTATTTTTAAGATATTAGTGGTTGTTATTTCCTTGCCCATTTTGTCTTGGTTACATCAACAGAAAAGTCATTTCAGGGAGATAAATATTTTTAGATTTTTTAAAATTAAAATGATAATTTTTAGTGAGCTGTCATCAGTCCGCGAGTGTTTCACCGCCGGAGCAGATGTAGACCAGAATGACTCCATAGTGATTGAGGTGTTCTGTTGTTGGATGTAATAATGAACATAGCAGTCGTCATTTACTCCCGACATCTGAGCCGCTGAAAACGCAGTGGATTACATTTGTTTCTGAAGGGAATGCGCCTCTAATCTATCAAAATTATTACTATGTTCGCGCGAATCATTCGTGATCCAGCTTCGCCTCCAGAAGAAGCGAGTATAAGGTTTCTTTAATGAATCTTTGCAAATCGCCTTTCCTAATAATGTGCTAATTGGCAAGTTTCACGATGAATGCGGCTCTGAAGAGGGGGCGGGGTGAGTAAGCTCATTTGCATTTAAAGCGACATGCAATAAAACAGCTTGCTGTAGATAGTGCTGTTTTTGACAGGGTAAAAACAGTGTTGTTTTACACTACCATTGAGAAATTTTAACCAAACTATGTTACAGACTTTTCAGATTCTCATTAAGACCCTGAAGAATCATTAACTTGTGGAAAATGGGCATCCGATGACCCCTTTCTTTCTTTCTTTCTTTCTTTCTTTCTTTCTTTCTTTCTTTCTTTCTTTCTTGTCTATTATTTAAAATAACATACTGATTAATTTGTCATTCATTCAAATAGTAAATAGTGCTCATGAATATATTTGATTTTTAATCTTCTTTTGCAAACCAAGCGGTTTGTTTTTTAGTGCACAGGCATCTTTTACATTCATATCACAAAATATAATTCCATAATTTACAGTCTCTAGGATGCTTTTGTGAATGTTGACCGCCAAATTGACCTGGTGATGTGAAACGCTGTGGATTGATGTTGGCAAAGGTCAGGACGAGTGGAACCGCAGCTGTGATCTGAACTGCTGTTTACGCATTAAGCACATCGCAGAACTCTGGGATACGACAAGATCACGCTTGGCAGGTCTCACCAACCCCAGTGGCTTTCGATTGCGGCATGGGCACATCGTGAGAATGGCAATTAAAGGAGAAGAACCTGTTATTTCTGAGAATTATCACAAGTCTGCTTGCCTGGTGAACTGGCACTTTGAGCTCTGAGTGACGTTTGAAGAGGCCGTGACTCATCACTGTCACACATGCATGCTCTCTAACATGACGTCACATGTGGCGGAACATGTCACGCTGTCATTTCAGCCTTCATTTGACAACTAGTTGTTTTTTCAAAACTGCAGATACGTTTGAATAAATTGGAGTTTAAATTATAGAGATTTAAAAAATCTAGAAAATGTGAAAAGAAATAAGCCAACTAAATTGTATTTTAGATCTTTTATTTGTTTGTCGTTTGTTTTTTGTAGCTTCACAAGCTCAATTTATTGTAAATCTATTCAAATAAGCCATCTAGATGGCATCTTAGATTTGAAGTATTCATTTATTTATTGTTGTTTATTTGTTTGTTTGTTTCACAATCTCCATTTATCGTAATGTGTCAATCATGCATTTAGTTTATTTCTCAATCTTTTGAAAATCTTAAAATATTCATCATTAATGTCACTCTTAAGTATAAACCGGTTTTTCATTCATTGCGCTGATTTAGAAATGATCTTAGAGACAAATGCGTGTTTAACACAAATAAAAGGGTGTTTTTGATGTCTAATGAGCTTCCCAATGTTTGCTGCGCTCAGTTGTGGTAATGAGCTTAAAGAGGAGGAAAGGAAATGATGCAAATCACATCAGCCTCAAAAAATATTTAAGAAGGCATTACAGTCTTCATGCTGTTTATATCTGAATTAGATCCCTGGCTCTGCTGGTGCCGTGTGTCTATTTTAGTGCTGATTTTAGTTTGATAAACAGTTTCTTCATAACTTCTGTAATGTCTAAAATGACCGAGCATTTCTGTGTTGTGCAATATCCTGATCTTGTGAATCATCATTTTAATTGCATGGATATAAACAAAGAAGATTTCCTGTATAGTTGATTTTCTCACACAAAGAAAAAGTCATTCAGGTTTGCTTTTGTTTCTTCATCATTTTGGTTTCCTTATGAAGCAGTTTGTGCAGTCTAATATCGAGCAGGAATCTGGTTTAGTGTCATTTTGACACCTCTGCTGCTGTTTTAAGTGCAGTGGCTGGTGTGTTTTGTCTTTGTAAAGTGTGATGACATTATTGCAGTGTTTTCCCCCATGCGCTCCTGTAAGGTCATATAAACGCAGCCGCTAATAAAGACCGGTCATAGTAGAAGAGTTACTCCTCTGAGAGAAATGTTTCATCTCAAGCGTTTTAGCAAATCAGACTGGACAGAGAGAAGCTCAGTGGATTAGACTGTAGTGCACGACATTCTGTTTCTAGCTGCTAGTTAGACTGTAGTTCAGTTTGACATTCAGTATGTACTTTCATGCTGGAAGTGACTGGAAGTTTGAGGTCAACATGAAGCGCTGTTTGTAACCTATTTACCTCTGTATTGTGACTATTACCGAAAGAAACAGGATATTAAATGAGAAAAAAAAGTTATATTTTTATTTTTTATTTATTTTATTTTATTTTATTTTCATAAACTGATCATTCACAATAATAAAGAATATGAGACATTCAATGAGAAAAACATTCAAACTTTTTGTAGTTGTTGTTTTAAAGACAGAAATTGTATTTTATTTTTATTTTTTTTTCAGAAATAAATGGGATATTCTGAGGATTAAAAAAAAAAAGAATTTTCATTTGCAAAAGTAGTTTTTTTGCAAAAGGCAGAATTTTTTTCTTTTCTTATTTAATTTAAATTTTTTTTTTTAATTAAATTTTTTAACTTTTATTTTATTTTATTCTGTTAAATAATTATTCATTCACAGTAAGAGCAAGATTGTGAATTAAAAATGTAAATGGGATAATGAGAAAAAATTACACTTTTTCAATTGAACAGTTAGGGTTTTTAAAGGTGGTGTTTTGTTTTATTTTATTTTATTTTTATTTGTTTTTTATTGAACTAACATGCTCTGATTAATTATTTACAGCAAGAGCAAGATTGTGTATTATGAAAGTATGGGATATTCAATGAAAAAAAATGTCAAACTTTTTAATTTGAAAAGTTGTTTCAGAGGCAGAGTTATTTTATTTTATAACTAAAATCCACTGATGTATGGAAGCCCGTTTCCGCCACTGAATAAAAAAATAAAAAAGGTAATTGCGACTTTTTATCTCACAATTCTGACTTTTTTTCACAGAATTGTGAGAAATAAACTCACAATTGCGAGTTATAAAGTCAGAATTGCGAGATATAAAGTCACAATTCTGACTTTTTTTCTCAGAATTGCATGATATAAACTCACAATTGCGAGTTAAAGTCCAATTTTAAGGGGGGAGAAAAGACTGATATGTTCTCAGAATTGCGAGTTTATATCTCACAATTCTGAGAAAAAAAAGTCAGAATTGCGAGATATAAACTCGCAATTGCGAGAAAAAAAGTCAGAATTGTGAGTTTGTCTCGCAATTGCGAGTTTATATCACGGAATTCTGACTTTATTTCTCAGAATTGCGAGTTTATATCTCACAATTCTGAGAAAAAAAAGTCAGAATTGCGAGATATAAACTCGCAATTGCGAGAAAAAAAGTCAGAATTGTGAGTTTGTCTCGCAATTGCGAGTTTATATCACGGAATTCTGACTTTATTTCTCAGAATTGCGAGTTTATATCTCTCAATTATGACTTTTTAACTCGCAATTGAGAAAAAAAAGTCAGAATTGTGAGATAAAAAGTGGCGGAAACGGGCTTCCATACTGATGAGTCATACACAGAAAGAGCAAAATTGTGTATTAATAAAGTAAATGTGGTTAATTTTGGTTTCATGCTAAATTTAAACAGATATTGCCATCAGGACTGTAGACATAGAACTGTATATACTTAGATTTTCAATAGAATCCTGTCCTTACAATGGTTTTTATTCTCTTAAACTCTGGTCAGAAGAGTTCATGCCACTCCTCCAGGCGAATCCCAGTTGTCTTCCAGTAAGATGATTATTTAGCGAGCCCATGTGCCGCTGCGCTCTGGCGTACAGTAGATCTGCTCTATTTGCCGTGTCTCTGTAGCAGCGGTTTGAGCTAATACGATACAGAGGCTTGTGTTAACATGTGGTAGCGTTCAGAGGGACCACACTTCAGTGTAATTCAGCTCTCCCTTCCTCTTACTGCGGGGTCTGGGAGTACTTCAAGGTTTCTGGCAGGTCTCTCATCATTTTCGGAGACCGTGTTTCTGGCAGCTCTTCCTCATGTGTGTGATGCCAAAAACATTCATTTCTAAATGAGAGTGGATAGTGGCCTTTGCAAATAGTGGCTGAACACTGGACAGTCAGGTACTGCCGCTCATATGAAGTCACTGTGGGCTTTTTAGGGGTTTTGTATTAAGCTTAGTTTGACTTTTGTCTTGTACGTTAAAAACACATTTTTATATTTCCACTTTAGTCTTGTAAAAGTAATAAAATAATACAGTAAAATGCCTGTTTTCCCCCTTTCCCCTATATATTAATGTTTTTTGAAGAAGTCTCTTATGCTTATCAAGGCATTTATTTGATCAAAATACAGAAAAAAAACAGTAATATTGTGAAATACTATTACAATTTAAAATAATGTTTTTTAGGGATGCACCGAATGTTCAGCAACCGAAATAAGAGAAAAGGCCGAATAATATGTAATGAGAATCATTTATAAATCTGCATGCTGTTGTCAACAAAAAGAAGCACTGAGATCTACCGGCGGGTTTCTGCCAAAATAAAAGCCGAGAAAAAGCAACAACTCCATCAACATTCATAAATGATAGTATTGTAATTTTACTGTTATGTAAAATAAAATAAAAAAGACAATAATAATGATAATAATAATTACCCTACAACATCTCTATTAATACATTTATTATAACATTCACACATCAAATTGGGATCTGTAGGCCTAATATATTCTAATGTTTTAAAAGAATTCTCTTCTGCTAAAGGCTGCCTTTATTTGTACAGTAAAAAAAATGCATGGCTGATTTAAGTCTCAAAAATGGCCAAAATATATTATTTTATTAACTTATTAGTTTTAAGTAAAATTGTGCTTTGTCGGTGTAATGTCTGCTAGAATGTAAAAAAAATGTTCAGTGTTAAATATTTTTAAATTGTTGTTTTGTAATTTTATTTGAAAAGCAGGACGAAACAGTAAAAAGCACATTTTGACTATTTCATTTATGCAATGGTGAAAAAAAAGGCAAAATAGGCCTACATGGGGGGGAGAAAATGCGAAAAACCGTGTTCGGTATTCAGCCTTCGGCCTTTCATAAGTATATTATTTTTGCTTTGCACTACAGTAGGGAAATTACAATACTTCTTTCCTAATCTCTACACTTGAAAGAGATATTTTGAATTTGGACTGCATTTAAACCGTTAGCTGTCAGCAATTCATGCTGCACTTTTAAGCTTTTATTTTGAAGGAAAACTCCAGCTTCAGTGAAAACATGCTTACAAAAACACATCTCACTACAAATCCAGTGAAATGCTGTAATCATCTGCCGTGAAAATTAAGCATAACTGGTGACCATTGCGTTTAAGTACCCAAATGCACACTAAACTCACAGCACATGCAATAAACGAGTTCACTGCATTCACTGTGAACGGAGCCGTTCTGAGGCTCATTTTATTATTATTATTAAATGTTAATTCAAGTTAATGCTCATTTTAAAATTATAAATATTTTCATCTTATTTTATTTTCTGATTTAAAGTGTAGTGCTGTTTTTTTTTACGCCAAGTTTCACTAGTCATAAAACTCTTTTAAACGATGTTTTTGTGAATTTATGGTGGATTTTCCAAATCAACAACAAAAAAAACATGCAATGCAGATTTACAGTATCAGCCATAATATCAGTTATTGACCATAACATAAATAACTTTGGACCAAAATATTGTATCGGACAAAACGTCCACATCAGTGTAGCCGCAGTATTTCTCACAGATGCAACGGCCAAACTGCCCGGTGTGACTTTGGTCAAAATCTGGGCAGGCAGGGTGTGTAAATTCATGACTTTCTTCACTAGTCATATTTGCATATTATTGTGAGTGGTTAACAGAATTCAAATCAGTGGTGCAACTGGTCATCGCTCGGGCCAAAATTCAATATGAATTGTATTCAAACCAGCATTCAAATGAGCTGAAACACAGCGTCGCTGTTAAGACTGAACAGTGACGAGATAAATGATCTTCACAACTGAACTGGTGCACAATGAAGGCCATTGTCACGTCTTTGCTGTTTCCAAACATACTTTATTGATGTTACGATTAAAGGTTTCAGTAACCAGAATAAACATGGCTACACAGTTACTTAAACATGTATCGAATGTCCAAAGACAAAAAGACGACTGTATTTGATTTGGAATAATGGCTGTTTTTTAATGGACGTGGGAGCTGGTGGCAGACGCTAATGGCTTTTCGTCTCTTTACTGATTTCCAGCAGTGTAAAACGAATCAGATGAAAGCTGTCGCAGTCATGCATGCATTTTCCAGGATCATTCATGTTCCGGAAAGGACGGACACTGGAGAACACATTTGATTGAAGAGAGATAATTTAGTATGAATGTTGAAATGTGTGAAGCACTAAACACACGGTGCATGCGATGGACTGTTTCTGCTGCGTATCTGATGCCTTGATGTTTTTTACATCACTGTTATGTCTGGACTGATCTCTTGTTTGAGTTCAGTGACTTAACGCTCTGATGTTTCATGGAAACATTTGCTATTTAGTCTTGATATCACCTCTGCCAGCGAGGTGTTCCTGTTTTCCTGCGCGTTAGATCTCTAATCACTGTTTTTCTGAGCATATTGAATCCTGCCTGGCTGCCGTACAAGAACACGGTCCTCTTGCCTACCCAGAAAGACAGTTCATGTCCAATAACATCCAGATTTATCAGACGCACGCTTGGGGTTCTTTGGGTGTGTGAGCGATAGAGTTGTTGTTTGTGTCTCAGTGGGGTGTGAGCAGTAATATCTCATGTCGAACATTTAGTTCTGTTGATGTAATGAAGACGTTTGCACATTATTCTGATGAACTGCCAATATGAACTAGATTTTTGAAGAAAGTGTGACTGGTATTTGACCTGGCAAAAGTTACTGCTCTGATTCTAGAGTGCTCTGGCTGGTTTTCAATGCAGTTGTTAGTGTTTTCTAGTTCTTTCTGTATTTTTATTTCCAATTAAAAAAGCAGGATTCGCACTTAAAGGGGTGGTTGATTGTGATTTCACTTTAGTTAGTGTGTAATGTTGCTGTATGAACATAAGTAATCTCTGCAAAGTTACGATGCTGAAAGTTCAATGCAAACGGAGATATTGTCTTTTAAAATTATCTCGGTTTAATGCCTACAAATATGGCTGGTAGGGACTACAACAAGCTACTTCCTGGGTTGGTGACGTCACAAACCCTGCAATTTACATTTAAAAAAATTTACAAAAAGGGAACATGGCACAAAAACAAGCAGGCCTCAGGGAAGTAGCTAATGAACGGTTGCTTGCATTGTAAATTTGAGAATATGCTGTTGTTTTTAAGTCTTTTCTACCAGGAAACAAGCTTCTAAAATAAAAAAAATGGACATCAGAGAGATTAATTTCATTTCATTTCAAGCTTCATAATCAGTTGCAGCTCCAGAGAGGCAAAAACCACAAAGCCTGATGGTAGAAGCGTGCTTCAGGAGATAATCCGACAGTTCGGTGACCGTTGTGGGGGTAACGGGGGTGGGGGGAGATTTAGAGAAAAGATCAGAGGAAACCACAAGCCCACAGAACTGGCCAGAGAAGCGTGCCGGCTTTCAGCAGCAAGACGGCATCTTTATTTCCTAAAGCTCTGCTTCTGCCTTATTACTGCAATTAGCCAATGTCTTTAGGGGCTTGAGGACTCGATTACTTCTTTTCATCAGCGGTGGACTTGAGCTGCGCTTCTCCCGGCCCAGCTTGTCGTCATATGTGCTGAAACACGTGTGTGTTGCATGACCGTAACAGAAGCATGACTCACCAGGAATAATTTTATATGAATCACTAATTATTTAGGCAATGGGCATTGAAAATCCACTGTGGATTCATGCCAGACAGTGTTCAATGGATTGGATTGACCAAATAATGAAGTTAAGCTGCTGGATTTATTGGGAAGGTCCAACAGATGAAACCTTGTTAATATCCAACAGCTTCAGGCTTAATCATAGTAATTGATGAATCTGGGTTGTGTGTTCTGAGTAAAGACATGCAAACAGTCCTTAAATTAATTTGATAAACTGTATAAATCCAGCACTGAAATCTGATTGAATGAGCCACTTCAAAGCGGTTGAACAATAGCAAATCAGTTGATTTCTATACGCACTGCATGAACTTATATGAACTGCTAAAGAACTATATAACTCGTAAGATTTGTTTATTTTTATGTGTTTTTTGCTAAAATAGTCCTTTACATGCTGATCTTTGAGCAGGAATGTGTATTAAAACATGCTGACGTCCAGATAACAGAGAGATTAAAGAATTGTTTTAATAGTTTAGGTCCAAAAACGTATGAAAAAATAAGTATAAAAAATATATCACGGATTCCACAAAAATATGAAGCCGTGCAACTGTTTTCAGTATTGATCTGTATAATGAGAAATGTTTTTTGAGCTGTAAATCAGCATATTAAAGAATTATTTCTGAAGGATCTTGTGCCCGTGAAGACTGGAGTAATGATGCTGAAAATTCAGTTTCGCATCACAGGAATAAATTACACTTTACAATACATTCACATATAAACAGTTATTTTAAATTGTAAAAATATTTTACTATTTTTACTGTATTTTTGATCAAATAAATACAGCCTTGGTGAGCAGAAGAGATTTTTTATGAACATTAAAAATGTTACGGCTTCATTAACAAAAATTTCTCATATTTGTTTTGTGCAACTGAATTCTTTTGCACCGATTAAGCCTTTAGCAATAGCCTTATCCTTTGTTTAAATATGACCAGACTCCATTCATTATGACTGAACACTGCATGTTAATGCTGCTTCGCAATCTTAACTAGTAGTCATTATGTCAGCTTACTGTATGTGTCCAAACATGCTTGCAGTGAGATTAACTATGATGTATTGATGAAATGAATGCTGGTATAAAACACATATTTTTAGTGGTTTTTGCCAAGTCAAGCATTACTATTACTATTGCTAGTTAGTGATTTGAACAATCATAATCAAACTTTCATAATAATAGCAGTTCACATTTCATGACTAACAGAGGTGCAGAGCACCGGTAGGCGGTCTTTGACTCGTTAGATTGATTCCACTTATAGTTCATAAGTTTCTCTTCATTCCTCATGATTGGAAGCTTCCCTGGCTGTTTTACTATATTATGATTGTGAGACGGCTCGTGAATTTACCTTTGACAAACATTTCAATTTCTGTCCTTAAAAGTGCTGAAGCATGCATGTGCTATTTACGTCCGCCTTATTCTCCGTGCTTTTTACTATCTGCGGTTTTTAGAAATTGGAAACAACCAAACATTGTTGCTATGGCCTAGAAAATAAATTTCAACCAGCTGTGCCCTAGTATTTTTAGATATGCTTTTAGGCACCGAGGGACTTTTTTGGGGGGGTTTGTGAAGATGTCGGGCTCTGCATTTTCACACAGTACCCTGAAGTTCCTGTTCGACATAATTACAGCTTTCTATTTGGAGCTAATCTTAAGGAGTCTGTATGGGCAAATAATGAAAATATATAGCAGATGCATCATGCAAAATAATGAAATTATCAAACAGAGCATGAATGACATGAATTAAAGGAATAGTTCACCCAAAAATGAAAATTAGCTGAAAGTTTACTCACCCTTAAGCCATCCAAGATGTAGATGAGTTTGTTTCTTTATTAGATTTGGAGAAATGTAGCATTGCATCACTTGCTCAGCAATGGATCCTCAGCAGTGAATGGGTGCCGTCAGAATGAAAGTCCAAACAGCTGATAAAAACATCACAATAATCCACAAGTAATCCACTCCAGTCCATCAATTAATGTCGTGTGAAGCAAAAAGCTGTGTTTGTGTAAGAAACAAATCCATCATTTATGCATTTTAACTTCAAACCTTTACTTCTGACCAAATTACAGTCTATAATCCACAATAACGCTTACTCCAGTGGGAAAAGTCCATCACCTGTTGTCCTCTCACATCAAAATCCACCCACATATTTGTTTAGAGCTGTTTTAGACCATTTTCACTTGTAAACAGTCTTTGATCTGTGCAGATTTCTCTCCTGATTCAGACGAGACTACGTTTTTCCTGGAGAAAGCATTATTATTGATAGAAGACTTGTAACAGTTGAAAGCATTTTAATGATGGGTTTTATTTCTTACAACACAGCTTTTCTCTTCACAAGATGTTAATTGATGGACTGGAGTGGATTACTTGTGGATTATTGTGATTAGTGGTCGACCGATATATCGGCCGATATTTGGCATTTTTTTAATATTGGCATTGTCCGATAAGTTTTCCTGTTTGGCCGATGCGTTCGAGGCAGGACTTTAATTTTGACGGTGCGACAGACTTTTATTTTGACAGCGCTGACAGCTGCAGCGCCTGAGCACACAATGCTTACATTCTCCCTCTTGTTCACTGTCGTCGTTAATAGTTCTGTCTAATACGGATAGAAGTCTGTCTAATAATCAGAACGGTTAAACAAAGGAATTAAAATGTATACAAAAAGTATTATAAAGATTGCTTTTATATTATTAGTAATAGAAAGCTGTTTAAAATTGTCCCTGACAATTTTCAAGCGACAGCTGAAAACTCATCTCTTTCGAAGCTACTTGACTTCATCATAAAAAAAAAAAAAAATTATTTATTCCTTCTCTTTCTAGCTTGTACTTATTTGAACAATGTCTAAGAACTTGGTATTACAACCACTTCTTGTGTCTGTTTGCCTCTCTTAAGAAGAATCGCTTTATGTATCCCCCAATTGTAAGTCGCTTTGGATAAAAGCGTCTGCTAAATGACTAAATGTAAATGTAAATGTAAAGGCAAACACTATAATACCTTCTCATTTGCCATCAGCATTCAGCAAATACGCATTTATATAATTTAAACAAATCTTTGAATGACTAATGCACATTTAATTTCACAAAGCTTGCAAACTTAGTCGGAACCAGCTGTGAGATCTTGTGAAGTGTGCATTTGTATCCTGCATGATGGCGTGTTCTCTGCGTGACGGTCGATCCGTGTGAATTGAATGCGGACTGGTGGAGAGTTCAGCTTCACTGAGACGCGATCGACAAACTTTAAACTCGTGATTTCAAATTATGCTGTGCTGTATGCATTCGCCCACTGCCATATTCATGTCATTTCCACTGTGTGCTGTATGTAAAATGAGTGTTACCTTGGCTTTATTTGAAAAAATATGATTTCCAATGCACACAAACTTCCCAGAATACTGAGTGCCTTGGTTACAGTGTTTACTTCCTTTTTTTTAATTATCTTTTTTATAAAATATTTATTTATTTGTGAAAAATACTTTGTCATCTAAAGTATAAGTATGTTTATTTAACACATTTACTTTTTAATCCATTTACAAATTATTTCAAATTTCTTAAACATTAATTAAAATAAATACAAGTATATCGGCTTTATATCGGCCATCGGCCACCCTTCTTTAAGATATCGGCATCAGCATCGGCCGTCAAAAAACCAATATCGGTCGACCACTAATTGTGATGTTTTTATCAGCTGTTTGGACTATCATTCTGACGGCACCCATTCACTGCAGAGCATCTATTGGTGAGCAAGTGATGCAATGCAACATTTTTTTCAAATCCGTTCTTAAGAAACAAACTTATCTACATCTTGGATGGCCTAAGGGTAAGTACATTTTCAGTTTTGGGTGAACTAGTCATTTAAAGAGCCTCTTCTGCTTCATCTCTGCCTCATAAACTGGGAATGATTGTGCGTCCCGTCCAGATGAGAAGCCTGTCTGTGGCAGTTTGGAGTTGACTGCGAGTGCTGTGTAATGTGCGGGACATGTAATATGTTTGAGTCGTTGGATCAGGGGAACAGAAGCCGCTTTGGTGGGGCTGTGATTGGAGTGAATCATGTTGGCTAACTCAGTGTGGGCATCACACATATGGAAACACTCCGAGACCGGCAGTCTTAGACAGAAGCTTTTATAAACAAGACTAAGCCGGTATTAGAGATGGTATCGGTTTTCTGCTGTTGTCATGTTGCGTAGACAGAGGGATATAATTAATGAAGGACTGAAAATGGTTGTTGTACATGTTGACTACATATTCGTTAATTCAATATGTATAAAAATTTTATTATTTAAAGGGGTCATATGATGCTTTTTTAAAGATCATTATTTTGTGTATTTGGTGTAACAGAATATGTTGACATGCTTTAATGTT
>NW_015505619.1:1406598-1408129 GCF_001515645.1 Sinocyclocheilus grahami
GGTTAAACAAAGGAATTAAAATGTATACAAAAAGTATTATAAAGATTGCTTTTATATTATTAGTAATAGAAAGGCAAACATTATAATACCTTCTCATTTGCCATCAGCATTCAGCAAATACGCATTTATATAATTTAAACAAATCTTTGAATGACTAATGCACATTTAATTTCACAAAGCTTGCAAACTTAGTCGGAACCAGCTGTGAGATCTTGTGAAGTGTGCATTTGTATCCTGCATGATCGCGTGTTCTCTGCGTGACGGTCGGTCCTTGAATGCGGACTGGTGGAGAGTTCAGCTTCACTGAGACGCGATCGACAAACTTTAAACTCGTGATTTCAAATTATGCTGTGCTGTATGCATTCGCCCACTGCCATATTCATGTCATTTCCACTGTGTGCTGTATGTAAAATGAGTGTTACCTTGGCTTTATTTGAAAAAATATGATTTCCAATGCACACAAACTTCCCAGAATACTGAGTGCCTTGGTTACAGTGTTTACTTCCTTTTTTTTAATTATCTTTTTTATAAAATATTTATTTATTTGTGAAAAATACTTTGTCATCTAAAGTATAAGTATGTTTATTTAACACATTTACTTTTTAATCCATTTACAAATTATTTCAAATTTCTTAAACATTAATTAAAATAAATACAAGTATATCGGCTTTATATCGGCCATCGGCCACCCTTCTTTAAGATATCGGCATCAGCATCGGCCGTCAAAAAACCAATATCGGTCGACCACTAATTGTGATGTTTTTATCAGCTGTTTGGACTATCATTCTGACGGCACCCATTCACTGCAGAGCATCTATTGGTGAGCAAGTGATGCAATGCAACATTTTTTTCAAATCCGTTCTTAAGAAACAAACTTATCTACATCTTGGATGGCCTAAGGGTAAGTACATTTTCAGTTTTGGGTGAACTAGTCATTTAAAGAGCCTCTTCTGCTTCATCTCTGCCTCATAAACTGGGAATGATTGTGCGTCCCGTCCAGATGAGAAGCCTGTCTGTGGCAGTTTGGAGTTGACTGCGAGTGCTGTGTAATGTGCGGGACATGTAATATGTTTGAGTCGTTGGATCAGGGGAACAGAAGCCGCTTTGGTGGGGCTGTGATTGGAGTGAATCATGTTGGCTAACTCAGTGTGGGCATCACACATATGGAAACACTCCGAGACCGGCAGTCTTAGACAGAAGCTTTTATAAACAAGACTAAGCCGGTATTAGAGATGGTATCGGTTTTCTGCTGTTGTCATGTTGCGTAGACAGAGGGATATAATTAATGAAGGACTGAAAATGGTTGTTGTACATGTTGACTACATATTCGTTAATTCAATATGTATAAAAATTGTATTATTTAAAGGGGTCATATGATGCTTTTTTAAAGATCATTATTTTGTGTATTTGGTGTAACAGAATATGTTGACATGCTTTAATGTTCAAAAAACACATTATTTTTCAAATACTGTACATTATTGTAGGTCCTCTGTGCCCCGCCTCTCTCAAACGCTTCGTTTTCTACAAAGTC
>NW_015505619.1:1409037-1409865 GCF_001515645.1 Sinocyclocheilus grahami
AGAAACACACAGCGTCTCCCTGACATGCTGCTTCAACACTAACTGCGGTTACTGATACCACACCTTCTTTCTTTGCGTGCACATTTGGGTGGCATTCTGCTAATATTTCCACATAGTGATGTAGATATGTGGGGGCGTGTTAGAACGAGCCGTTTTAGGGGGGCGTGGCAGAGTCTTAACTTTGATAAAGAATATCTCTTTGGTTTTGAGACTTTAGTCTTTGCAACTTCAGGGATCTTATCTATGCACAATCAGCTTGTAACACTCCAAAGAGAAAGCAAAACTTGAAATCGCATCATATGATCCCTTTAAAATAAATTGTCATCGTTTTACCAGAATAAAATTGCTTCGACTTGTCAAGTGTTTCTCATAGAAAGCATTGCTATTAAATGATGAGCAAAGACAGACTTTAAGAGAAAAACATGATGATCTGAGCTACTATTCAGATTTTATAGCTCTTACTGTATGTCAACAATTGACTCTTTTGTGTCAGTTTCTATTTCTGCTAAGGAAAAAAAAACATTCGTTTTTTATTTTAGAGGCTTGTTTCCTGATAGAAAACACATAAGACTGTGGTGCATTCTCTTATTTACAATACATCAGGTTTTTTTTGTTCTCTTCCTTTGGTTTGCTTATTTCGGACTAAATTAAATCAAAATGGACTCTGTTGACTGTGTTATTATATACTCCTTGTCTTCATGATTCAAGAAAATAAAAAAAGTTATTTAATAAAAAAATGTAAAGAGAAAAATTTAAAATGTAATACATATTGTTTTTATATACACTAATTATATATATATATATATATATATATATATATATATATAT
>NW_015505619.1:1410110-1411745 GCF_001515645.1 Sinocyclocheilus grahami
AAGATATATTAAAAAAAAATATAGAGAGAAAAATAAAAAATAAAATATATATTTTTTTTATATACACAATATATATATATATATATATATATATATATATATATATCTAAACTGCATATAAATTGTAACTTTTATTGATACTTAATATAAACTATAAACTATCGTCATTTAGTTGCGGTCATATCACTATAAACCCATATGACTTGCTTATATGGAGGACAAAAGGAGTTTGAATAATGTCATGGTTGCTCTTTGTAATTACAGTGAATGGCATTTTCAAGCCTCAAAAAGACACAAAAGCATGATAAAAGCACAATAAAACATTGATAAGATAGCTATGAGTGAGGAACAGTTGAATTGAACTCGTAGTCATGGTTAATCTTCTCCTCCAGTGGTTAGTTAACCATTCCAGATCATTGAATTAATGAGTTGAATCAGTGAACGAATTGTTTTGTGAGCTTGGTCAGTTGATTCATTTGAAATGGTCAGTGATTTGTTCTCAAATCTGGAATATATCACACACATATTGAAGATGCTTACTGAGATGGAGTCCTGAGTTTTGAATGCACAAGCTCTGGTTGTGTTGGGACTATTGCGTGCTGTGTGTTTTTCTCCCTGACCCCATGTTTGTTAGTGAAAATCCAGTACTCAAATGAAATGGCATGTGAACTAATGGTCTGTGAGCGGACACAGCAGCAGGTGCTTTGGGTATCTGTGGCTTAGGATGTGGCTTTCGCCGGAGCGATTGTTCTAAACAAGAGAGACAGGTGGCCTATGGCACAGGAAGCTGGTATTGTGCTGGCGCTGTTTGACTTTGGACAGTTCCTCTCATCAATAACCCCGTGAGTCACTTTGCTCTTTAGAGTTTGGAGCATGTTGTCCTGTGTGCATTGTTGTGACTCTTTTCCCATGCCATTGTCACAGTGTACAGTATGTTCTTATATTCATATTAGACTGTGCAACATTATTATATAATTAATCTCGCTGCTTTGATGGAATACCTTATGTTCGTGAACCTTTGTTTCCAGTTAATGGAAAATAAATGGATAAGCCCTTGTGAGACCATACATTACAGTGATTTTACTATGGTTTTGTTAGTCTCACTGTGAAGCACAGTGCTTCTTAATTGTGATTAAAATGACTGTCATGTGCTTCTTCAAATGCTTATTATTGCTTTTATGGCAACATGAATGTGATAAAATAAACCAATGGTTAATAAATTTGACCAGATCATGAGAGGAAAATCATAACATTTTAATTAATATAAAAATGTAATAAAAAAAAACAATTTTAGACTAAATTAATATATTTTGGTTTGTAAATAAGCTCATTCTCATTACTGGAACAACAACAGCAATAATAATAATAATATAAAAATTGCATTTGGAAAATTGTATTTATGCAGATTTTAATACAATTACAGTAATGCATGAGTTCCTTTTATTAATAATATCAGCATTATATAAATATAATTTGACTATAATATTCATAATATTTTTTATAAATATATATTTTTTCATTACTAATATTTATTTGCATTGCATTATTATTTATTTATACTATTGATTTTCTTAACACTTTTTATCTATTCATTTTCTTGAATATTAAAACATAAGACCTATATATATATATATA
>NW_015505619.1:1412118-1441204 GCF_001515645.1 Sinocyclocheilus grahami
TATATATATATATATATATATGTGTATATATATGTATGCATTTTTCATATATATATATTATATATATGTTGTTTGCTGAATAAAAGAAACAACATAAAAAGACAAAAAAAAACTTCTTATACAAAAGGGTTGCAAAATGCAAAACTATGAGAATTTGTGAACTCTTTATAGAGCTGAATTTCCACAAAAAAATGAATACGTAATTACCTCCACAGCCCTACAATGTTACATCTCTTTTTCTATGAAATAAAGATTATAAGAGTGTTTTGTAAAAAAAAAAAAAAAAATACTATTCAAGTTTTCCACTTCAAAATTTTGTGGATAGTTTGATGAGTTTCTTGTGTGTCTCTGTAATTATTGGTGAATTTTACTAGAAAGTGAAAATTGTTTCAAAGAAAATCCAATTTTCAGTTTGTGTGTATAGGCTATGGTTAACACACACATATTGGTGTTGAAACTGATCACTTTCTTGTAAAATTGACGTGTGGTTAAATGGGTAAACTGGTGTTGAATGTCAATTTTTAGGGCTGGAAATGAATTGCTATTGGTATTTACTGACTTAATCTCTCCCCAATTGATTTATTCTCTTGAAAAAATGCTAGATGTCACATGGGCAGCTGTGTCAAGCAGATGTCTGCAGTATGTTTGGCTTTGCCGGGGTGTGGTTGTGTTACCGTGTTTTTTAATTCACTTGTTAAAGCTCTAATGACTGTGGTGAAAGCAGACGCGCTCTCCGTGTCGCTGTAGCTGGGGACATTTTCGTGTGAAATTGTTTTATATGGCCATTTGGTGCATTTACAAGATCCATTCATTTACCTAAGCACATTCTAGAGATTTACAAGTTCAATTTTAAGCATCCCAAACTTCATAACAGGAAAATATAGTTAAACAAGCAGTGAATTCCCCACGAGGTGGGCGGTTTGAAACGAGCCCGAGAAAACAGAAGCTGTGGTTGTTTTTCTGTATTTTACCTAAATTACCAATACTAACCATATCCTGTTATTGGAGTGCTGGTATCTTTATTGCATTGTGACTGATGTGAGTAACACACCGATTTCCTCCGGTCGTTCTCGAAGCATGACTGGACTGGACACCACTGTGTCACCCTATTAGTGGGATTGTATTTTTGACATCGTGGTTGAGTGGGTGTGACCCAAACCCTAATTTTACCATTTGCTGCGGTCTGTTGTTGGTGTAATTTTGCTAAAATAACGGTTTGGATTCTATGTGTTTTTTCTTTCCTGCAGGCCCGTCGTACAGTTCCTGGCCCTTTTCCGCACACACAATGCACATCACATCTGAGACAGCTATGCCCAGATGCTCTAATGTAAATGTTGATTCACAACCAGCAGTCTGACCATCCGGAAAGAGCCAAGACGTTGTGCGTGCCAAGAGCAAAATAGATCTCAGCTGAAGACTGGCATGTTGAGTTTGCTTCACGACTCTGTCCAGGGCCTTCGTTTGATTCACAGAGCAGCCGTCAGTAACGCATGTCAAACGTCTCAAACCATCAGTGGCTCGGCTGTCAGAACGAGAAAGTGTGTGTCTGGCCGGGATGAGGGTGTATATGCCACACAACTGCAGAAATGTCAACCGGTACAGCAAGAACATCTACACATTCTTTATTATGATCATTTTTGCACATTTTAGAGTATCAGTGAAGTCATGAAAGCTCAAATAGAAGTATAGGAATATAATATGTATGGGAATCAGTGTTAATTGTGACAGCAATTTGACTAAAATGCCATTTAGTAATCTGAATTGTTTTTAGTTTTAGTCGACTAAATATCGTACGATTTTAGTCAACTAAATCTACAGTAAATTTAGTCGGCTAAAATTGAATGGGTTTAGTTACAGTGCATTTATTAAGAATTTCTCTAACATTTCCAAACTCATTATATAGGTTTAATATTAAGGTTTTATCATGATACACACCAATTTAACTGCTGTGACACACAACATGCCTTTGTTAAAATTAAATAAAACCACTTTTCAAAAAAGGACAAGAACATGGTCTTCTTTTTAATGAAATACCAATGGTTATACAGGCTAATTAATTCTTTATAACAACTTGTTTACCATATTCTTCATTCTTTCAAGCAGACATTTATTTCTATAAATAAATTTAGATTTAGGGCTACTAAAGTTTTTCAGTCAAGAGCAGTGCATGATTTTCTGTCTTTCTTTTGTTGCTTGATTAACATCAACGACTCGGACAATAGCAACTAAATTAGGCTGCTGTCCCTTTAAAACCGAATGCACAGCTGCAATGGATGTAATGTACTGATACACGTTAGGGATGCACGATATATCGGCCACCATATCGGTATCGGCCGATAAATGCTCATTTTTTCTGTTATCGGTATCGGCCTGATAAGAAAATTTGGCCGATATCTTAAAGCCGATAAATAATGCATTATTTCCATCAGAGTCACTTCAGATGCGCGCTGTTCGTTTGCAGCCTTTTGTGCAATTGTACATTGTAATATTGTGTTTATTTGATGTATATCTGATTTATCTCATATAGAATGCGTTTGGTTAAGTTAAAAAGAGCGCTTCAGTTTACCGGTGATCATCTTTAGCTCAGCACACGCAGCTCAAACAGCAGTGCACAACATTAATAACTATGATTGGGAATGTCGTGTATATAAAATTCTAATGAGAACATTATTATAATAAAACATTGTGAATTCTTTGGGGCGCTCAGAAAACCAGACCGAATTGAGTTCTCTCTTGCGTCTTCAGATTTATCCATATGTCTGCTCTTCTCTTGCTCCCACATATTGACATTTTTTTACGTTTTATGTGACGTGCAGCAAGTGTATGTTAACTTATGTCCTGCCGGTTCGTATGTACGCATCTAACCTCCGAACCACGCAGCAGATTCGTTCTGAATGAATCTCTTCCCAAATCGTCCCTCCCTAACATTTTCATCTCGTTTTTATTCATTGACGAAAATGTCAATAGATTTACGTCATAGATTTTGTCATTCAAAAAGAGTTTTAGTTCGTTATCGTCTCGTTGTCATCGGTCATGTTATATTTGAATTTATTGACTAAATTTTAGCCCTGTTCACTATGAACATTATTCTCCCTATTGCCATAAAAACAACACATTTTTAAGGAGTTAAGCGCATTTAGGAATTTATTCAGTAAAAGTGTTTCCATCATAGTTTATGTGCAGGTAGACGGAAACATAGCTAATGTCAATAGCAAAACAAAACAAGATAATAAATTAAAGGACAAAACAAAACAAAAAAATCTCCGGTGTTATGTAATGTGATACACAACAATACTGACTCAACCAATGGCGTGAATTTAGGGTTTAGGGTGAATTTATTTCTGTTTGGCTGACCAATGGCAGTGTTTGGGAAACTAGTTTAAAATGGTCATTAAGTTTGCATTTCTGGTGTCTCTAGTGGCACAGAAATTAGATACTTCACCTTTAATTTCTAAATAATTTGCATTAAATTTCAAACCAAAGTAACTCTTGTGATTCATACATTTACTGTTATATAAAATTCCTCTTATTAAGACTATTCTTTAGAGCAGTGAACTTTCCTCAGCTGATTTATGGGCTGTATAGTTATTCTCTTTTAGTTGCTAGTTAAACTCTCTTGTGGGTCAACAGCAAACCTCATGATCTCTTCTGTCCGTCTGTCTCTGTGCTGTGGAGTTTTATTGGTCTGATCAAGACAGTCCTGTCATTGAGTTAGTGTGAGTGATGTGTCAGTGTCTCCGCTCACTATTTACAGTAGTTCAGTCAGCAGTGCATCTGAATTATATTGCAAATGTTGGTTTACAGTGCTGTGTTGACATCACTGCAGTAGAATGTAAGCAAACACAGCAGATCCAGCGCTCTGACATTTCCAATGCTAGATATGATCCTGTTTGTTTAATTGGCATTGCACACAATGAAGTTTAGATTTTTGACATGTCAGAAAACAAACACATCATGTTTAGGAGCCAAAAATACTTCCAGCCAATGGAAACTCATGATCATATGTCAAGTTTGCTATCTGTAAAATAAACGTGTTAAGCTTTGAAAATTAAGAGGAAAAAAACAAAAGTAAAAGATTGTGTACTTGCAGTAAATAGTTTTTTGTGGGAATGAACTACTCATCCCATGATGCACTGCAAATGATGTAATCAAATCAAGCTTACATTTATGTGTTTGACATAATCTTTTATCCAAAGTGACTTGTATACATTTCATCAGTTTATGCATTCACTGAAATTGAACCCATGAGCTTGGCGTTGCTGTTGCCATAATGTACCGTGGTTCTTATCCAAAAATGTATTATAGTGTCAGATGTCAGAAAACAAACACATCATGTTTAGGAGCCAAAAATACTTCCAGCCAATGGAAACTCATGATCATATGTCAAGTTTGCTATCTGTAAAATAAACGTGTTAAGCTTTGAAAATTAAGAGGAAAAAAACAAAAGTAAAAGATTGTGTACTTGCAGTAAATAGTTTTTTGTGGGAATGAACTACTCATCCCATGATGCACTGCAAATGATGTAATCAAATCAAGCTTACATTTATGTGTTTGACATAATCTTTTATCCAAAGTGACTTGTATACATTTCATTCAGCTGGAGCTGCCACAACTGTTTATTTTAGCAGACAGTGTCTGCCAGTAACTTTACAGATTTTTAAACACACATTCAGAGCTTTTGTGTTGTTTGACGGGTAGAAACAGAGCACTGTGTGTGTGTGTGTGTGCGCGCGCTCATAAAGAAGCAGTCAGTGAGGTTTAATGTTCATTAAGACAAGAGATGAAAGTTCACCTCTATTGGTCATATGCATGCAAATCTAAGCATATGCATACAGTAGATTTTTAGTCTTTCTCTGTGTACCAAAGTTTGAGTTTAGTGACTAGTGGACTTTGTGGCACCAAAAACACGTTTGACCAATAGTCAATCTAAATGTCACACATACTAATAACACGAGCCTCAGAGCTGCATGATTCGCATTAATATAGGAAAGTTGAGTAGATAGTATGTTGACTTTCTTTTTATCGTATTTTACCTTTTTTGTTGTTTACTTAAAGGGCTCCTATTATGCTTTTTCACTTTTTAACTTTATTTAGCCTGTAATGCTGCTGTTTGAACATAAAAAAGATCTGCAAAGTTACAAAGCTCGAAGTCCACTTCAGAAGGAGATATTTTTTTTAAAGGGGTCATATGGTGTTGCTAAAAAGAACATTATTTGGTGTAATGAAATGTGTTTATGCGGTTTAAGTTTCTAAAAACACATTATTTTCCACATACTGTACATTATTGTTGCTCCTCTATGCCCCGCCTTTCTGAAACGCGTCGATTTTTACAAAGCTCATCGTCTGAAAAGCGAGGTCTGCTGTGATTGGCCAGCTATCCAGGAGGAATGGCCAGAGGGCTTGAGTGAGCAGAGGTAGGCGGGCTTGAGAACGGCGCGGCTGGCGGATTCGACGAAGGAGCGTCCAGCAAGCCTGCGGCAACCACATATGACGACCCTAGGCTGGACTCCGTCCTCTTTTGGAAGGCCAACCAAAGTAGTTTCACTTTCACAAGGAAACACACAGCGCCTTCACAACATGGCGGCGACAACAAAACTACAGCGAGAATAAAAGTTATGCCTTCTTTCTTTGCGTGAACATTTGGGCGGCGTTATGCAAATCTTCCCACATCATGACATAGACATGTGGGGGCATGTTTAAACAAGGCGTTTTAGGTAGGTGTGGTTGACTTTTAACTTTTATAAAGAATATCTCTTTGGGTTTGAGACTTTAGTCTTTGTAGTATGAGAGCCTGTTCTAGTACACCCCCAACACAAAATCAAGACTTTGTAAAAGAGCATAATAGGACCCCTTTAAACAAAAACAAGCCCAAGAGCATGACATCATATCCATAATAATAATAATAATTGTAGGATTATTATTATTATTAGTAGTAGTAATAGTAGTAATAATAATAATAATTGTAGGATTATTATTATTATTATTATTAGTAGTAGTAGTAGTAGTAGTGGTAGTAGCAGCAATGATAATAATAATAATATATTATTATTATTATTATTAGTAGTAGTAGTAGTAATAATATATTATTCTTATGATTATTATTATTATTATTATTACTAAATATAATTAAACATTTTATAATTAAAAATATTATTAATAATAATAATTTTAGCCCATTTATTTCTGTAATTAGATGGTTTTCTGAGAAAAAACTGTGTTTATTATGGGAAAAAAAGGAAGACAAGACTAAACTTGAACTGAAAAGTAGAATAATGTGCACTGATGAATCGTTCACATCAGTTTTGTCTTCCTGTTGATTTTAAAGTGTGACCCTTTGCGTTTCATGCAGATTCGGCGTGTGTTTTATAATCTGGACTTTCTCATTGCAGTAATTCAGAGCTCAGAATATTCACTAATGTCTGTCCCTCGTATCAAACTTCACGTCTGTTTCTCCGTCTCCCCACTGTCTGAAAATAGCCCAGGTCCAGCTCAACCCCACCCTATCACTATAAACGCCTCTGAGCCTGGAAAACTCCACCGCGCACACACACACTCCAAATACAGCTCAAAGTGGAAAAATCCTGGATAAAGTGTTAAGCAACGGTCCGGAGAAGGACTAAAAGGTTTATAAGGCCAAAATTAGATACACAGGAAATATTCACATTTTCCGGTTTATACTGTAGCTAAACACTGGCTTTTTTCTCACTGGGTGTCTTTAAAGTGACCCACAATATTTAGATGCTTTCCTTGTGCTGTGATCTCACGCGAAAGCCACCCAACGCTGAAGTCATTGATGAAAATCACAGATCCTGCTCAAACTGTCAGGGCTTTCACTGGTCGGTACTCAAAATCTAGATGAATCTGTACAGATTTCTCATGAGTGAACCTCAGTACATGTCTGGATTGCATTTCACCCTGAAAAACATATTTTAGCATAAACAAAATTAGGCCTACATTTCAGACCATTAAGGTTTTTTTACAATGTGATAAATTATTCACAATAAAAGGCGTAATTCATTTCTGCATGCTAAATATAATTACTTAATATTATTATTTTAATTATTTAAAATATTTATTATTATTATTATTATCAATAATAGTTTGTATTTTATTATTTAAAAATAAATTGGCCTATTTTTTTAACCACTTTTCCTCCAAATTCTCATTACTGAACTGCAAAACAAAATGAAGTAATTAGTTTACACATCGACTGTAAATATTTTAATAATAATAATCATACAGTTATAATAACAGTTCTTATTAATTCAAAAGAAGAAAAAGCATGACATTTTATTTTGCATTACACAATTACTGAATTAAATTTTTTTTTTGTGCCAAGACTTTTTGCAATGTGACAAATTTTCTGCCAAATTCGTATTACTGTAATGCAAAACTGATCTATTATTTTAATTAATTTTAATTAATTTACTCAATTAATTTAATTAATTTAAATTAAATTAATTTAAATTATTTACTCATGATGACTAATTAAAAATATATATTTTATATTTTAATTTATTTTATTTTATAATTTTGTAATTATATTTTAATAATTAAATAGTTTCCCCCCCCAATTTATTATGTGTTGGTATTTTATTAAATGATTATATTATTTATTAAATATATACTCATTTTTTTAGTGTTCTGAGGAATAAGACTTAGGTTATCTTGAGTCAGTGGTCTGGACAGGTTTATTATTTTTTGTTCTGTATTAGTTTCCAGGATACGCGGATGTTTTCTCTCAGTGTTGTGATGTCAGATCCCAGGTGAGGTGCTCAGACTGCGTGACGGTGTTTAAGGACAGCACGATACAGTCTAGAAACTTCCTCCATCCTCAGTTTCTCCTATCCTCTCCCTGTGTGGACCTTACACTCGTCTCTTCAGCCCACGAGAGCGTCTGAAATATAAACAGCATTTGCTGTTCTGCAGTTTATCTTGGGCTTAAAACTGCCTCATTGACTTGATTCAGTGCTTTGGTTCGGATAACAGTAGTTGCTGATTGAACGTGGATAAAGCCGCCCTCTTTATCTACCTAAGCAAGACATACGCTAGCGTTGTGAAATGAAAATATTATCCTTAAACCCTGCCCACATTAGCGAAGGCAGTGTGTGTGTGAGTACATGCAACAAAGAAAGCACAAAATGTTTTCATATAAAACACATCGTACTTTGGTTACAACCCTAATTAGATTTCACCAGCCGTCTGCTGAATCAATTCACAATCATAATTGTGTCGGTTAACCATGTAACAATAACTTTGGGGATTTTGTGATGTTTAAAATTTAGAATCATTACATGTAAACCTGATGCCACCATGAAGTGAGTAAAACAGAATAGTTGTGTTGTTTTAGTCACCAAGCATCACAAACCTCTTTTTTTTTTATAGATACAATGTTTAGTGATTTGTAGATGTCTAGACCACTAAAGAAAAAATATTGTAATTAATAATAATTATTAATAATATATGTATCTGTTTTTATAATATTGATATTAATATTATAATATCATATTAATATAAATGATATTAAAATGTAATATAAAATATTAAATAAAAACAATATTATATTATCAATGTTATTAAATTTTTGTGATATTTAATTAATTTATTAAATAAAATAATACAAATTTTATTATAAACGTTATCTAGTATATATTTTTTTATTTGTCTTATTTTTTTTAAACATTTATGTATGCAAATTGTATAATATCCAAGGTACACATTTCTAGTAATTGTGCAGTTAATTCTCATATTGTATTTTCAGAAAGTTTTGGAATATTTGTCCTCTCCCCGAATTTGTCACTACTGAAACACAGTAATAATAATTTAATTTGAAGGGTAATATTGACCTATTAAGATTTTGTTTACATCTACATTGTAAATATATATATATTTGCTATTTTATAAAAACAATTTCAGAGGTAAATCAATAACAATTACATTTTTAACAATATTTCAAGTGTAATTTATGAGATTTGTTGTGTTTTGAATCCAGTTTTTCTTTGTAAAAGGTAAAAAGTTGATCATACTGATTTCAAAGTTAAGGATTCATTAGTTTGAATATACATTCAACCAAAAACTATCATAACATCCTAGTTGATATTCATTATACTTTATTTTTGACAAAACATCCCATGCTTTGGTAGTGACCACATCACATTACAGAATTTGAACTTGCATACTAAAACTACTAAAACATGCTAAAATACAAAAAATATTGCATAACTGTTTGGTGAAACTCCACCAAATGTTTCGGTTGTGACAATTTGAGATATTTTTGAACTTCGCTCAAAGATGCTAAACAGCACGTGGTTAGCTAGCATAGTTCTGAACAGTGGTATCAGAATCAGAATGAGCTTTATTGCCAGGTATGTTTACACATACGAGGAATTTATAAACAGAAAATATAAAATTATTATTTTTTTGAACTTCGCTTTTTAAAAGAATCAAAAAGATACTTTTAAAAACAATGGTATTTAGATGGTTTTTTTAATTTATTAATATTATAACTAAAATAATACATGTGTAAAATATACAATTTAGTTAACCATTACTGCATTACCTTCAACAGCAGCATTAATTTTACTCAATACATACATTTAAATGTCTCCTAAAGCTGTCTAAATCGCATGTAATCAGTAGCTTGTGTCCTAGCTGATGTCAAGCAAAAGGGAAAGTCATTTAGGAGATGGAGCAACTTAATGCACTTTAACGAAATATTATGAACACTTTTTTTTCCTGTAGAATAACGTGCATGTGATGAATCTTTCAAGTTAAGACCAGGAATGTGTATTGAGAACGTAAACTGGCTGATGTTGATTTTTAAATATAATTTTTTCTTCAAACTCCTCCTAGCTAGTCGCGCTGGTTCTCTGTATGGTGCTGGTCGTCTGGCCCCGGGCCCCTGTGGACGAGATGTTTACTGTAAGCATCTCTGATCTCTGCACTGTATTTAAACACTGATTGTTTTCTGGAATCAGGACTGTCAAATCAATGTGTTTACATCAGTCACATTGCTCTCTGTTTCTAAGCAAATACGGGCAGCTGGTGAGATGGAAAGAGGCGGAGGAGGCCGTCAGCGCACCACAGGCGCGTAAACATCGCAACCCAACATTTCTATACAAACATTCAGCTTATTTTTGCAAACGGATGATACCGCATGCCCGCTTAGATGTTAGAAAGAGAAAGGATGCGATTCTTATCGTGACGCTGAGCTCACTTCAGCTGGTCAAAGTCAAATGAAGAGGGAGGATTCATTCAAATCCAGCAGCATGATTGTAGACCTTATTTTGGAGATATTGAGTAATATTAGCTTTTCTATAAAAGTTATCAAACTATAAAAGCTAGAAGATAAGCTAAATTGTAATATACAGGACCCTGACCTTGTATCAATCTGAACAGGTTTATTTTGTAATAATGATTGGAATAATGATCAGAATTGAATATTCCAACGAGATGCATGATAAATATACTGTACGTGATGCCAACATCCATATTCATATCCACTAATGTTGACGCTAGAAACGTATCAAGAGTATCAGTGTATTTGTATTGAAAAGAAAACATTGGGATGACAAAAAATTGTCCTCTACTGATTGCAATTCAGTTTTTTATTTTATTTTATTTTTAATAATTTTATTTTATTTTTTATAATTATAATTGCATTTTATTTTTATTATTTTTAAGGCTCTGTGTTGCAAATGGTCTTGCAAAATGCCCTGATCTCAGCTGAAATTCTAAACAAGTGTAATAAATTTGATTTGATTTTATATTTTTTATTTTATTGTCTTGTATTGTATTGTATTTTGTTTTGTTTTGTCCCAGTCTTAGCTCAAATTCTAAACAACTGGACTAAATTACACTTTTTAATTTTATTTATTATTTTATTTTATCTGCTCTGAAATACTTTGTAACTAGACAAGTGGAATAAATTAGAACACTGGAGTAAATGATGGTTTTTCCTCTGGGAGGCGTTTGGATTCAAATGAAAGAAGGTGAAAGAAGTAGAAATACCAGGATGCAATAAAAGCTAATTGAAGACGGTTACGGTTGAGATATCCAATAACCAGACGCACGGAGCCAGAGTTTGAGCGCTAGGTGATTCCATGAGCGCTTTATGTGTCTTTGAACCATATGAAGTAAATAAAAATGCAATTAGGCACTAGTATTTTCTCTTTTTTTACCAGGGTTAAATATACTCATACTTAATGGCTAATAAGTATAGTTTAACACTGTGTAGTTTAAAGAGGGGAATCAATAAGCCATATAAATAAAACCAATGATGAAATCTCTTTTAGGCATAACTTATGGTTTTCAACCAGAATTATGTCACTTCTTAAAGAAAATGGCTTTTCCCCCTTAATGAAATAAGTGTAAATCATTTGTCATGGTTCTGTGTGAAATGCAGTTTGCTTGATGAAGCCTCTTCCATCGAAAGTGTTGAGCTCCTCATGGAAGTTCCCATCTTCTGCTCTTTTAAAGGGAGAGTCTGTGGCTGTGCAGTGGTTTGTGCTACTATTGGATGAAACCGCTGTGTCGATATTAAGCACACTGCGATGTGGGAAGCTTTGGCAGCTGCAGTGTGGGAAAAACTGTGAATAAAAGCCTTCAGATTTTGTAAATAGCTCTTGCATTGGATACTCAAGCCCTCTATAATGAATGTCAGCTATTGCTGTGAATGGCTGATGCCTTTTTATTATCCAACCGAGGGCTTAACTGTGTGTTAATTGCCATTTTATGAACATTTGCTTGCTGTGATGGCATTAACAGAGAATCCATTTTAGATTATTTGTCTAAAGTAAAATAAGGGTTGTGGGATCGACATGTCGGTCAGGAGTGTAAACACACTGCTTGTGTATTTGTCTCTCAGGTTAGCTCTCAAACCGCTGCACGAGACCGCCGCCCTGGTGGAGAACGTAGTGCACACCCAACTCATCAACCTCGTAAGTCACAGAAAATACATGTGCTTGTTCAATGTTAGAGAGATTTTTGGGATGGCTTATAAGTGGTAGGCAAAAATATTACTGATGTGAATTGTCACTGCTTAATAGCCTTGATTATGTCAGCAGAGACAGAGAAAGTTTTTTATTTTATTATTTTTATTTTTTATTTTGATGAATTTGTGAAAATAAAATCTTTAAAATAATATACAAATTGTGTACAATAAAACCATTAAGATGACCTTTAACATTATTTGTCTAGTATTAAAATGTATCTTATTTTATTTTAATGAATTTATAAAAAAAAATCTCTTTAGAATAATGTATTGTATGCTCTTTTAAAGAGAACAAATTGTGCACAAATATAATTGTCAAATATTAATTTTATCCTGCTGCATTTAATTTTTAGTTTTTGTTTTAGTTTTTTTTATTTTAAATTTATGAATTTTTTTTTTTTAGAAAAAGGTGGTGTACATTATTTTAAAGACAAAAATTGTGCACTAACCAGTCTTTAAATTGAATATTTCTGTCAAATATATTTTTTTCCCTAATGCATTTTATTTTCATTTATTTTTTATTGTTTGTTTTATTACATTTTTGTTTTATTTTAATCAATTAATGAAAACTTTATTTTTTTACATTAATGTAGTGAATTTTTAAGGACAAATAAAAAGCAAAATCAGGTCATTAAAGTGGTGTTTATTATTACTGTCTAATATTAATTTTCCCTGCTGCATGACCTTGGTTATGTCAGCAGAAAAATGTTTAAGAGACAGAGGAAATGTTTTTTTTCATTATTTTCTTTTATTTTCTTTTATTTTTTACACTGTTTATGATTTTTTAAATTATTTTGATTTATAATTTTTTTTTTTGCTGTATATAATGTTATTTAAAAAAAATTGCACAATAAGACCATTAAAGTCCGCATGAAATCAAAATTTACAATATTTATTTTTTTAGTGCACATTTTTAGTCTTAAGGTGAACAGTTAACCTGTGCAAGTTAAAAAATAAATTGTCTTAGTAATCAAAATCAAAATCTGATCATCTGCTTCTGCTTTGGAATGGTGTTCCTTCTCTGGTGTCAGCTTGATGGCTTGGGCGAGCCACGCCCCTCCAGAGAGGAGGAGCCCTAAAATAAAACCCCGCCCTCTATTCAGTATTCCGTTTCAGCTGGAAATACGTCACTACACTGAAATAAAGCCGGCAGCAACTTCCAGTTCATGCGGACTTTAAAGTGACTTTTTTTTTTTAAAGAAAGGGAATTTATTTAGAGTTTACATTCTTAATTTCAATATTAAGTATATAGTTGATCATAATAGCTCATGGCTGCATGTATTAATGGCAGTAATAATGATTCAGCAAAGATGATTTTGGTTCAAGTGTATGCGCTGATAAGAGTTTAAAGGGATAGTTCACCCAAAAATGAAAATTCTGTCATTAATTACTCTCCCTCGCACTCATCAAACCCGTAAGACCTTCGTTCATCTTCAGAACACAAATTAAGATATTTTTGATGGCATCTGAGAGCTGTCTGACCCTGCATAGACAGCAACGCAACTGAAATGTTCCCAAGTCCAGAAACGTAGCAAGGAGATCGGTAAAATAATCCATGTGACATCAGTGGTTCAACCGCAATTATACGAAGCTACGAGAATACTTTTTGTGCACGAAAGAAAAAAAAACAACTTTTTTCAACAATTCGTCTCCTCCGCATCACCCTGTAGCGCCATTTCGGAGAGTATCAGCTGGACGTAAACAGCGGATACTGTTCTGTGTCAGCTGCGTCGCGCCGAATCTGTTTCCTACGTTGTTGTGATTTGATCTGAACAAAAACAGAGTATCCGTGTGATGCAGCTGACACAGAACAGCATACGTTGTTTACTTCCAGCTGATACTCTCCAAAATGGCGCTACAGGGTGCAGGGAGGAGTCGAATTGTTGAAAAAAGTCGTTTTTTTTCCCGAATCCATGCAGCCTAGCATGGATGAGAGCACGGAGAGCAGCGATAACCCCCCCAGGGTAAACAGAACAAAAACAACATAAATACAGATATCGTTAAAGTTCAATAATGTTATGTACATATTTTAGAATTAGTCTGATTCAAAGGATAATCAGAAGGCTGAATCCTGACTGACAGAGGAGGAGCTGGGGATGGAGAAGGGTAATTAGCTATTGAGCAATGCGAAAACTGCTGATAATACTGAGGGACCTTATATATGAATGCTTAGATAGGTGTCGTATTCCTATAGGTAGATGGGGATCAGCTGAGAGTCAGCTGATGCGAGCTTGACTAGCGTGACCTGCCAGAACTAATGCTACGCTTGATTTTTGGGTGAACTAACCCTTTAAGGTATCTATCATGTCACCCTGGTGCACATGTACGTCTCGAGACATTTGCATCTGGAAAAAGGTTTTACTGCAATCTGTAATTAAGTATAAATAGCATCATCAGAGGCGGCTCAAACGGGAACACCACCTACTTCAAATGCTTCCTAGGCTTTTCCAGCCTTCTGAAACGGATCGCATTGAGTCTGACCACTGCAATGCGATATGAGGATTGTGCCGAGTTAAGAAAATAACTGCGCTTACGAAGCTAGTTGCTTTCACTGCTGGGATAAACAGCGTTCCTCCCCGGCTTACACCTTGTCATGCCGTTACCACAAGCAAAACACTGAGTGTACCGGAGCAGAATTCCCCTGAACGGAGCCCAGCAAATATCACCGGGAAGCGGCCTGCACTTTACTGGCACGCTGACTGCAGATGTAATTGCTTTTGCTCAGAGGGCGCCTGGAGTTTGGAAACTGGCTGGGAGAATTATCTCTTGAGAGGTCACAAAGCAAACTCTGACGCGCTGCGGTGGATTTAACCTTTCACCCTGTGGCTGCAAAAAGGAGTAAAGCAGCTCTTAACGTTCATTGTTTTAACCTTTAGCCTGGCGAATCTGAGAGCTCTTAAATCAGGCGAGCCGGCCGTCTGCATTTGTTTTGCACGCTCAGATTCGGTGTGGTAATTTTTTTTTGTTTCTCCTCTCAGAGCCAAACCCTCACGGTGGCTGAATCTGTCGTATAGAAGCAGAATATGCATGCGAACACAAGCCAAATCAAACTAAATATTTGCATAGTGCTGGCTCGCTTTCGGCAACAAAAGATTTCAGACCCTGTTATTACCAGGACGTCAAAATCAAGCCGCTTTTCTTTGACATGGCTCTGGGGTCTTGCAGTTTGCGGAGCCACGTTTTATTGTGAAGATCAATGGGGTCTGTTTAAAGTTCTGACCCCCCTCATCTGTTCCCTGGCCCGCGGAAGAAAGCAGCTGCACCCAGAGGAAACGTCCCACCACCAGATGATCAAGCTCTTGCTTTTTGTTCACTGTCATCTGCACGTCCTTATTTTGGATATATTTATATAAAATTTGAAATGATTATTTTATATATAAAATAATAAATAAATATTTTATTTATATTATACTATATAGATTAAATAATAATAAGTTATTATTATTATTATCTGCCTGTCTTTGTCTAAATAATAAATAAATAAAAATATATAAAATATTTTATATAAAATAAACAATAAAATAATAATAAATAATATAATATAAAAATAAATAATATATGTATTATAAATTAAATAAATAATACAAAATAATAATACAAAATATGAATAAAAAGAGGGTCCATTATCTACATTTGGCTCACTTCTATATACATGTGTGTATGTGTATATATATGTATATCAAGTAATTACTTATACATTAATTAAATAATATTATAACATATAGTATAAAAGTATAGAATGTGTATTAACAGGTAAAAAAAAGTAATACATGTTTATTAAGACGTGATTAACTTGGGGTCCATATTTCATATGCAAGGCACGACCAGCTGCCAATCAACATATGCTGGCTGTTACCTTTTACTGAAAAATATGGATGTTGGATGAGGTCTCTAATACAATCTTTCCATTTGATTAGTACTGTATTCTTCTAGCTGTAAGGCTAATATCATATTCTGATATTGCCATATTAAGGTGAGGGTTCAACTGGTGTCTGTAGTACTTCTGAAAAGAAGGTAAATATTGATTTCCAAAGCACATCTTTATTTTCTAACACTGGCTCCAGGCAGATTTATAGATGCATACGTTTCCAATCAGAACTGTGAAAGGCTGTGCGAATTATAAATCAAGTTATTAAAATCTATCGTGCCATCATGTAAAACTAACATAACTGATGTGGGTATATAATGGCATGACATACATTGTAATGCATGTAATTTACAGCACATTTTCAGTGTAATAAACTCAAGAAAGCATTGTGTGATGTTTCAGATGCCAGCCGTCGAGCTTTGAAGGACGTCTCCATGCATATCTGCCTTTCAGCACCTTGTAATTTCCTCGAAGTGGCCGATCTCCTTGTGTTTTTCTTTATTTGACGATTCCAGAATGACACAGTCTGTTTGGCATTACGGCAGCATTTTGGTGTTTATTTTCGCAGGGCTATAAATATCGTCTCAGCAGTGAGCACTAAACGGGGCATGATGGCGATAACCTTTCATTAATTTCGGGTTTCCTCCCTCGTGGATTTATTATTGTTCGGAGAGGCCAGGTGTAGTGGTGCTCGGACTGTAATTGTGAGCGAGTTTCTTAGACGAAGATCACAACGGTAATAAACCAAATTGCACAATAAATCCTTCCCAGATGGCCTGCAAAACATTTCACGCCGCTCTGTCTGTGTGTGTGTGTGTGGTGTGTGTGACAGAAGACATGGATGAAGTTACATTTTTACACCTCACTTACTCTCTTGGGTGTGTGTCATTTAGTGCATCGTGATTTATGGTGTCTCTGGTTAGTTTGCCATCTGAAACGTTATAGAAACTATTGTTTATTAGTGTATGTGCATGCATTTTTTATATATATATATATATATATATATATATATATATATATATATATATCAGGTACAGTACATACCAAATTTTCTCAAGGAAAAAAATCTCAACTAAAGCTGTAAAATATAGCTACGTGAGTCAGTTGGTACTACATTACTATAATATTGAAGGGGTTAAAAATGACTGATTTGTAGGCTAATATACAACTGCTAAACTTGCACATAATGAAGTTTTTAAAATAATAGTTACAATTACATAATACTTCTACTTCAATTCGTTTTTTTAATATAAACATTTAAATGGTGGCTGTCATAAAAACTTGATGGATTTATTCAAACATAAATTAAACATTGAAGAACAGTAAAAATTATAATGAATATGTTATATGGTGCATATATTTAGCAAAATGCCCCTCTCTATATTTTATTTTTTTATCTGACTAATGAGTTTATGGTCACTGAATATTTTTTTTCTGAGGTAAATGTGACGTTACGTGACATATTGTTTACAAGCCGTTATATTGACGTCTTTGCGCGGCTGAAACACTGATCGAGAGATTACATGAGACAGGATACGGATTGTAAAGTTGTACTTAGGGATGGAATGATTACCGGTTTTACGATAAATCACGATAAAATTCCCTGACGGTTAGTATTACAGTTTAAAATTTAATTATCATCAAAACCGTATTTGATTATCGCGATTTTGATAACTCGCAGTAAATCCTGTCCAGCCAGCATCAGTCTGACGCAGAAGCAGCGTGCAATGTTGTTGTTGTTTTTGTTGTTTTTTGTACGAGACGAAATGGCGGAAGGCAGTGACAGCGCTCGGGAGATTTTTCAGCCATCTAAGAGGACCAAATCGGTGGTCTGGTCGTTTATTCAAATATTGTCTAATTGTGTCTTATTTACTATTAAACGTTTTCAAAACTAAACTTGCGTACACTACCGTCTTAAATCATATTTCTATCACTGACGAAAAATGTTGTCTTACATTAAAATAGAAAAATTTAATTAGCCTATTCTTTTTATGTTTGTATGTGAACTCGAAATCAACCCCAACTTTGCTTTAAAAAGCATCACAAGATCTCTTAACCGAAGATCACATGATCATAAAAAAGATCTTTTGAGAAATGCCTTTGTTTTATAATAACGATAACTTTGTTTTTTTGGGTGTATAATGAAATTCAAAGGGATCTAATGTTGTTTGGGAACTCAACGTTCTTCCAAATGTCTTCTCTTGTGTTCTGCAGAAGAAAGAAAGACACACAGGTTTGGAACAACATGAGGGTGAGGAAATGATGACAGATTTTTAAAACAATTTTTTGGTGGTCTCTCCCTTTACAATAAGTACAATAATTTGGCATGAAATCACACATAAATCATCATCTGTGCATTTTATCCTAGTAAAAAATAGATGTTTGTCCTCTAAATCAGTGGTTCTCAAATGGTTTGCTGTAAGTTTGTCCTGGTAGTGTGAAAAAGCAATGCTAAATGAAAATAATCAAATGCAGCTAACCATATAATCACGCATAAATATAATCTACGTTTATATAAACAAAGAGGAAGCGCTTCTCATATCTTTTAATGATGCCATAGGCTGTGTGATTCAACTCTCAAACTAAATTTGCTTTGAGAGCAATCAATATTGGCTGGTGAGAACTTAAAACCATCAAAATGCAGTTTTGTATAACAACAGTTTAGGTACAGTTTTGATCTAATCTAAAACCCGTGGTTTGAAGCAAAACCAGATGCTGATCAAAAGCAGAATCTGAAGTGTTTGACCTCTAGCAGCTTGAGTTGTGAGTGTCTGTGACTTGGCAGAATCCATTGACTTGTTGCTGAGTCACAGTCTCAATGCGTGTGTGTGTGCTGCTTTCTGTGAACAGAAAGGATGGCAGTCGAGATCCAGTCATTAAGTGAAAGCAGATCGTCCAGGTCTTCTCTAAAGCACTTTGAGTGATTGTACAGTGACAGACAGTCAGGAATGATGTCTCTCCATTGTGTGCCATACAGCAGATGTTTATGGGATCCTTACAGTGACCTCTAGTGCTCGCCATCATACTGTATATAAGATTCTGTTGTTTTACCTCCAAAACAGCTGCATCGATCATGCTCTGCAGTTGTTTTTAAAATATGAATATGGCTATCATAATTTAAAGGGATAGTTGCCAAACAGTTGCTGGTAGCCATTGACTTCCATGGAATTTTTTCCCCCCAAACTATAGAAGTCAATGGCTACTGGCAACTGTTTGGTTACCAACATTCTTCAAATTATCTTCTTACTGGTCTCTCAGACGAGGGAAACATTTTCCCCCTGATGTTCCTGTAGGTACTTTAGAAGACGTTTTGACATTCATGTGGGTAACACCTCATTTCAGACCTTTTCAACATATCTGTGTGACTCCACATCCAGGTCATATTTCACACCAAAAATATATTCTTTTGCATGGAGAAATTAAAGTTTTATGCATGTGCTATATATATGTATTACTTTTTAAATTATAATATGAATTACTTTTAAAACATGTAATTGCTAATTACTTTCAAGGCTGATTCTTATTGTATTCTATTTTTTTATAAAACAACAAAAATCTATTTATTTTTAATTAATTTTGTTTAATTTTTTTTATTAAATTCAGAAATGGTTAAATAATAATAATCAAATGATAAATAATAAAATAATAATCTATATAATTAAATAATACAAAATAATACTATTTATTATATGTAATATATTTACATTGAATACAATTAATATCATAGATTAATCTTATTACATAAAAATATTTTAGAAATTGAATTAATTGACTATCACTGGATTATATTTATTTAAAATGTGTTTTTATAAAACATAATATTACAATTCACAATTTATTTTCATTTAATAATAATAACAATAACAATATGTTATATTAATTATATTTAAATATTAAGGAGATAATAGTAACATGAATTAGGGGGGAAATGTGCTTAATTTTCTGCATATTAGGCTAAATATTATTATGGCTGTCTTTTGATTTTTGGGTGAAATATGGCAGGTGAGATTCATCCATCTGTTCGTGAGGGCTTTAAATGAAGACAGAAAGTCTACCAGTCAGTTTGCTCTGTTTAAAATAAAATAAATGTTGTTTTATCAAGTGCATTGCTGTCTACAGTACATCATCTACTTCAGTGAAACTTTCTTTCTTTTCAGGTAAGAAGCGGACATAAGAGGTCCAGAAACTGATCTAGATCGGTGTGTTCTGCCAGAAAACCCTCAGCGAGCTAAACGACCCAGAGCTGTTTTTGTTTTCACAATTCTGTTTGCCTAGTTACCATTTTTATTGCATTTGTTGACACTGTTTGCTTTGCGGACTCTGCCGTCTGCCTCGGTGATAGGTGGTCTGTGTTAATAAAGAGTCAGATATATTTAACCGCTCGCTTCTCTTCAGCCGTTCAGAATCGGCTCCAGCGCTCGGGCTGCTTTTAATGTAAGAGACGTCCATTCATCCGCACACAGTCTGGTTAGAATCCGTCTGCCAGAGCCAGACTCAGCCCTGTCCCCAAGCCCAGACGCCTGCAGCTCAGCGAGGGAACGCCGGCCGGATGTTTGGGCTCGGGATGTGGAAGTACGGCTGCCATCTCCAGTCCAGGTGCTCACGCTGACATATGTCAGAAGCGTTCGGTGCCCGAGTCAATTAGCTTCTCTGCTGCCGAGCAGGGAGGACAAATTAGCCAAGTGTTTTGTTTAAATAAATGGCCTTGGTGGAGTTTTTCCAAGGGGAGCGAGGCTTGTAGGAATGTGTGGTCTCATCGTTCTTAGAAATAAGTCGTTGCAGCATCGTCCGTTGACAACACGTTTACTTATTCACACCATCGCAAAACCCAAAACTGAGACCTCCCGGCTGCGGCCCGATTGTGTAATGTGGTATATTTATTGAGTTTCAGTCCGTCGTGATGTGGTTTGTATACAGTAAGTTCACGTTCTGCATGATGAAGCTTGTTTAATGTCATTTGGGACCAGAGAAGAGCTCAAAGCCTGAATCTTAAAGGGATGGTTAACCTTTATTCGAAACTTTTGTCATCCTTTACTCACCCTAAACTTGTTTCAGACTTTAATGTTGAAGACAAAAGAAGATATTTTGAAAAATGTTGACTTCCATAGTATTTTTTTCCTATACTGTGGAAGTCAATGGCTGCCGTCAACTGTTTGGTTACCAACATTCTTCAGAACATCATCTTTTGTGTTCAACAGAAATAAGAATCTCATACAGGTTTGGAACATCCTGAGGAAGCATAAATACGTAAGGGTCAATTTTTTGAAATTGAGATTTATACATCGTCTGAAAGCTGAATAAATAAGCTTTCCATTGATGGGATGCTGGGATACAGCTATTTGAAAATCTGGAATCTGAGGGTGCAAAAAAATCAAAATGTTGAGAAATTGCCTTTAAAGTTGTCCAAATTAAGTTCTTCGCAATTTTGACCCATACAATGTTTTGTTGGCTATTGCTATAAATCTACCCGTGCTACTTGTGACTGGTTTTGTGGTCCAAGGTTACAAATGAATTATTTTTGGGAATTATTTTGGGGAATTCACACATTTTTGGGTTGTTGGATGTTAAAATGGGGCGTAAAGTCCCACAGACATACACTGAAGGACCCGAGCCGTATCTAAAGACCTGAAACTGTTTTTGATGCAAATGAGAAACACTTATCAAACTGCCCGTCTCACAGGGACTCTGAGTTTCGGCAAACATTGATAAAGTTCCCTGCCAAACATCACCATTAAACCGCAGCGTTAAAACACAAGCAAAACATTCTGTCTTGTCGAGTCGTACGAGTTTGTGTTCTGGCGGTAACCAGCCACTGTGTTAGTGTTTTTCACTAATTGTTTTTGACTACTGTTTTTCCTCTGATTTCTCATTGTTATGAAGCAGAACAGACGGTTTCTTGGAAACCAGCATTTGAGGGTTGTTTTGATGATTGGGAGAATCACACAAAAACATGTCCAAGTCACGGTTCACCCCAAATTAAAAGAAAGAAGTAAGACATTTTATTTTGAGTAAATAAATTATGCCTTTTTAGGACTATTTTGTGGGCCATTTACCAGGGTTATAACTAAAGCAAAAACTAAAGCCATTAAAATCAGTTTTCATTACTTGAAACAAAATACATTTTTAATCAACTGAAATAAAATATAAAAACTTATTTTATTTCAGCTAGTTGCCAAGGCATTTTTGTTTTAGTTTACCTTAAATTACTTAATTAAATCTAAACATGCTAAAACTAATAAATAAAAATTAATACAAATTATATAAATCATGAAAAAGTAAAATAAATAAATAAAAACTTAAATTAAATAAAACTTAAATTAAAAGTAATGTGAAAACAGAAAAATAAAAATAAAATATAATTTAAAGTAAGAAAAACAATTTAAAGTAATAATTTAAAGTAATAAAAACTAATATTACATACAGTGGTGTGAAAAAGTGTTGGCCCCCTTCCTGATTTCTTATTTTTTTGCATGTTTGTCACACTTTAGTTACACTGTAATAATTATTATAATATAGTATAATTGTTGTTTGCCTTGACATTGATAAATGTTATATACGTGTATGTGTATATATATATATATATATATTTACTGTATATATATTTAAATACACATATGAAACTCTTTAAATCTTTTACAATTTAATACACGCATATTACATAATTAAATAATTGTTTTCTTCACATTTTATTTTCTCTTGTTTTTTTGATCAATTTGGGTAAAATGTGCTTGCTTGTCATATTTTTCATTAAGCAAATGATTTCATTTATTTAACCCTTTTCACTTTTGGATTATCCACATCCCTGACTTTATAAAACATTGCAGTACTTCTTCCGAGCTCTGCGCTGTAGCCAGCGTCCCTCAGGTTTGTGCTGAAAGTCTAATGACGTTTTTCAGCCTTCACATTAGGTTTTCAGGTGATGTGATCAAGCCACCAGTGAGGTTTCCCACTTAAGTAACGTGAAATCTGCCTGTCTGAGTTCTGAAAATATCGCCACTTGTTTTATTTTGTCGTCTTTCAAAGGAAAAGGTGTAATTGATCTTTACAAGGACGCTGTGAGTGGAATTCTCCCGCTCTTCCTGTTACCTCTTCTAGTGTAATCAAATAATGGACTTGGTTTCAGAGCGCCGCAGTAGCAGAGGAGAGGAAATTATCTTCAGCAGCCTTGTTTATTTGACTTCTGCCGTTCTGTTGCATGAACGCTCGGCCTTTTTCTCCGGCACTGTAACGTGACATGAAGCAGAGACCCGCCGAGGCCAGCATCGCCTGAAAATGTGTTGTAATTAAAACTGATTCGTCTAATTAAAGAACAAGACCTGTGTGCTTTCCTCAGGCCAGGAATCTGTCTCTGGAGTCGCTGGCACTGAACTCCGTCGTGTTGAGCTCTTTCAGTCTCTGCTCTCATATGCTAATGTGTTTTTGTACATCATGATGCATCATATTTCTGGACTGGTCTTCATGTGATCACCTTCACGTCGTTCCAGATGCATGTAGCTTTTTGTTTTGAAACACAAAAGATGCTTTGCAGAATATCTGAGCTGCTATTGTCCTCCTAAGATCAAATTTAAGATCTTAAGATGTTTAGTGATAATATTTACTTTCAGCTGTTTGTTCAAATAAAATAAAAATAAAATAAAATCTGTACTAAACCATAAATATATATTTTCATACTTGAAACAAAATGAATCTCATTTTCATGTAGTTTAACTTTAAGTACTAAAATAACTGAAACTAAAACTAGTAAATACATTTTTAAAAAATGAGTTTTTTTTGGAGACCAACATTGAAGAGTTGTTTTGATGATTGGATAAATCACATGAAAACATATCCAGATCACACTTCACACCAAATTAAAAGAAGAAAAAAGGAAATTATTTTATGTAAATAAAATCTACCTATTTTAAGACTATTTATTTGTTTAATATAATATATAGTTTTTAATTATTATTTTTATTAAAAAAATATTATTTTTATCATTAATTTATATAGAAACATACAAAATAATACAAATGACACATCACAATTATTTAATAATTTAATCTAATTCCAAATATGAACAAAAACTTAAATAATGTATCAAAATGATAATACTAAAATAACACTGCTATGTACTGATGTAATTATTTTATTATACTAAATTTAAAGTTTTAATAATTCTGTGGTTTTTCTCATTTTATTTTTTGAAAAATGTCTATATAAATATCAAAATACAAAATATTATATTATATAGATCTAATAAATAGTATGATGCTATATATTATTATATTATTTTTTCATTGTGACATTTTCTTGACTTTTAAGCACATTTCCCCCTCATATTCTCATTACTGCATTTCATCCTGGATGCATTTTTTTTCATTTATCTTCATTACTGTAATACAATATCAACTTACGGTTTGCTTCCGGTCGTACAGACATGAGGGTGAGGTAATAATGCCAGAACAATTGATTTTGCTGACAAGAATATCAGTACATTTGATTTCAATTAGTCTTTTTAAGCGTTTCTTTAAAAGAAAACAAGGAGGGGTTTTCCTGAGGCCAGCTGTCAATCAAACCATCATCAGCCCCTCCCTCCACGTCTTGTGTTTACGTTTTGGATTCGGTCTCCTGTTTTCTTTTTCCTTTTTTTTTTTTTCTTTCAGGGAAACCATAAGCGATAATATCGAGATGGGTAAAAACACCCTCAATCTTATGAATACCGCAGCAGTGTGATAACTCGGGCATCTCAGAAATGGTCAAACAGTCCTTCGCCGCTGCAGTAAACTGTCAACAGCCTCGCTGGAAAAAGACCACAGAGATCCCAGTGTTCATGAGTGAATGGAATAACGGCCCGACTTCATTTAGCTTTGATCAACCTGTAAAATTAGAGCAATTACTAAAATTAATCTGATATTTTGCAGAAGACAGGATTGCAAATGGTACGGAAAAACCTTCCTTAAGCCTGAAAAGAGCCGCACTGTGAGACTTTTAAGGGATCATGGGGTTTTTCCCCTTTTGGGCCAAAATCAATCAAGTTTTCCTTAAAATGGGTTTATGTGAATTACCCCACCTTGTTACGCTTGTGTTGTTTTGGTGAAAAATGACCAGCCTACAAAAAATTGTGTATACATTTCTTATGCTATATTATTACCAAAACTGGAATATTTTGTATCTTTTTTTTTCCATTTAGCACAGGTTTTTATTTCATTTTGAGGCCTCATTGATCTGCGCTTACACACCTCAATTTTTGAGTGAAAATGGCCAAAATGATCCACAAATAATGCTTTTTTTTATATATATATATACATTCCATAGTATATCATTGATATTCTATTCTAGGGTTTGTTAACATTTTGAATTCCATTTTATTTTTAGATTTTCTGTTTTCACTTTTCGTATTTTTTCCCCTAATTTTTATTGTGTATTTTTACATGTACTGTATATAAATTTCACAATGCAAAAAAAGATATATTATATTGTATTGTATTATTAATATGAGCTTATGATAGGGTTTGTTTTATTTTTAGATTTTGTGTTTTCACATTTAGTTTATTTTTCAAATATTTATAGTGTTTTTTTTTACATGTATATAAATTTCACAATGCAAAAAAATATAATATATTATATTATATTAAAATATGAGCTTATGATTTTTTGAGTGAACACTGGCAAAATTAGCCACAAATAATGTTTTTAGTATATCCTTGATATGCTGTTCTAGGTTTTGTTAATATTTTGAATTCCATTTTCATTTTATATTTTTTAATATCATTTTTAGTCTTTTTTAATTTTTTTAATGTTTATATAAATGTCACAATTCAAAACATTATTATATTATATCATATTATTAATATGAGCTTATGATTTTTTTAGTGAACACTGGCTAAATTATCCACAAATAATGTTTTTTTTAGTATACCACTGATATGCTATTCTAGGTTTTTTTCAAATATTTTGAATTCCATTTTAATTTTATATTTTAATTCCATATATTTTTCATTTTTTAAATGTTTATATAAATGTCACGATGCAAAATATTATATTAATATATAGGCCTTATTAATTTGAGCTTATGCACCTCAGTTTTTGAGTGAACATTGGCAAAATTATCCACAAATAACTGATTTTAAATGTATCATACTCTTGGATTTCTAGTGCAGATCAAGTCGATTAAGTCATAAAATTGTTAAGGTATCGTTGTATATAAGAACACTATATATAATTCCTCAGGAAAGTGGTTCTGGTTTCCGAGGATGATGGGAATTTTGGCTGGGATTTGTGCGGAAAGTGAGGGATGAGATTCTGCATACTTACAGCCATTTTTGTCTATTAAAAACCATTCCTCTGTGAAACGGTGGGACAGACATGGCAGCCAGTATGTCGACCTTGGTGTGATGCCAGGCCAGAGAGATCTATATTAAAGTCTTGTGGCGCGGCGGTAAATGCTCCCCCTGTGTGTGCATGTGTGGGGTCCGTCCGGCTCGCACACTCACATGAACGTTCCTGAGCAAATATATTTATGACCAGCAAATGTTTACAGATGCCGAGAATTGCTTGTGTGTATTCCAGGACTCGAGGTGGATTAAGTTTGTGCCTCTTCATGAAGAATATCATCTTTTTCTTTTTTGGACGAGTTGCAGTCGCTTCTGTGAGTTTAATTGGCCCCGCACTCCAGAGTCGAGGATATTTCGAGGGCCCTTCAGTGGTTTCACCAACAAGAGCTCTTTATTGAGGATCACATGCTGATAGGTTTCTATTTTTTTCCCCCAGTGCATTTTCAGTTTAAATTTATAATGCAAACATCAAAAAAAAAAAAAAAAAAAGTTAAGGTGCATATGAGTTGATATTTTAGGACTATTGTTTTCATTGTTCATTTATTTTCATGACAATTAAGCAAATGTATTGCTGTATAATGCAATGTTTTTCTTTGACAAATGTTTCTTCTTCTCATTTTTCATTATGAAGCAAGACGGATAAAGGTTATACCTTTAATGAAAACCTTTATTAAGTTAGACTTGCTTAAATGGTGATTTAAAGCAGTCGAGAGTTTTGAATTGATTCATTTAAATACATTATTTATTTATTTGTTCATTCATTCAAATTAGAAGAAAGAAATAATAAAGAAAATTATTATTTTGAGTAAATTGAAATATGCCTTTTTAAAGGCTATGTATTTGGGCTATCGATAACTAAAACTAAAACCATTAAAAACATTTTCATTACTTGAAACAAAATAAATTTTAACTGAAAAAAAAAACAATTTGTTTAAATGGATTTGAAAAATATTTGTCTTAACTGATTCACATGCATTAATTAAACGTACCATTTTTACCTTTATTTATTCAAATTAAAAGAAAGAAATAAGAAATTATATTTTGAGTAAATAAAACCTTTTTAGGACTGTTTATTAGTGCTATTTACCAGAGTTATTATTGTTAACTAAATCCAAAACAATAAACACATTTTCATTACATGAAACAAAATAAATGTTAACTGAAATAAACTATATATTTATTTTTTATAAAATATTTAAAAAAATGTAAAAGTTTTTTTGTGATTCAGATTAATCTCAAGTTTATTATATTTACAGTAAAAATGAGTAACACTAATATATTTAAATAAATCAAAGCATATAAAATCACAAATTATCAATCATAATTGGATTTTAAATGCAAAAGGTCTTAATGGTCTTTTAAATATGCTTCTTGTTTTTCAGATAGTTTTATATTCCCTATGTCATCTTTTATTTTGATTATCACATGAAGGTATTTGCTTTATATTTTTCAGACTGTATTTTGCATGTACAAGTGCATCCTCAACGTGAAATCATCTTTTAACTAAGAAAACCAGCTCTACACGGAATCAAACCTTGCTCTTTGTGTGTGTTTGTTATTATATACGTCACAGATCATTAGTTGCGGTTTGCTTCAGTTCAGTGCAGTATATTTATATAGCACTTTTCACATTCATGTCCAAAGCCGTTTGACAAAGAATAGTTTTGTTGAACTCGATCCTCCTTTTTTTATTCTTTTGTAAGGACGGGTTTAAAAATATCAGTAAGTTAACACTACAGTCCCTCCATGAGATTTGCCATAATTCTAGAGCGTTCATGGGATATGTTGATTTACATAAGAACAGCTATCATTTGCACCATGATGGATGAGCTGTTTTTCCTCTTTTGGCGACAAAGTGAAATTATAGCACTTCACCAGACATTTTTCATTGCAGCTTTTTTGTCCTTCTCAAGCTTAAAGATTTCGTTGCATATGATTTAGACATTCCTCTGTAAACCTCTCATGCACCGGCTGATAAAAAGGTCCGTTATGTCTTTACATTAAACCAGGACACATAAAACCTGTAAGTTAGGCTGTTTGTCTTGTTTTCATATCCAGAGCAGCACCACGTGGTATTTTGCCGTGCCTGGTTCATTTTTATCTGTTGTTTTGATGCATTTCTCTCTGTTTGCATTGCACTCAAGGACAATTTTGAGCAGGAATAGCAAAGTTAGACATTCCTGCACAAGACTTGACGCTCACGTCACACCAAAGTGACTCAAGTCCTGCTTTAAAAATGAACCCCCTTATCGGTTTCCTCACGGTCGTCATGCTGCATCAGTGACTTACAAAGCGCTGATTTTAAAAACATCTCTGGGTTGATGTTACCAAGCGCTGATTGTTACATACTCCCGCTTTCTTTGCTGATTGAATTGCCTTCATTTCTTTCTTTCTTTGCTCCTGCAGCTCCATCAGGCCGCTGAGGTGGCCCTCCTGAGAGGAGCCAGGGCCATTTCACCAGAGTATATCATCTTTCTAATGAGGAAAGACAAGGTAAAAGCACACCAATACGAGACATTACCACAACATAAATCATTAGCCTTCATATTTATGGACTAGCACTTGGGTTATTGAGTAGTTTTATTGCTTTTGCTTTTCACTCACTGGTTAAAAGCAAGAAGCAGGGCTAGGTGATGTAATGAAACATTCTTTTGAGCTTTTTGATGATTTTACATGATATTTATGTGATTTCAGTGAAGAGGGTAAGTAGATGAAGTATGTTTAATGCAAGAATTGAAACACAATAAACTTCTATAAAAATAATCAATCAATAAAACAAAGGTTTTTCACACATTTTTCCCCAAATTATTTTGAATCAGTTCATTGAAATGGACAACTGATTCACCGAAAAGAATCATACTTACCACCTGTAACTCTCTCTCTCTCTCTCTCTCTCTCTCTCTCTCTCTCTCT
>NW_015505619.1:1441249-1508434 GCF_001515645.1 Sinocyclocheilus grahami
AATATATATATATATATATATATATATATATATATATATATATATAAAATTTAGCAATATTGCAATAATGCTGCTTAATTCAGTATTGCCAGCAATTGTTATTTTATTGAATGTAGTGAAGAAACCCACACTAAAAGTAAATTTTGTAGAATGCAAAGATGGATGGAGATAGTTTTAGTTTAATAATTGAGCTTAAATTATATATTTCTATGATTACAGTAAAATAAACTTTTAGAAATATAATCAATGAATAAAATCAAGGTTTTCCACACATTTTTTCCATTTATTTTTTCTTCGGTTATCATTTTTTCCCCCTACTATTTTTGTTTAAATCAGAGACAGCTGCTGCTATCAGCTGCAAAATTGAGAACACATCACCCAGCTCTAGAAATAATTGAATTTTCTTGAATGTTGTGAAGATCATTTTAAAAGATTATTTTGTGAGATAAAGATGGATGGAACGATTCCGCCTGTTAAATTAGAGACAATATTTATTTTTGCAATATTTCATTATTTACAACTAAATTGAAACTAAAAGATCATTTTGTGGGATGGATGGAGATTGTTTTAGTTTGAACGCTAAACCTGTTAAAAAAAAAATTTCTATCAGAAAAAAATTACGGCTTCTCATCAGGTACATGCACTTCAGAGACTACAAATCCAGAGTTCTCAAAACCATCGAAGATGAAGATCTGCTGGATTCAGGTACGATATGTGTAGTATTTTCCAATATTTTCATCCATTTTATGGTCTGCCACTGAGTCAGTGAATCAAATGTTGAATTGCATGCATTGCTGACAGAAAATAAGATGCATGTTGATCGCCATGACAACAAACCATTCTTTGTTAGAATTCTAACCGTTAATTAAAAAAATGGTACTGCTGAAGGAGAACCTGTTCTCAATTCCCAACCCTAGTTGGTGTATTGTACTTTCATATATTTTACCGCTTAGCATGTTTTCCATATGAATGATTTTGTTGGTAAGATATTCAAAACATTTTCCCCATCAACAGCATTTTACCATTTAGCCGTTGCCTTAAATGACGAAGCGGCGCATAACGAACGGAGTTGAAGGGGTAATTTTGTACGCCACAGTCAATCAGCGAGAGTCATTAACCAAAATGCAGACAGAAGCTTTGGCATGAGTCTGCTTTGAACAGCACTCCCTCATCAATGTCACCGAAAAATGAGCGTGAGCGAGGAAAACCATCCGCACGAGCAGCGTAATGTCATGCGGAGTGTCATTAGGACTCTTGCTCCTCATCTAGAGTGTAACTTGAGAGATGGAAGAACAGTGAAATGCAGTCTCCCTGTCTCAACGCAGATGCTTTTCCATGGCTCGCTGTCTGCGATGTGTTGCTCTTCTGAAAGTTTCTGACCCCAATGAAGCGCTTCAAACCGGAGGATTATTCTTCTCTGACTATTATCAGCATTTTTGCGTGCAATATAAAATCTGTGAGGGAATTGTTTTGCTCTGGTGTGGTGCATTCAGAGGGCAACGTAGAGCGAGAACATAGGTTTTGATTTCTTTCCATGCAGTGTTCATGCAGTGACCCCTAAAACAAAACTAAACTGCAAATGAGGAACTTCTGTTCAACTGCTATTGTGTTTTTTTAGGTTGCTCAGCAGATCTGGGCTCAGATACAGTAGAGCAGGAGATTGTCATTGTGAAGTGCTGTTTATTTTTTTACTATGTGTTGTATTGCGAGCAATTCATCAAACCTACTTTCCTTTTTGTGTGACATCAATCCCATTTAGTCGTGTCAAATTTACAGAAAATCATAATGTTAATGTTAATAATATCTTAATATCTTCATGCCAGTTCAATTAGTGTGGAAGCCTGTTTCCGCCACTGAATTAAAAATAAAAGGTAATTGCGAGTTTTTATCTCACAATATTGACTTTTTTCTCAGGACTGTTTAATACAAACTCGCAACTTTTTCTTCTCAGAATTGCGATTTATAAAGTCAGAATTTTGAGAAGTGAAGTCAGATTTGGGAGATTTTCTGACAATCGCAATTCTTTTTCAAAGACTTTTATAGAATTGTGTGATATAAACTGGCAGTTGCGTATTATAAAGTAAGAATTGCTCGAAAAAAGTATGAGATAAACTCAGAATTATGATATAAAAATCAGAATTGGGAGATAAAACTACCTTTTTTATTTTTTATTCAGTCGCGTAAACGGGCTTCCATAGATTAGAGCTGCTAAATGCAACTATAATGGTGTGTTCACACCAGACGCGAATGTAATTATTCAACGTAATTAGTCAACGCAAAGACCCGAATAGAGGCGATTTCGCGACACGAATGACGCGAAATGTGCGATGCGTTTGCCGCGAACGCACGATATATGCCTCAATCGCGTCTTCCGCGCAAGTTTAAAAATTTCAACTCGAGTGGAAAATTCGCATGACGCGTTCTCGCACAAGCCAATCAGCGAAGAGTTTCTTGACACGTCCAGTTGAATCAGACAATAGAAGAGAGCATTATTGCAGCCGTCTTTTATTATATAGGTCTGGAGCATAGAAAACAATTAAAATCAGTTGTAGTGGTAGTTGTATTTTATTAGCATGGCTACAGAGATGCTGCTATCAATAATAAAAATAATAGTAATCTCAGTGTATATATACAGTAGTACAATGTAACACACATTAATGCAGGATCCTAACGTTATTCATCCTCCTCTGGATGGTGGTGTGAACCCAGACACGTCGGCTTTTGGCTTTCCATTGTTTTTGGGACTTTTTGACGACATGTACAAAACAGCGATTGTAGTTATATCCACCATGGTTGATCGCGCTGTTTTTATTCGCGCGAGTGACACAGAAAACTTCCCGAGAGTAATGCGATGCGCGTATTCGCTTCGCGTCTGGTGTGAACTTACCATAAGTCATGTTATTTTCATCACGTGTTAAATTCTTAGTGCACAAAATTAGGTTTCACATGTGTGAATATTGTGTTTCACTCAGAAGTAGTTACACAAATAAATTGGGTTGCAAACATTAATCAGTGTTTTGGCGTTTAGACATAGGCTATTGTTCTATAAAAGCTTTGTTAAATTACAGTAGGTAATTGTAAAAAAAAAAACCTGATAGGAGAACTTTTATATTTAATTGAATAGAAAGTAGTTACAGAAACAATTTGGGTTACAAATGCTGTTGGTTGTGTGGTTGGTCGTGTTAGACATTTAGACATATTGTTCCGTAAACATACACTCTGTTAAATTACGGTAGCTAAATCTAGAACAAATGCATGATCTGCTGTGTTTAAAGCACTTCTGATCACCCTGTTACAGGTGAATAAAAAAAAATTATTGTAGTTGTAGGATGAATTCACTAGATCAATGCAGGGTTTTTTTAATGCAGTTTTATGTTTTTATTTGCTGTTCAAAGCACTTCTAAACATCCTGTTAAATTTAGCTTAGACATATTTAAAATGTGATTTTTTACTTGTACTTCTTAATTTTGAAGCATGAATTCATTAGATCATAGATGTTTTTACTAGTGTTTATTTAGTTAGGATTTAATGCACCATTTCATTGCTACTCTTCGTCCAGTTGAACACTTTTCACAGTGTGTTCAATTCTCAGTGTATAAGATCAGGTCTCACTTTTTTCTTTTTTTTTTGCAGTAAATATCTTGTTTATCTTGGAAATACAAGTAATTGCTGACATAAATTGGGTCGCAAGCACTGTTGGTTGATCTTGTTTATGAATCTAGACGTATTGCTCTATAAACATACGCTCAATTAAATTAAGTCTAGAAATAAAATGCATTATATGCAAACTTGAATGTATTTTTATGCAGTTTTGCATTTTAATCTGCTGTATTCAAAGCACTTCTGTTACAGGCACATTTCAAATGCTATTTTTTACTTGTACTTTTTAATTTTGAAGGACAAGTTCATCAGATCAAAGATGTTTTACTAGTGTTTATATAGTTAGATTTTAATGCACCATTTCATCATTATTAGATTAACTATTCATCCAAACCAAGATTTTCCAAGGCCTTTGATTCATCCAAATATTGTATCAGATGTCAAATTAAGGAATCTTTAAAGCCAGAAATACACTACTAATTATGCACGTCAACGTATTTGTATCATTTAAAAGTGAGTTTATACAAACTGACGTTTTTACCGTTTGATTGAATTTTAGCGTTTACAGAGGAAGTCCACAATTACAGTCTGTTCAAGGCTGTGCCGTGCCAGTCCCAACGAACCTGAAGCCCATAAAACGAGCCGTTATTTAGGTGTCATAAATTCAGTAACCTTGATTAAACATTTTCTGGGGCTATTTCTGTCATTCACAACCAGACATTACTTCACAGAAGTGTGTTTAATCAGTGTATTTCCTTTCATTTAATTAACTTTTTCCTTCTTTTTTTCATTTTCCCACCCTGGAGCTTTAGGCCCGTAATGCCCGCTGACGCTGAACCGCATGAACATGCTGGAAAAAGTGAAAGTAGTTTGCTGTGGTAGAGCGTGATTTTATGCTGCTGTGGGAATTATGTACATAGTGAACAAAACGTGACACAGATGAAAAATCTCATATTTCAGCTGCTTATTAGTCTGGATTCCAGCTCTGCTCACTCTGGACATTCATTAGCCAACTTCATGAGGAGCATCATGGGATGTTTTATACACTGTGCTGAAGAAGGAAAATGTTTGATGGACACTTCATGATGCTTTTCCACCCCAACTATTATATTATTATTCTTTAAAAAATAAAATTGCATTTATTTATTTTTTTATGTTAATATAATGCTAACATTAATAAATGTTAATAATGTACAGTAAAATATATTGTAATAATTATACATTTTAAAATTATATTATATGTAATTGTTTTAAATGTATATATTTATATTTATCTATTTTAAACATAGATTAAAATTATTAATAAATGAATAAATATGTATTATAATAATGTTAATAATAATAATGATTATTTGATGAGGCTTCCGCTCCAACTAATGTATTATTTTTAATTAAAAATAATATTTATTTATTTAGTTAGTTATTATGTTAATGTAATGTTAACATTAATACATGTTAATAATGTACATTAAAATATATATTGTAATAATTATACATTTGAAAACTATTTTATATATAATTATACAATAAATGTACATAATTAACATTTATACATTTTAAATTTACATTAAACATACAATATATTATATTAAAATGATTAATTGTGCTTTTACACTCCAAGTAATATACTGTATTATTATTCTTAAAAAAATAATATTTTATTTATTATTTAGTTATTATGCTAATTAAATGTTAACATTAATGTTTATAATGGTCATTAAAATTTGTATATATAATTATAGAATGTATTTAATATAAATTATAAGAATTTATTATAGTAATTATTAGTAATTTTAAGATAGTAATAGTATAATAGTATAACATTATTATTATTACTTATTCTTAACACATGAAATATAATAATAATAATAATTATATATATATATATATATATTCTCATAAATAATTTTGGAGTGGACAGTGAAGGAAAAGCATCATCAAGTGTTATATTTGCATCCATTTACTGATATGCATATTTACTCATTAAAATAGTTTTGTCAAAAAAAAAAAACTTAACATTATTATAAATGAATAATTAAAGGGGTCATATGATGCGATTTAAATTTTTCCTTTCTCTTTGGAGTGTTACAAGCTCTTGGTGCATAAAGAAGATCTGTAAAGTTGCAAAGACTAAAGTCTCAAATCCAAAGAGATAGTAATTATTAGTAATTTTAAGATAGTAATAATATAATAGTATAACATTTATTATTATTACTTATTCTTAACACATGAAATATAATAATAATAATAATTATATATATATATATATATATTCTCATAAATAATTTTGGAGTGGACAGTGAAGGAAAAGCATCATCAAGTGTTATATTTGCATCCATTTACTGATATGCATATTTACTCATTAAAATAGTTTTGTCAAAAAAAAAAAACTTAACATTATTATAAATGAATAATTAAAGGGGTCATATGATGCGATTTAAATTTTTCCTTTCTCTTTGGAGTGTTACAAGCTCTTGGTGCATAAAGAAGATCTGTAAAGTTGCAAAGACTAAAGTCTCAAATCCAAAGAGATATTCTTTATAAAAGTTAAGAGTCAACCACACCTACTGAAAAGCGAGGTGTGCTGTGGCCAATCACAGCACACCTCGCTTTTCAGAAGGATGAGCTTTGTAAAAATCGACGCGTTTCAGAAAGGCGGGGCATAGAGGAGAAACAATAATGTACAGTATGTGGAAAATAATTTGTTTTTTTTTTACCTTAAACCGCATAAACACATTTCATTACACCAAATACACCAAATAATGTTCTTTTTAGCAGCATCATATGACCCCTTTTATATTTGCCTACAAAAGTCATTTCAGGCATTTAACTGAGGATGCACAATATACTGGACCAGTATCAGTTGTCATTTCTTGATAGTGGCTATTTATCAGTCAATACTGGACAATATTTTCACTAGTTTTAAGATTCAGCTCATCTGTCATTGTAATGGATTATGGCAAAGATTAAACCATTTCAAATTCTCTTAAAGAACATTTTCCTTCTTTAATAAAATACTTAACAGATCATTCAAATCCATTGATTTGAACGTTTTTAAGAGACTAAACCGCATCCTGTAGGTCTATTATTATGAGCATTTTTGTCATTCAAGCAGTGTATAATCTTGTTCTATAGCAGATTTGAAAGGAGTTTTGGCCTGTATTTGTGTGAGATGTAAGCGTGTGTCAGAGGTCTGCAAGACTCGAGTGGGCCGCTGGATCTCAGCTTGCCTGCAGATGTGCTCTGACTGTTTCTGTCCTCTCACAGACAAATACAGCAGCAGCAGCGTCAACAAGAGACAGCGCCTGCTGCAGGACTTCATGAGCTCCATCGGCCAGACCGGGGAATTCCTGTCGCTGGTGGAGGAAGAGGAGGTGGATGAAGTCAAGCAGGAGCGGCTGGAGGTGAGAGCTGAAATGTACACGCTTCAGCGAGGGTGGACAGCACAGACTGGGATTGTGGGAGAAATTTGAGGGGATTGTCCTGCTGTCGCAGAAAGAGAAGGAGCGCTTCATTCTTTCATGATAAAGATCAGCCAAATTCACCAAAACTCACCAAAACCACTATGTCCTGCACAGTTAAATTAAGATTTTGAGTGTGTTTACAGGCACAACAACAAATGAACTATCAAAAATCAGTTTATTATACAAATCTATTTACAAGCTTTACATGCAATCCATAAACTGGCAATGCAAGAAACCACAAGAATTTGAAAAGATCCGATTTCCTCTGGTATTAGCGTCAAAACCTAAACATTCACATGCTTAATCCACAGGAGCTGTGTCAGGAGTCATATTATATTTCCTCCTGTCAAGTCAGAAATATTTGTTAAAGGCATTTACCTCACACACTGTCAGATTATTAAACATAATCAGTCTGTGCATGTATAAAAAATATTTATTATTTTGCCATTTTATATATATATATATACACACACACACACACACATATATATATATATATATATATAGGGGAAAAAAAGTATTTAGTCAGCCACCAATTGTGCAAGTTCTCCCACTTAAAAAGATGAGAGAGGCCTGTAATTTTCATCATAGGTATACCTCAACTATGAGAGACAAAATGAGAAAAAAAAATCCAGAAAATCACATTGTAGGATTTTTAAAGAATTTATTTGCAAATTATGGTGGAAAATAAGTATTTGGTCATTTATTTATTTATTTATATTTGTTTTATTTACATTATTATTATTTTATTTAATCAAGACTATTTTTCCAGATTATATTTAATAACATATTAGTTTTACCATATACCGTGCCATATTTAATTCTAATATAATTTTTAATCAATTGAAAATGAATTGTACAAAAATAATATATTTCTCGTAATTGAATTGAAATTGAAATTAAATGTTTATTTATTTACATTAATTAACAATGTTCCTGGATTTGAAAGTAGACTCGTCTCCTTTTAGTCCACTTTAGTTCATTTGATCCAGTTTCCATTTATTTATTTATTTAAACCAATGTTTAACATTTTAACCAATTTTAACATATTATATATCAAACCATATTATGTTTTACCATATACCATGCTATAATAATACTTTTACCATATTATTTGAATTATAACTAAAACTTGGAAATGTATTGAACAAGAATAATGTAATTCAGTTACTTCAACTCTAAAAATGCTGGTAAGAGAAACAATGTAGATTTTTTTGGTGATTGTGGCAGCAGTGCCTGTAGTCCAGTAAAAGAGTTTGTGGATTTCTTTCAGCATTGTGTTTGTCAAGTTATTCTGTACAGATTGCAGTTATCTGTGCAAATACTAACCGTCAGTCATTTCCAGCATGATTTCTTCAGTGAATCAAGTGCTCAAGGAGCTCAGACAGCGTGTGCACTTAAATGACACTACGAACAAGTGCACTTTATTCCTGTAGTCATTGTGGAACAGAGGTTTGACCCAAACAAGGTGTTTAAACACGCAATTGAGAACCACAGAAGAACATGTGGTTCTGATACTCGTGCTCCATTAAAGACAAGAAAGCGTGGCTCAGACTGCTGTCAGTAGGTCCGACTAGGTTTCATCGTCTTCCACTAATAGTCTTAACATCTCATCTGAGTTTCCTTCGTGATATTTTCCTCTGTGCACAGCAGACAGACGTGCAAATACACCACGAGTGAAACTAGAGAGCAGGAATTGACCTGTCAAATGACAACTGGAGTGTTTTCAGTCCAATCTGGGAAAGCTATGAGGGGATGTGTATCTTTATCAGATGTCGATACGTGATTAAACGCTCTGAATCTTTGCGATATGAGCATGAACTCTGTCTTTTTGTTCTCACTGTGCCGAGTGAAATAAATGGCCACAGCTGAAAGACGTAATTAAAGGTCTGAAGCAAGAACCGTGGACAAGGGGGTATTACCATGAGACGTTATACGTCCCATCTCAATTAAAACGGTTCTGGATGTGGCCAAGAAAGCCTGCGGTTTCCCCCAAAACTTTGTTCCTACTGAGTGTTTTAATGGGTATGTTTTAGCTATCAGGACAACCTTTTGGGAATAAGGAACCATATCCTTCTGGGCCTCCCACTTTGCCCCACTCATGAAGTCCTGGAGAGAGGAGCTTTATGGTTTAACCACACGGCACTGTGCTGCTTTATCTAGTGCCCCGTTCACCCGCCGCCGCCCCCTCGTCTTCCTTAACTAGCTCTTCTGGTGGCTTACAGCACATGTCTGCTTCCCCTGCGCTCCTCCATCTGCTCGCCTTACCTGCTGCATACAGTACATGTTATGGGTCATCATGTAGTTGTCAGAATTCAGAATAAGGTACCTTTTTTCCTCTTTTTTTGTCTTTCCCCAGAAGTTTATTTATTTGTTTATTTATTTATTTATTACCACACACATATATGTATTTCAACTTCTTAAAATGTTTACATTTTTGAATGTTTATAATTATTACATTTTAAATACTAATGCTTATTTGTCAGATTTATATATAGTTCTACATTTTCAAAATTTATATAAATTATTATTTTAGTAAAAAAAAAAAAAATAAATAAAAAATGTATCTATATATAATTTTTATATATAAAATATTATTTAACATGTATTTATCATTACATTAATTATATAATAATAATATTAAATAATTTATTCTTTATAATCTTCTGTATGTATACAATTTATTTATGTATTTTTTCGGTTATGTATTTAAATGTTTATTATTTTGTAATTATTTTAATACACGGGGGTGTATAAAATAATATAAATTACAAAATAGTACACTTTTTTTTTTTTTTTTTTACAAATTAACAAACATTTAGAATATATGTAACTTTTTTATATTATAATTATATTTTTGTATTATATAAATTATATTTTTATTATATAAATTATGTATTATTTCATTGTTTATACAATTTTAATTGTTCTATATATAAATATTTTACAAAAGATGAAGAAATATTTAAGATTCAGAAATTTCTGTCATTAATCAAATATTAGAGTGTTTGAAAACCATGAGATATTTACAGAAGTCCATTTGCCGAAACAGCCAAATATGTTCTGATTATAGCTATTATATCAGTCTCTTACTACCAGTAGCACTTTTATTACCGTAAATTAGACCATTTCAAAGCCCTCATTTGCATCATCCATTTACTCTCCAGATTTTCTCACTGCTGTGAATAAACTACAGCACTTGTGTAAATACTCAGGCCATTATTTCATAGGATTTCCAAAGCCACAGCTCACGGGTCAAGCATCTGTCAGATGTCCAGTCCAGGGCGGCCGCGATCGGCTTGGACGAGAGTATAATTCACCCGCGCGCTGCTACACTTGATCAGCCGGCGATGGCCTCTCTTTTGTCAGCGGTGTGTGGATTGTATTTCCTCCGGCAGATCATCCATCTTCCCAAGGACCCTCTAAGATCTCTTGACAATCTGTTATTTTCCCGGCCGCGTTCAGATGGGAATGTTTAAAAGTGTTTTTGTCATGATGTGTGGGATCCGCATTGTTTTGCCTTGATGCCATGATGACAGCAGGATGCTATTCTGAGACACTGGTGATCTGTACTTTGCAACGGACGAGAGTATAATTCACCCGCGCGCTGCTACACTTGATCAGCCGGCGATGGCCTTTCTTTTGTCAGCGGTGTGTGGATTGTATTTCCTCCGGCAGATCATCCATCTTCCCAAGGACCCTCTAAGATCTCTTGACAATCTGTTATTTTCCCGGCCGCGTTCAGATGGGAATGTTTAAAAGTGTTTTTGTCATGATGTGTGGGATCCGCATTGTTTTGCCTTGATGCCATGATGACAGCAGGATGCTATTCTGAGACACTGGTGATCTGTACTTTGCAAATTCCCTAGGAAATCATAAATGCCGAAAACGGCAATGTAAACTCTTGCACTTTTACTTGCTTGGGTTTTCACCAAACTTAGGACTTTTATTTATTTTATTTTTTTTCCCACTTTCAGATTTTCCTTGAAAGAGCAGTAATGTGAACTGTAAACTAGTTAATATACTGGATGTTTTTGAGTCTGAATGACATTATAAAAATCTCTTTGAGGGTGTTTTCTCTTTTTTGAAATTTGAATCAGACTCAGATGTCTTTGTGTGGACTTGAGTGAAATTGAGTTTTTTTTTTTTGCATGAATTCTTCATCAGCTGTTTCCATCACCCTGTTTTATGCGCAGTTTAAAGTATTGCATCAGAAACCTTTTTTTTTTTTTACGCTAACTTGAGGTGGTTTTTGACTTTGAAAAGATTTCCCTGCAAAGTGTATCTTTTTTTAAATTGTATTCATTTATTGATCCATCCGTCCAAGACCTCTTTTTACCATAAGCAATGCCATAATAATACTTTTACCATATTATTTTAATTGTAATATAATTCCTCAAATGAAAATGTATCGTACATTAATATTATCAATCAATTACTTTGACTCTAAATTAAATTGGTTTGTTATATTGATTTTTTTTTATTATTATTTATTTCATTTTAATTTAGTTTAATGTGTAATTTGATCCAGTTTCCATTTAAGAGTATTTATTTATTTAAATCAAGGTCACTATTGACATTCTGCATCATATTATTTTTACAATATACAATGCCATAATAATGCTTTAACCATATATATATTTTTAATTACAGTTCTTAAATTGAAAATAAGTAATTTGTTATATAATAATAATATAGTATTTCCACTTTGGTCTGGTTAAAAAAAAACGTTGCGTTTCTTTGTGTACACATGATGGGTGTTTTTTACCCGCAGCAATTAAATAAGTCTTCAGCATCTTTGCATGTTACCATTATAATTAATATATGGTAGCATGTAATGCTCAAAAATATTGGAAATCGCATGCATGTGAAGTGAAAGTGAACCTGAAGCACTGCCTGACCTGAAATGGTCTGAGTTTGTTCAAAGTGTTCACATTTAAGACAAAGTTAATGCAAACTGTTCTCAGACTGAGTATGCCATTTTTGTAATTTTGTGAACAGTTTCTCTTTGGCATTTGAAAAAATTTTGCAGGACATGAACTACATATGTTTTATCTAGTGCTGTCTAACGATTAATCGCATACAAAATAAAAGTTTTTGTTTACATAATATATGTATGTGTACTGTGTATATTTATTATGTATATATAAATACACACACATACTGTATATATTATAATATACAAATATTTAGTTGTATATACATTTATATATTTATATTCGTATATTTTATATTATATATAAATGTATTTAATATATAAACATAACTTATTTTTCTTAAATACATACATGCATGTGTTTGTATTTATATAGACATAATAAGTATACACACATATATTATGTAAACAAAAACTTTTATTTTGGATGTGATTAATCGCGATTAATCGTTTGACAGCACTAGATGATCACAATGATTGTGACCCTTAATAGGTTTAAGAAGTTGCTAGTGGATTTGTTTTCTCATTTGCTCTTTCAGTGATGACTGAAATTCAAAATGTGAGCATCATCAGGAGTCTCTTCAACATGAGAGAGATGTTACGGCTCATTTAAATCTCTCCCAAAGCCTCGTATCTACAACACTGACTCTCTTTCACACAAAAACAGAGGCGCTTTAAACCCATCCGTGTTTGATCGTCTAAACTTAGCCGCGCGTCTGAATGAAATGCCCCACAAATTTAATTCTAGCCTGCCTCGGGCTGTTAATCACCGAGTGACGCGCATTGAAATACACAGCACTACACTAGATATCCAAAATATATCTTGGGCCTCGGCCTATGGAAATCTCATCGCTAGCAGTGGTACAAATTGAGATTCCCTTTATCCAGACCACACTGGCACGAAATGAAAGCCGCTGGCGGCCAAATTAAATATTTGCCAACGTCCTCCTATACAGCCGCCGCGTCAGTTGTGGGTATAATTTGGCTATTAGCAGGTGGGTCAACGTTTTGATTTAATCAGCGGCTAAACATAGTATTCAAACATCGAATCCCCCCCGCTGCTCTTTTCAGTCAATAAGCCACAGTCAAAACATTTCTCCTGTCTCAGGCCAGCCGCTTGACAAGAGTTATTTAAAAGTGCAGCGGCTCCAGTCTCGTATCGCTCGCGGCCCAATTTGGAGCGGGACCCAGACACCGAGACTGCTGCGAATTCCCCCTCCGAGTGCAAAACGAGACCTCCGTTCGGCTCTTAACGACGCTAATAGAAATCACAGTTCCAGCACCGTGTAACGATCAGGCGCTCGGCATCATTAATATGTATTTTCAAAGATGGAATTTCCAATGACTGCCAGCTAACTAAATAAAAAGACTCCGGTTGGTTTGGGTGGCCTGTAAGCGATCCAGGCGAGCGTCACATCAGACTGTCCTCAACCTCGAACCCGGCACTTCTCGGAGATGCGGGTCTCTGTAGACCGTAAAACAGATCCTCTGCAGCACGAGGAGGAAAAAAAGCAGTCGTAAACCTTGAGCCTTTATGTTTTATGACACACAGCCTGGTGGAGAGCTCAAATTGACTGTTATGTGAAGGTATGAAATTGGTCCAGGATGAGGAAACGTCTAATTATAGGTTCTGACCTGCAACTTAACACGCTCTGCTGTAAATCCGAGTCAGACCTGTTGGGTTGCTATTAAGAGGGTTCATTACTGCGCACGGCTCTCTTAAAGTTTACACAGATGGTCCTTCTCTTGTTATGTTATGCCATTTCATCGCAGGACGTAAAACGAGGAAATAATGACGTCTGTCTTCTTGTTGAATCCTCAGAGTAGCTGATAAAACTGAGGTTTAAACCGTTTCGTCACACAGGAGCTCCGTAGATATAACAGTATATTAATTGAAGGGATTATTATGGGATTCAAAAAATTACATAACTATTACCAAATTTAGTAAGCTATTTTTTTTTAAAGAAATTACTTTTGTTCAGCAAGGATGCATTAAATTGCTCAAAGGTGAAAGTAAAGACATTTATAATGTTGCAAAAGGTTTCTATTTCAAATAATTGCCGTTCCTTTCAACTTTTTATTCATCAGAGAATCCGGAAAAATAAAAGTTTGCACAAAAATATGAAGCAGCCCAACTGTTTTCTACATTGATGATAATCAGAAATGTTTCTTGAGCAGCAAATCAGCATATTAGAATGATTTCTGAAGGATCATGTGACACTGAAGACTGGAATAATGATGCTGAACATTCAGCTTTGCATCACAGGAATACATTACATTTGAAAATATATTAAAATGGAAAAGAGCTGTTTTAAATTGTAATATTTCACAATATTACTGATTTTTTTTATAATTTATATGCAGCCTTGGTGAGCAGAAGAGACATTTCAAAAACAATAGTGGGCTTGCATTGTTCATAATTTTCTTGAGATGTGTTTTATGATGTTGACGCATGATATTAAGTATAATAGTTACTTTTAATTTTTTTATAGAGAGAATTGAGAGGATGACCAGAAACATGGATTCCAGTCAGTACAGTGATTTCTGTGAAAGTCGACAGCTGAGTTTCTGTAAGTATTCATTTACAAACATGATTTTGTTTCCTTTATGCATTTGTCAGACACTTTTATTCGAAGTGACTTTTATATTTTACTATTGCATATTAATACTTTAATATCACATTAAAGGTCTGCATTTTATCAGTTCATACATTCCTTGGGAATCGAACCCATGACCTTGGCTTTTGCCATAATTCTGCTGTTTGAGCTACAGGAATGCTTTAGGATTCAGTGCATATGCACTGATGAATGCATCCGTTTTGTTGCTCTGTGAGCATGCCAGGTATGGTTTGTAGTGTCAGTGTAGAGCGCAGCACTCCTCATGTCAGTTGCAGCGTGTCAGATATCGTCTCTGATGAGTTGTTTTGTTGGCAGTTCTGCGCCCGAGGGCTTGTAAGAACGCAGTTGTGGGATTGTGAACACACCACTGCTGGCTTCTGAAGGCCACATTGCAGCACTAATAACATGTTCACTGGCTTTGTGCCGCTCCAGTAACTGTGATGTCTTACTGGCATCGAGCTGCAGGTCGGGACAACAGCACAGTAAATGTGCCTGAATAAACCTGTTGCACAACACTGATGCCGAGCACACAATAAATCTGACCGAAAACACGTCACAGGGCCGGAAATTGAGCGTTTGTGGTTATAGGGGTCATATGATGTTGCTGAAAAGAACATTATTTTGTGTATTTGGTGTAATGAAATGTGTTTATGCGGTTTAAGGTTAAAAAAACACATTATTTTCCGCATGCTGTACATTATTGTTTCTCCTCTATGCCCCGCCTTTCTGAAACGCGTCGATTTTTACAAAGCTCATCCTTCTGAAAAGCGAGGTGTGCTGTGATTGGCCAGCTATCCAGTGCGTTGTGATTGGCCGAATACCTCAAGCGTGTGACGGAAATGTTACGCCCCTCACCATACTGTGATGGGGTGTCCCAGCCGGAGCGACGAGACAAAAACATTAAAACCCATTACAAACGAGGCATTTGTTGCATCCAGTGGGGACATAATTACTGATTATAATAACTTATACTGTCTTTTTACGCAGCGCGTTGCATCGCATAAAACCATGTCTGCATTTGTGATCAGAGAAATTACAAACAACAAGCGCTACTCTACACTGCTCAAAACTCACGTTTGAATCATCTGTGGCAAATCCTTTAAATTAAAACGTACTTACAGTCTGTGAGTCAGAACTGCCGGCATTGTAGTCAACTCTCCCAGGATCAGGAAACAGTCCTCCATAAAATGTGCTGCACACATCTGAATATTTGGGTTGAACTGTTCTGGAACAGTGTTGGAAATACAACTTAACCACTGATTTCTAGTCGTGTCCTCTTTTGGAAGACCAAACAAAGTAGTTTCGCTTTCACAACGAAGCACAGCGTCTTCACGACATGGCGGCGGCAACAACAATACTACAGCGAGAATAAAAGTTACGCCTTCTTTCTTTGCGTGAACATTTGGCCGGCGTTATGCAAATCTTCCCACATAGTGAGGTAGACTTGTGGGGGCGTGTTAGAATGAGCCGTTTTAGGTAGGTGTGGTTGACTCTTTAACTTTTATAAAGAATATCTCTTTGGGTTTGAGACTTTAGTCTTTGCAACTTTACAGATCTTCTTTATGCACCAAGAGCTTGTAACACTCCAAAGAGAAAGGAAAACTTGAAATCGCATCATATGACCCCCTGCATTTTATTAACTGATGGTAATATAATGCAAGTTTAACAGTATTTTATGTCCTGTTAGGGGTTTTCACCATATATAGTAAGAGAACCAATTAACATGTTTTTACTGTAGCATCTTTAGAGTCTTTTACCATTAAAGTTACGATCATTTTTATAGTGTGCATCAGCACATCATATTCTCACTCAAACTGTGTGCTCTGTTTAGCTAAGAAGGCCTCAAAATTCTGCAAGTGGCTGGACTGCAGCAGTCTGGATGTGAAGCCCAACGCCATGTCCATGGAGATCCTGTCCTATCTGGCCTACGAGACGGTGGCCAAGGTGAGCTGCTGTCAGACTGAGCACGAAATCACATTGTGCTTCAGATTCACAAAAATGACAAACTGTTTCATTTCAGGAAATCACTCTGACATTTGCTAAATTGCCACTTTACTTTCGCTCGGGTCTCTGTTTACAGTGCAATAAAACCCTGAAAATAAGCTCTTTTGAAGCGTTCCAGTGCTTTCTTCGTTCAGTATGATGTTTCCTGGGAAAAATATTATCATCTTGCTCTTCATATCAAGTGCCATTACTCATAAGCTGATATGGTTTTATATTTTAGGTTGTTGACCTTGCCCTGTTGGTTAAACAAGATTCCAAGACTCCCAAAACAGACGATCCGTTTCAACACGCCATATCAGCAACTTTCATCCAGTACTGCAACTCCTCGGCTGAGGTAAACAAAACACTTTTCAGTTTACTTTTTGGTAATCAGTGTTGTTATTGTTAACTAAATGACTATTAAAAACTATTATAAATCATTTTTATTAATTGAAATAGTTTAAATAGCATTAGATAAGTTTCAATGAAAATTTGAAATGTTTCATTGCCAACTAAGTGAAATCAAATAAGTTTAATTTGATTTCCAAAAATAAACTAAAACTAAAATGTAAATAAAAATAGAAAATAAAAAAAAATCTAAATGACAAAAGTACATAGCAAAATTACTAAAAAATTAAACAAAAAAATGTAAATAAAATTAATATAATAGTATATAAATAACACTAAAATAACACTTTGGATGTTTATTTGGAAATTATAAATAGTTTTCAAAGGTATGGATCCCCCAAAATTGTTGTTAATTTGTTGTTTGTTGTTAACAGTATACATAATTATTGTGTAATTACACATAATTATAATACTATAATAATGTAATATTTATTTGGAAATTCTAAACTATAGTCAAAGGGATAGTTCCCTCAAAAATAAAAATCCTGTCATTTATTCACCTTTATTAATTCACCTTCAGGACAAGGAGATGTTTAGCAGAATACAATGGAAGTGAATTGTGACAAATGCAAGCAAGCTCCTAAAATTGCAGCATAAAAGTAAAGACCAGCATGAACATATTTTTTTTGTTTTCAACAGAAAATGATTTTGGGTGAGTAAATGATGACAGGATTTTCATTGTTTTTGATAAACTATTCCTTTCAATCATTCAGTCAATCATTGTCTTCTAGACAGAAAGTCAGTTATTTGGTCACTAATGTGTTGTTTGTTTGATTTAAGCTGCATGTGAATGATATTCTTTACCGAGAAGCATCTACATTATCCATTCTTATGCTCTAATCCACTATTATAATGTTTTATGATGTTAGTTGCTGTTGGTGATGTTATAGAATAGTTCAAATGGTTTTTCTGGTGATAACGGTCATGTCAACAGCTTTCTCCGAGCGCTTGTCCATTGGAGAAGAAAACCAAACAAGAGCGTCCTGCTCCGTGGTTTTGACCTCTCGCCAAGTTTGTCCAAGGTGGTTTTGAGCTGCGGGATCCATTCCATGGATGAACTTCTGTGTCACTGAAACCACGAAACCTCATCTGTCTCTCTCTCTCTCCCTCTTTTCGCACTCGGTCAAGGCCACTCTGGGTCTGGAAGCGCACATGGTATTTTTTAGCCTGAATTCCAGTATTGTTTTTCTCCTGATCCTTGGGGGTCGGCCGCGTTCCCATGTGGCGAGAGTGACAGAATGACCCTGTGGTTTGAGCGATAGGACCGAGACGTGTCGTAAGACTGCAGGTGATGTTTTCAGGGTCGTGTTTTGTAGCCGTGACCTTTTTGCGTCATGAGTTTCCTAAAAACAAGTCTTGTGTATGAGAAGGTCAGGCACATTGTGATTGTGTATGTGTAGCAGTCGTCTAACGTCACTCTTGGAAAAATAATGAGGAATTTGTGCTCACATATGTGATTTTTCTGGTCTATCTTTAGGCTACAAGCACCAAAAAGGAGACGGACTCTCCGGAAAGCATGCCGCCGTCCACTCCCAGCAGCTCTCTGACGGGACACCAGGGAAAGATGCACTCCATGGCCCAGGGCAACGGTGGGCCGAACCAAGATGGCAGCAGTAAGATCAAACAGAGGAAGAGGAAGAAGGTACACAAATATTGACAGATCATCTATATTATATTGAGATTATATAGCTAGCCTCCAGTTATACATGAGTGTGTGATCACTGCACCACTAGTGTTTGTTTAATGGAACTGCAGTCTGTTTATTTGAGAAACCCAACTGGGCCGGTCATAACAGCAGGCTCAACCAATGGGGGAGTTGGGGGCGGGGCTACCCGTTTCTTTATAAAATAAAATGCTTTATGTAGTGTTGAACCAGAAATATTTCTGTTATATAGCACAAGATGAAGTGTGAGTATTTGAGCTGAGAATTATATATAATAAAGAAACATAATGACGATGGTGATATTATTATGAATATATAAATAATTTTTTATATTTTTCTGTAAATGTTTTATTAATAATACACTGCTTAAGAATTTAATCATCATAATATAATAATAATATTAGTAATAACAACAACAACAATAATAACAGTAATCTATTATTATTATTATTTATAAAATAAATTATTCATTTTATAAATGTTATGGCATTGTATATTACAGATATTATTGACTCTGATTAATTGCTTTTGTTCCTCCTTTGAAGTTGCTTTGGATAAAAGCGTTTGCTAAATGCATAAATGTAAGAGATTAATCATATTGTTCATTTCAATTCTTCTTCATCTTATTATACTATGTTTATTATAGTATGTTTGTTTGTATGTATGTATATATAATGATTAAATTCTCAAACAATGCCCTAATAATAATACATTTTAATAAATAATTATGAATTATTTTCAAATATAATAATAATAATATAATCATTGCCATTATTATTCTATATTATTTATCATTCTCAGCTCAAATTAAAACATTAAAAACATATTTTACATAATTTACAAAACATCCATCAAAAACCATACATTTTATCGTACAAGTCCAAGATGAATGACTAGTGGTGCCAATTTCTTCACTAATGTTATACAACGTTTTAAGGCAGTCTAATGTTTTATCTCTTTTTCAAAATCTCCCATCTGCCAGACAAACCGCTTACACCGATGGGCCACTCAAAACCAAACAACCAATCTAACACGGTTTATTTTACACTAGAAGTAATACCCAGAGGTTATTTTAATACTTATCATAGATTCCAGCCCCTTCATATGCAGTGGAAACATTAGCAAGAAACAAGTCTCAGTATTTCCCTACCCGTCCTGTTTTACTGACTCCGGTTTCTCTGATGTTTATTGCAAACATCCAAATAGGGAAGTTGTTTTTCCCTCGTCTGCTAAGAGATACCGAGTCGAAATCGTTCCCTTCCCTCCAATGACTTCAGAGACACTGCAATTACAGCCAATCACACGCAGCACTAACGTTTACAGTCAGGCCTCTATATATCAGAATCAGCCTGCACTGCGAGTTCATAAAGCATCAAATGACACGTAGCATTTATATCTCTCCAGAGGTGAAGCGCCGGCCGATTTGGATTCCCAAAAGTGTGCGGAGTTTGTGTTTGTGCACTGAACTGCAGGACTCCCACCGTGTTTTTGAATTAGCAATAATACGAGCTGTATTTTCTCTGTCTTCTCCGTTGCAGAGCGTGGCGGCCTGCGGCGCGGAGGCTCCGAGCAGTGCCATCCAACCAGCCCACATCAGAGAGGCCATCAGGCGCTACAGCCACAAGATTGCCCCGCTCTCCCCCTTCTCAGTGCGTAATAACAGAGCCGTAAAAGAGTTATATTTATAATCGCAGCGCAGCCCCATTTTAAAGTGGTCAAGCCCTAAAGTATTGGAATTGTTTAGTGCAATTTGCGGTTAGTGTAATTTTCCTCATAAAAGACACATAATTCTACTGGAGAATTAAATAAGCGGAATTTCGATCCTTTTTGGAAATACAAAGGAGATTTAATTTTGTTTGGTTTTCCGTAAGTTCTGTTTACGGCTGAAGAAATGCCGCTTACGTATGCGACTGTGCAGCGAGTTATAATTTTCCATCAGGCGCAGAAGTGTGGGTGTCTTAAGTGCTAGGCTGCGTTTGAGAAATGGCTCTTGGAGGCTTCGAGGCTTTCTCACAGCCAATTTGGAGGCTTTTGCTGCTGTGGTCAATCTGCAATTCACAGGTAATGAGCAATTTACCAATGACGGCCCACTTGATGCTTCCCGAGCCAATGGCTGCCAGAAAACCTGCCAGTGTTGGTTTTCTGTGGCTGTTTTTGTTTTAAATACTGATATTTGTTGCTTTTCATTGTGATGTACTTCAATTATCAACTTACAAAGCACTAGATCACTTCTAGACTCACGGGAAGACTTCTTATATAGTCTGGTGAAATATAAAGCATGGTAAGCGTTAGCATTTTCTTAAGAAACTGAGAAATTTGTGTGAAACTCACTGCCATGATACAGAGGTGTTGCTAAAGTGTTTTGAGTAGTTTTTGACACATTACTATGTGGTTGCCAGGGTGTTCTGCATATTTTTTAATGCAGTTTCTTTGGAGTTCTGTCCAATTGTTACGGCGTTGTTACCCTGAGTTACCCTGTTTTTTTTTTGTTTCTACGGGGTTACTATGTGATTGCTTCAGAGTTCTGACTGGTTGTTATGGCATTGTTACCCTAAGGAGGTTTGAGGGTTTTTTTTCCTCGTTTTTTTCTAAGAGGTTCTGTGTAGTTTCTAAGATGTTTCTATGCAGTTGCTAAGGGGTTCTGGGTGGTCACTAGGTGGTTGCTAAGGTGATATTGATGTTTTTATTATGTTGCTATGCTAGGGTGTGTGAACTGGTTGTTAAAGGGTTAGTTCACCCAAAAATAACAATTCTGTCATTAATTACTCACCCTCGTGTTGCCCTCGGGTCAGTGCTGCCACACGCTCGCGTCATGGTATTGTCGTGAACACACGTCCACAAGTGACGCAGTAGAGATGAAAATGTGGAATAAAGTCGTCATTTTGTTTTCTTTGCGCAAAAATGTATTCTCGTAGCTTCGTAACTTTACAGTTGAGCCACTGATGTCACACGGACTACTTTTTTGATAATCTTGGTAGTTTTCTGGACCTTGAACGTGGTAGTTACCTTGCTGTCTATGGGAGGGTCAGAGAGCCTTCAGATTTCATCAAAAATATCTTAAATTGTGTTCCGAAGATGAACGAAGGTCTTGCGGGTTTCGAACAACACGAGGGTGAGTAATTAATGACAGAATAAAAATTTTTGGGTGAACTAACCCTTTAAGCCGTTGCTGTAATAAGCAATTGCCAATATCTATTTTGCATAGCTGTTTTTGTTTTAAATACAGATATTTGTTACTTTTCATTGTGATGTAATCTGGCAAAGCACTAAATCACAGTTTTAATTCATTTTACACCAGATTCATCTTGCGTTTTGCAAAAGAACCTCCATGGTAATGCACAACATCCTGAGATAATTCAGTCCCATCTCTTACATGTTTGTGCCAAATATTCAGTAAGAACTGCAAAGGAAAACCAAAGCATGATGGAAGCATGTTCTTATTACGTCTCTAAAAGCCCTACAATTTCAATGTCGCCAAGCAACGCAGGACAAATGTGACTGGATTTCCATGGCGTAAAAATGAGCCCGGCATGTAGGAAACTGGGAGTTGCGCGGGGACGCGATGTATTGTTTAATATATAAAACAGGTGTTATATGGTTTTCCAGGGTATGATGGTGAGTGAAGACTTCCAGATGTTCTCGTGTGCCACTCGCATTCGCCTTTGATGAGTAAATCTCAGCTCTTTACTGGGAATGGCACAGGAATAATTAGACGGGGGGGATGCAAGTGACTGAGTGAGTGAGTGCTGTCAGAACCAAGTTATCATGTAATTAACTGGGTTTTATTGCAACTGGAGCCAGTTTAAGTCCACGATTAATTGCACCAATAAGCACTTTTCACTCTGGTCTTATCTCTAAAAGCCCTACAATTTCAATGTCGCCAAGCAACGCAGGACAAATGTGACTGGATTTCCATGGCGTAAAAATGAGCCCGGCATGTAGGAAACTGGGAGTTGCGCGGGGACGCGGTGTATTGTTTAATATATAAAACAGGTGTTATATGGTTTTCCAGGGTATGATGCTGAGTGAAGACTTCCAGATGTTCTCGTGTGCCACTCGCATTCGCCTTTGATGAATAAATCTCAGCTCTTTACTGGGAATGGCACAGGAATAATTAGACGGGGGGATGCAAGTGACTGAGTGAGTGAGTGCTGTCAGAACCAAGTTATCATGTAATTAACTGGGTTTTATTGCAACTGGAGCCAGTTTAAGTCCACGATTAATTGCACCAATAAGCACTTTTCACTCTGGTCTTTTAAAAAGCTCAAAAGGTAGAATTAAGCCCTTGTTTGGAAGGTCGAGTGTACGTGGGGTTGCTGACAAACACAAGGTGCTTTCTCATTAACGTGGACTGTTATCAATTGGCGTGGTCGCCATTCAGACTTTCGACGTTGCAGCAGTTAAGTAGACATATTACCTTCAAATGCATCTGAGATTCTCAACACTCCCCCAGATTGAAACGAAGAGGAATCGCCAATCTGGAAACGGTTCGCTTTCACTCAAGTTTCACCATTGTGGATGTAGAGCATTATGTAATTTAAATGTCTGCCCCAGTGACTGTTGTTGGAGGCTTTATCGGCCTCAAATTACCAAAATCAAGTCATTGTGAGATTATTAACTTTGAAATTGAATTAAGAGGGTAACGCAAGACCTACAATCATTCAGAGATCATTCGATTACACTCACGCACAGGGCAACGCAATTACCTCCCCCGTCCACAAGGACAGCAAGTCACCGGCCAAGAAGAAGTATACTTTTATTTGATTCCAGAGTCTGCTGTTGTGGAAAAGCGGCTCATCAGATGGAATTGTTTTTCCTTTTGTGTTTGTTTCTGCCAGTTTTTGTAAATGCCTGGCGAAAACATCCTTCTCCGACGCTTAATTTGACCTGCTAATGCGAGAAGAACTTTCTAGTGCTTTCTAGTGGTGTAAGTACATGCGGTGTAAATGTAACATCCAGGTTTATTTTTAGTGCACAGATATCTGAAATTCACCCGTCTATCTACAAATATTGAGAGTTTGAAGTGAAAGTCTTGTTATACAGTGTGGTGAATTATAAAACATAAGCATAACTAACTGAATTATAATAATTATAACTGATTTTTTCTTTAGAAATTGTGAGAAACTACATGAAACTCACTGCCATGATGAGTGCCACTACTATTGCTATAGTAGTTTTTAGCATTCTGCTATTGTAACGGAGGCCAGCTAGTAAGAGTTGTGCCCCTGATCTCAAGAGGCGCACTAGTGACTGACGCTAGAGGCTGTGATCTTTAGCTTCATTGTCTCCAATGCTGGAAACACCAGTTCGAATCCCACTCAGAGAAGGGCAAGTATAACCAGAGGAGTTACACTATGTGGTTGTTAGGGCGTTGCTATGCAGTTACTAAGGGTTTCTGGGGGGTCGTTAGGTGGTTTACTAAGGGTTTCTGGGGGGTCGTTAGGTGGTTTCTCTTGTGGGTGTTCTTGGTGGTTTCTAGTACATTGGTATGTGATTGCTATGGTGTTCTAACTGGTTGTTTGGGTGTGATATGCCATTGCTAAGGTGTTTTAAGTTTTATTGTTCAGTGTGTTGCTATGGTGTTGCTATGCAGTTACTGTGGAATCTTGGCAGTTGTTACAGAGCTCTGGGTGGCTTTCAGTACGTAACTATGCAGTTTCTAGGGTGCTCTCAGTGGTTGTTACGCACAAAGTTTTAAATGTTTTAAATGTTTTTATTTAGCACATTGCTTTGTGGTTGCTAGGGTGTTGCTATGCGGTTTGTTGGGAGGTTCTGGGTGGTTACTAGTGTGTTCTGGGTGGTTGTTAGGGTGTTGCTAAGGTAATTTAATTCCAGTGCATTGCTAGGGTGTTGCTATGCAGTCGCTAGGGGATTACTAAGTGGTTTAACTTGTTGCTGTGTTGTTCTAGGTTGTTAGCAATAGAAATAGTAAATCTTTCCTAAACACACCTTAGACAATCACAAAAGTGTGTCTTTCATTGGCCCTTACGCATGTTTAGAAGTTGCTGCGACAGCAATATTTTGTACCTTACTTGCAGTTTTCCCTGCTCTCACTTTACGCAAGACTTTGGGCCAAAGACAACAAACGATGGAGTGATGCGTCTCATCTCTCTCGTTTATTGCTCCATCATCTCCGTATCTGAGGACGGATGTCTCGTCCCGGGCCGCTGACATCCACAGAACTTGCTGTTTCTGTGCCCTTTTCAATGCCTCATAAACACTGCCCTATAAACGGCCCATTGGAGCAGGCTTTACATCCCTGAATTCCAGTCGCATCCCTCGCGTTGGCATCGGACGCCAGTTCCTGTGAAACCTTCCCTAACAATTACACATTTACAAGTAGAGACATTCTTCCCCGTGGTTTGAATAGCTTGTTATTACTCCATGAAATTGCTTCTTGGATGTCAAGTGAACGGTCGGACTGGCAGCGGTGTTCAGAAGGGGGTCAGTTGGAACGGGAAAACGACATACGGTAGTCTTCCAAAGAGGCAATATTTTATCGAAATGATATTCAAACCTCCCAGTGCAGAAATACAGGCCGAGTACTGGCGCCATTTGAAGCAAAGCGTAATATTTGTCTTTGAAATAAGTTTATCGGAGAAAGAATAGCAACTTCCTGGATTTTGAGCACAAAGAGCTGGATTTGTTTTTATTTCACGCCAAAGTGTTGGCAACGGCAGCCTATCTTTTCTTGTTTGCTGAAGCATCGATATGAAAATACTATGCCATTAGAAAGCACGAGCGTTCGGTGCCAGAAAACGCTTTGCCGTTTCTCTCTCTAGATTTATGGAGTCGTTTTTTTTCTCCCCCCTCTTCTTCAGTGTAATTTCTGTTGAGCCGCATCTGGAAGTATTTATTTCAGTGCCATGTAATCCATCTCGTGGCGCAGTAAACAGACTGGCTATTATTTTTGAATAAAGTCTCATCTTCAGGCTTCGAGAGCGCTCCTGGCTGTTTCAGATGCTATTGATTTACGGTGGGTTTTTCCACATTCTGACCCCCAAATCCCACTTCACAGCGAGGTGGTGTACAGTACGGCCCATTAAGTCGGAGTTCTGGGGATGCACTTCCCCGCTGGAGTGCGCTGGATCTGGCTGCGTTTCGACTCCCCAAATAACAGGGCTCCGCAGCACAATAACAACTCTAATCCTTTAGCCAGAACTCTCGAAGGTGCCGCTTTACTCTAAATCACGCCGATTTAAGCATCTCTTCAGTTTAGGCTCGAGGATAAAGCTCAGATTCTGATTATAATACCGTTGTTTACAGCAAAGCATCGTTAGGCATTTCCAGAGAAATTAAGCAATATCAAGATCAGTTGGGTTTTAGGATGCCATGCCTTTTATTTACTGACTGTGGCATGACTTGGATCAGGGATTCCCAAACTTTTTTCCAAACTAAGCTTAACCAACAGAGACCTTGACTTTCATTGAAACGTTTTTGTGATCTAGGTTCAGCCTCATAACTATTTGCAATACTACAATTTGTAATAATAATAAAATCAAATCAAATACGGTACTTAGTACGCTACATTAGACAGGCTCAATCACTTGCTGTTTTTAAATCTAGCCTAAAAACTTACTTCTGTAGTCTGGCATTTGATGCTACATGAGAGCTGCTTTGTTTTATTGTCTTTATGGTGTCTTATTGTCTTCTTTTGTGTTGTTGACTGTTTGTATCATTGATATTTTTACTATTTTATGCGTGTACAGCACTTTGATAAACACTTGCTGTTTTTTAAAAAGTGCTTCATAAATAGACTTTGACTTTGAAATAATTCAAATATATCAAATAATTTAGAGAAATTATTGAAATGATTTATTCAATAATATCATTGCAATATCATATATCATGCAATATATATCAATTATGTAATAATTGTTATATATTGCAATAATTTCACATTCCATCTTCAAATTAATGTACAAACAACATAAAGACTTTAAGACATAAAGATTTTATATTTGTTTAATGGAATCTTATTTTATGACTGAAGGCCAGTATCAATGATACCAATACTGATTTCTCTATAAAATTGCCCCCCCCCCCCACCCTAATATTTAACCATTGACTATAGCCATTCAACATTACAGTATAATTGAGAGCTATCAATTTTAACATTTATTAGACTTTAAAAAATAACTTCCAATTTAAGTGAACTTAAAACAATCTTCACATAAACCCATTATAATATTTACCTGTGCCTTTCAGCAGAAATATACAGAAATTGAAATTGAATTACCGAACACTAAATTCTAAATTAATTATAGATGAATCCTTAAATCTATAAAAGTTATTTTTTCAATTTTTTTCTTTGATTAATAGACATCTGACCCACTTCAGGTCTTAAACGTGTGTGTGTGTGTGTGTGTGTGTGTGTGTGTATATATATATATATATATATACACACTACCGGTCAAAAGTTTGGGATCAGAATGATTTTTAATGTTTTTTACAGACGTCTCTTATGCTCATCAAGGCTGCATTTATTTGATCAAAAATACAGGAAAAAATTTTATATTGTGAAATATTATTGCGATGTAAAATAACATTTTTCTATTTTAATATACATTAAAAATCTGATTTATTCTTGTGATGCAAAGCTGAGTTTTCAGCATCATTACTTCAGTGTCACATGATCTTCAGAAATCATTCTAATATGCTGATTTATTATCAGTGCTGGAAACTGTTGTGCTGCTTCATATTTTTTTGGAAACTGTGATACTTTTTTCAGGATTCTTTGATGAATAAAAAGTTAAAAAGAAGAGCATTTATTTAAAATAGAAATCTTTTCTAACAATGTACACTACAGTGCAAAAGTTTGGGGTCAGTACATTTTTATTCTTTATTTAAAAAAAATAAATAAATTATACTTTTATTCAGCAAGGATGTGTTAAATTGTTAAGAAGTGATAGCAAAGATTTATATTGTTAGAAAAGATTTATATTTTGAATAAATGCTGTTCTTTTTAACTTTTTATTCATCAAAGAATCTTGAAAAAAGTATCACAGTTTCCCAAAAGAATAATATATATATATATATATATATAACATTTACATATGACTGTGTGTAAATGTATATTTTTACATGTTTACATAGATATTATATGCAATTTAATTATATAAGCAGAATTAAATTATTATTGATTATTTTTATTAGAATTGTTTATTGATATAATTATGTAAAGTATCTATGTAATGTATCAATGCAATATGAAGGTTTTTTATGCATGTTTATGACAACTGTCATTAAGAGTCATTCGCTCAGTTATGTAATTTTTTATGCAAAGATGACATTGTTTGAGATGTCTTTGTTATGGGCTATGGTTAGTGGTAAGTTGCAAGGTGTGCCATGCATCTGCAGCTGTACAGCAGAGCCAGCCATAGCTTTGTGTTAGGAAAAGACATTATCTGAAAAGTTATTAGAAAAGTCATTATTTGCTGAAAAATGTGTTTTTGCTGCAGCTCTCAAATCCCATTTGTGTTGATGTGTCAGTTTGAAAATACAAAAGTGTGAATAAGATTTAAGAGCTAAGGAGGAGGAAGATTTTCAACGAATAGCAGCTGAAAATTCCTCATTGAAAGCTATCGTATGATTTCAGAAGATGTAAAGTTGTATGGCAGTGTTATTTTACTATCATTGTTATACTATTATAGTTATATTCATATTTTTTCATTCGTTTTTGTTTAACTTTCTTCTGGTTTATTGTATTTTTAGTTTAGTTATTTTTAGTAATTTTGCTGTTTTTGTCTTTTTTTTTGGTTTAGTGTTTTTTTGTCTGTATAGTTTTATTAATTATTAATTTGATTAATTTCACTGTTAGTTTGTCATTTTAGTACATGAAGTTAAACTGAATGAAAATGAGAAATAGTAAAATAAGATTATTTTTATATTTTAATTCATTTAAGTTAGTTACCTTTATTTTTATTAATTATTTTTATTAGTAGTAGTAGTAGTAGTAGTATAACAACAAAAACTATTTAGTTGTTTTTGTAATTATTTTGGTTTTGTGTTTTTTTTTTTGTCCGTGGTAAATTTTATTTATTTTATTAATTTCTCTGTTAGTTTGACATTTTAGTACATGAAGTTAAACTGAATGAAAATGAAAAATAGTAAAATAAAATGTTTATATTTTAATTTATTTCAGTTAAAGTTGAATTTATTATTATTATTATGATTTTATTGTGTGTGTGTATATATATATATGATTTTATATTTCACAAATAATTACAGAGAAATAGCAGTTCACGTGAATTTAAACATGACATTTTGAAGTAGAAAGACTGAAATGTTTTGGTTTTTTTTTGGTCAAATGTACTCCAATAATCAGTTTTACAGTGTACTTTAATCACACTATTATAACGCTTTTACACTTTTTGAAGCTCAACTTTCATTGAATGATTAAGAGCATCTGGGACATTCTGCCAAACACCTCCTTTTGTGAAAGAAGAAAGAAACCCGTACGGTTTGAAAGGACATGAGTGCGAGTAAATAATGACAGAGCTTTCATTTTTTGGATGAACTTTCTTTTTCTCGTCCAGTTCCTGCCCAGGCTCAGTCTGTGACAGATCTTTGTTTTTCTTCGCTGGTATTTATGTTCTTTTTGTACCGAAGTGTTTAAATGTATTCCTGACCCTTTTGTCTAATGTGTATCTTGGCCTGCGGACTTTGCGTAAAAATGACAAGAGCGAACTGTTGGAGGTGTTCAGGCTGAAATATGCACACCACTCAGTTTTATGGAGCGTGCGAAGGACTCGCTTAATGTTTATTGACACTAACAATGTTCCTGTGTTCATCAAACCGGCCGGCCAGCGTAAAACAATGACTGTTTGAACGGTCACACACGAGACCCGCGGCTTATTGTTTATGACACGCGATAAACAATGCCTGATGGCCGCCATTTTTTTTATTGGGCATAAAAATAAGAAGACAGACAGAATGATATTGTAGCTAATGAGTTGCATCTGTTCCCCTCAGTGCGGTACTGATAATTGGAGTGTCATCTCTCGGCGGAGAGGAGACAGTTTGTCTCTCACATTTACACGGCCGGCCAGCGAGAGGACACAGCGGCGCTGATCAAAGATAAACCTCCTCTCGCCAGGGGTCGTTCATCTTTTTTCCTCGCGATCCTGGCAGTGATGCAGCTTAACAGAACAGAACTCTTAGAAAAGAGAAGTGCAAACAGTTTCCTTCCTCACGCAAACAAGACAACCAAAGAAGCTTTTCTTTCAACTTGGCTCGGGTTTTGCCTGCCAAACGTCCGGAGCACTGGAGAGACAAGCTGTTCTCTCCCTGTAATGGTGATCGGATCACATTGAGTTTAATATTAGAGCCATTCACCTCTCATTACCAAAAATATCATAGAGAATAGATTGCCTAGTTTCCCTAATAGGTTTAACAAATGGGTGTCTGTCTGGTGTATAAATACACTACCATTCAAAAGTTTGGGATCAGATTCTTAATGTTTTTTTTTAAAAGAACTTGTACTCACAAAGGCTGCATTTTTAATCAAAAATACAGTAAAAATTGTGAAATATTATAATTTCGAATAACTGCTTTCCATTTGCTTATATTTTAAAATGTAATTCATTCCTGAGATGCAAAAGCAAATTTTCAGCATCATTACTCCAGTCTTCAGTGTCACATGATATTCAGAAATCATTCTAATATGCAGATTTATTATTAATGCTAGAAACAGTTAAGCTGCTTACTTTTTTTTTGAACAAAAAGTTAAAAAGAACAGCTTTTATTCAAAATAGAAATTGAATTTTATTACAATGTAACTTTTCAAATAACTTTTCAAAGGTTTGGGGTCAGTACTTTTTTTTCTTTTTTGAAAGAAATTAATACTTAGCTGTTCAGCATAGACATTTTAGATTGATAAAAAAAGGGATAGTAAAGACTTCTATTGTTTCAAAAGATTTCTATTTTGAATAAATGCTCTTCTTTTTAACTTCTTATTCATCGAAGAATCGTGAAAAATGTGTCACAGTTTTCACAAACATAGTAAACAGTACAACAATTTCCAACACTGATAATAAATCAGCGTATTAGAATGATTTCTGAAGGATCACTGAAGACTGGAGTAATGATGCTGAAAATTCAGATTCGCATCACATAAATAAATTATATTTTAAAGTATATTGAAATAGAAAAACATTATTTTAAATTGTAATAATATTTCACAATATTACTGTTTTTTCTGTAATTTTTGATTCATAAATGCAGTCTTGATAAGCATATATCTTTGGAATATAATTTATTAAAAAATTGATCATCTTGCTTATTGATATTGGTATAGGTCATGGATAAACCTGTATGATTTGTATTTGTATGAAATCATGATATTTTTAATTGTTGGGGTGGACTTTTCTTTGAACTCTTATGACGCTGGGCTGACCATAATTGATCCCTTGTAAATAAATGAATCAATTAATGCATAATGTTCACGTGACCCTTTGTGTAAACAACTGCAGTCCAAGAGCAAATACTCTTGCACATGAATATAAAACTCAACTTTTCTTTCTTTTCTTTTTTTTCGCACGGTTAGAGAAAATCATTCATTCACATCATGCAACCAATGCAAATTCAGCAGCTTGCACAAATAACCGCCAACATATGGTGAGCATTCACAGGAGTGACGGACACGAGTGTGCGTCCAATAAAGCCTTCCAGACCCCTGCCAGCCGTCCGTATCCACCGATCCCAGATTTCTGATCCGTACGCTGCGGATTTCAGCACAGTCCGTAATAAATACGGGCAATAAAATCAGCGAGGGTCAGTTGCTGCGCTACTGGAATGCGTTTGTACAGCGGCGCTTCTGTACACGGCCTCTCAAACCGCATGGCCTCTTCCTTCTTGTACTGTCAGCAGGCGATATTTCATCAGAAAGCCTCTCTCTGCACAGATGCTTCCTCTGCCCATGTTGCAGATATTTTTTCCTGGAGTTTTTCTTGGACCCCTTCGACTTGGTTTCACATCTTGCCACCCACTGCCAAGGCCAGAGGCCGGCCTGAATGAGCCGCGTCTGAACCTGGAGACCTCCGCCGAGTGTTTCCATAAGGGGGGAACGAGGTCTGTCTTAGCACTATTCAACTGCAAAAATGGAGATTTGTGAATGGCCGAGCCCAGTTTGCTAAAGCACGAAGGCAGAATGTTTCATCCGCATTTGTGTTTGCACTGAAGTTATATTCTCTGTTGGTGCTGTTAGTGTCGTTTAAAGAGGATGGAATGAGATCAGAAAAATGCTCTTCGTCACCATCCGTTTATATTCGACACTGGCGTTTTTATTTCAGGCTTTCTAAATCACTGAACTCTCTCGTTGCATGATTTCCTTGAGGAAGTTGCAGGTGTTTGTGTTGAAATGCAAAATTGTTGAGTGAATTCACTCCTCGATTTTGTGAGGTTTTAGGTGGGTAAACAGTAGCTATGTTTCCATCACCCGATTTTAATCGGCATTTTGAAGTATCGCAAGAAGCGAGTGATGGAAACGCCCAATTTCGAATAAAAATCCCGTAATTCGCAAAAAAGTTTTTACGCTCGCTTGAGGTGGTTTTTGACTTGTGCGAAAAAGGGTTGATAATGGGAGATGGAAATGCATTTTGCGGATAAATTCCTCCAAGCGCATCAAAAAAAGTCATGTGACTTTGCACTATGGAACGGCAAAACCTGACTAACCAGCGGACCGATCTCATTCCACAGCATCTGAAATGTTGTTATATGGTCATTCGGAAATGCACGAGCAAAGTCTGTCATCAAAGTATTTCTGTATAATTGCCTCCCAGAAATGTCTTACACGACTGCGTTCCCAAACAGCAGCATCCACCTCCGAAAGCAATGAATGTTTATTCATTGTGTTTCGTCTGCTCGCTCTGAGGCGCAAGTCATTTATTATATATGAAAATTATTATATTCTCCTACTTTTCTTAGTGATTTGAAGTGACGATTTAGTTCTCTTTGACTTGTTGGATGGAAACGATACTTGTTCGCAAATGTTTTATGCGATATTCCAGTTTTGCGTGTAAGTTAAATTCGCAACTTTGGATGGAAACCCGGCTAGTGTCAGGTATCTTCCTCACCAGGGTCAGAAATTAACCAGGCCTCAAGTAAAAAAAAAAGCCTCCAAAATTGACCAGTAGCTGTCTGATATTTATATTTGCCATTTCAGTTTGAGTGTTCTTAAGTAATGCTAATATAATGAGATTTTGGATGAGAAAATAACATAAAATCAGCTTTAAAAACACTAAAACAAGTTTAAAAAAAAGAAAGAAAACAGATTACATCCAAATCTACTGTGACTTAAGACTTTAATTTAAATAATAATTAAATGTAATTGATTTATAAAATTATTATAATTGTTCATTTTAGTTATAATTATATAATTTTATTTGTTTGAATTCAGTTGAAATATTTGATGAATGTGACATGAAATGTTAAATGTAAAAAAAAATGTAAAACAAAAAAATAAAAAATCTGTGACAGTAGTGAGTGGTTTAATCAAGCATGGGAACAGGCCAATTATCCAATTATTGCTTTTGAAATTTATTTAATTTTTTTGTATATATTTTTTTTATATGTATACAGTTTTACAAATTATTTTAAATATAATACTTAAAATATACTAAAATATAATACTTTCAAAATAACTATTTATTTATTTATTTTTCAGATTTTCTGGTCTGTATGTTACGAAATCTTATGCATCTTTACAGATAATTTAATATTTTTATATGGACAGCCATAATTAAATTAAATAATTAAATATAATTCAATTATATAATTATTATGAATTATAATTATATAATTTAATTATTTTTAATTCTGTAAAAATATATAACAAATGAATGTGGCATGAAATGTTCCTAAAAAAGTTTAAGTTTATTTTATTTAAAACGTTTTAAGACACTAAAAAAAAGAAAGAAAACAGATTACATCCAAATCTACTGTGACTTAAGACTTTAATTTAAATAATAATTAAATGTAATTGATTTATAAAATTATTATAATTGTTCATTTTAGTTATAATTATATAATTTTATTTGTTTGAATTCAGTTGAAATATTTGATGAATGTGACATGAAATGTTAAATGTAAAAAAAAATGTAAAACAAAAAAATAAAAAATCTGTGACAGTAGTGAGTGGTTTAATCAAGCATGGGAACAGGCCAATTATCCAATTATTGCTTTTGAAATTTATTTAATTTTTTTGTATATATTTTTTTTATATGTATACAGTTTTACAAATTATTTTAAATATAATACTTAAAATATACTAAAATATAATACTTTCAAAATAACTATTTATTTATTTATTTTTCAAATTTTCTGGTCTGTATGTTACGAAATCTTATGCATCTTTACAGATAATTTAATATTTTTATATGGACAGCCATAATTAAATTAAATAATTAAAATAATAATTAAATATAATTCAATTATATAATTATTATGAATTATAATTATATAATTTAATTATTTTTAATTGATTTTCTGGTCTGTATGTTACGAAATCTTATGCATCTTTACAGATAATTTAATATTTTTATATGGACAGCCATAATTAAATTAAATAATTAAATATAATTCAATTATATAATTATTATGAATTATAATTATATAATTTAATTATTTTTAATTCTGTAAAAATATATAACAAATGAATGTGGCATGAAATGTTCCTAAAAAAGTTTAAGTTTATTTTATTTAAAACGTTTTAAGACACTGTTCCTCACTGTATGGGAAGTAGAATATGTGCTGTTTTCCCTTCTTTTCTGTTTGCAAAGTATAAATAATTAGCAGAGGGGAGGACGAGGCTTGAGACGCTGCGACAGCTCTCGTGATTGAAAATGTATTCCATACAGGAAGGAACTCTTCCCTGAGATATATCTCCATTGCTTTCCATTGAACATGCACATTATATACCTATATCAGGCTGGATTTATTTTTCAGGATCTTTAGGGAGCTTCTCTTGGTCAGCCTCCTCCGGGATGTGTATTTATATGTTGGAAAATAAGCCTGTGATGTTGTGTGAGGCCGAATGAAACTGAGAATCTGCTGTGATGGAAAAATCCAGCATGTAATAAAGCGCCATTCATGCTCAATCTGTCAAACTGAGAAACCCAATCAGAGCAGAATTCACACAATCAATCAGTTTGATTGTGCAAAAAGCATCGCATGTTTCGAATCAAAACTTTTATATTGTTTTCTTTATGAACACTCAAGATTTTCATTTGTAGATGCCTGTTCATGTAGGTCATTCATTTCAGAAAGCTTTTACAACTTTAAAGGTTTTCACTACGTTGCTAGGGTGTTCTGGGTGGTTGCTGTGTGTTATCTACGGTGTGTCATGTGGTTGCTAGGGTATTCTGAGTGGTTATGTGTTTCGTGGAATGTTTTTTCTCAGCTTTTAGATTAATCTCTATGGTTGCTAGGCAGGTTTACATGATTTCTACTAGAGGTTGACAGACTTTTACCGATAACGATAACTGGGCTGGACCACAATGGCCGATAACCGATTAAGTTTTTAAAATGGATACTGAATGAAAAGAAACATAATACTATGTAAAATAGTACTGAACATTATCACAAAAAATTAAAAAGCAGTACTGAACCAGAAAAATGTACTGTACCATATCCCAAATATCAAAACTCAAAATATGCAATTCCCATATGCCATACCAGGTTACAGACTGCGGCCAAATGGTCGCATTTTGCGAACGAAACTGAAAGCATAACGAAACTGCGCTACTTGTTTGAACTGCGCAGCGCTTAGAGAGTAGAGCATGGTTTATACTCACTGCGCGCAGGAAAAAGGGCGCGAATATTGAGGAAACGATGGATGGTTTTCAAGCTAAAGTAAAAGACCGCTTCTTAAAGGGGTCATATGATGCGATTTCAAGTTTTCCTTTCTCTTTGGAGTGTTACAAGCTGATAAGATCCCTAAAGTTGCAAAGACTAAAGTCTCAAACCCAAAGAGATATTCTTTAAAAAAAAGAGTCATCCATGCCCTCCTAAAACGGCTCGTTCTAACACGCCCCCACATGTCTACGTCACTGTGTGGGATGATTTGCATAATGCCGCCCAAATGTTCACGCAAAAAAAGAAGGCGTAACTTTTATTCTCGCTGTAGTATTGTTGCCGCCACCGCCATGTCGTGGAGACGCTGTTGTGAAAGTGAAACTACTTTGTTTGGTCTTCCAAAAGAGGACACAACTAGAAATCAGTGGTTAAGTTGTATTTACAACACTGTTCCAGAATTCACCCCCCTCACAGTTGTCATGAAGGGCAAAATTAGCTATATAGACCAAAATCATTTTTTGAACCAGGCTGTAAACATGTTTGTTTCTGCTGTAACGTTGGGCATTTTAACATGGGGCATCTATGGGATTGACTCCCTTTTGCAGCCAGCTTCTAGCGGCCAGTTGAGGAATTACAGTTTAAGTCACTTCCGTGTTGGCTTCACGAGAGAGAGCGGGAGGTTGGTGCTTGGTAAATGCATATATTAATACTAGACATCTTAAGGATGATGTGTACCAAAAATATTTGTCATATCTTTGTTAATGCAAGTTGTTGCATGACCAGAGCAGTTTACTTCCTGTTTGCACCATGAGAGGATGATGGTTGCATCAAAGCTCCAAAACAAAAGTTTAGTAAAGCATGTTAACCATGGAACACTTCACATATTTAACAGAGACCCTTCATTTTTTACATATTAGCAGGAAATGCACTAAAAAGCCACTCAGTTACATTTTTAGAGCTTTATAAATGAAAACCTTCTTTTGGTTGCCCAATTCTAGGGGGAAAACCACAGACTTGGCAACCCTGGAGGCATCAGTGATTCCGCCTCTAGAGGTCGCTTTCACTCTCGCACTGGATAATTACAGCAACGGATGAAACCCGAAAAAACTGTTCCAGCAATCAATTATCGGTGACGATTAATCAGCATAACTGATAAATCGGTCAACCTCTTCTTGCTAGGGTGCTATGAGTGATTGCTATGTGTTATCTAGAGGGTTTACAGTATATGGTTGCTAGGGTTTATAAATGCTTGTTAGGGCATTGTGCATGTATAAAGCTTAATTTGCATGCATTCCGTGTGAGATGATGAACAGAAGTTGAGTTTTTCCACATCCAGTGTAACAGATACAGGTGCAAACGTAAAAGCGTTTCAACATCACATGTTCTCCTGTTCCTCGTTGGTCCTGATTAGAAATCTGCTCTCCAGTGTGCTGATCCTATAATTGGACTCGGAGATAATGACCCAAAGAAACAGAAGTCACCAGCAAATCAAGCCTCGACCTTTGAGCTTTGATACGCGGGTTTGAATCTGGCTTTATAAGTTCCAGCTTGTCAGAGCTTTCACAATATCCTTTCTTTCTTGTCTTATTCTGTGGGGGTTTTCTCCAGTCAGTTCATGTTTCTGGGCCTGTATCTAGTTTGAGTCGTCTGTTTTCCTGAATCCAGCTCCGTCCCGTCTGGGACCTGTCTCCATTTCGCTTTTGTGTCCCGTTAAAGCGGCAGACAAATGAAGAGAGTTCGCCATAATAAGAATGCAAAAAAACACGCATCAAAAGCAAATTGTATCGCATGGAGGACACGGCCAAACGGCGCACATCTGCTTTCAATTCTCCGTTTCTTTTATAAAAAGGAAATTAAATGACATCTAAAACGATCTACCACCCCGAGTGGCTTTGGATTTCGTCGGCTCCTTCCTTTTTACCCACAATGCAGCTGTACGTATTGTCTTTCTGCAGTCACTGCAATGCTTTCTCTTGTTTTCCTCCCTGTGGTTGAATAATGATAATTAATGGTGCTGTCGGTGGCGTTTGCAGGGCTCTGTTCATAAAGACACTTGTTATTTTTATATGTTGCCCGTGACTGGATCCGCCTTCCACTCCGGGATTGTAGTGACCTGATGGGTTCCTTCATGAAATACAGATCTCTGTTGGCAGAAACGCAGGATCCAGAGGCATGCTCTTAAGTAATTACAATGATGTTTGTGTGTGACCGCTTATTACTGTCCAACCAAGTGCTTATGGGAGCTCAGATGACAGATGATGTTGAACGCCTCATACAGTATGAAGTGGACTGAGAACTTCACATTCAGAGTATGTCAATGACAAATGGATGAACATGAAGAGGATTCATGTTGGTTTCGTACATTTTTGATGAATGTTTATACAGTTTTTTAACAAAAGTTTTGATTGAATGGCTCTAAAAACGTCCAGTGGTTAACCAAGTCAAATTAATGCTTCATTTACACGTTGAAAATCTATTAGCAATTTCTGAGTGTAAAAAAATTGTAAGCGTGCTCAAGATATCAAACTTTTTACATTGTAAAATATTTTACTTTTTTTTTTAATCAAAAAAAGCTCAAATTTGCTAATATTAAAAATGGTCATGAGCATCTACAAGTGTCATTTTCTGTGATGTAATTTTAATACAAAAACTGAAACATTTATTGTATAAACATTTATTGCATGTAATGTAATTAATAAAGGAATAGTTATAATAAAATAAATAAACACAAAAGAAATGAAAGCCATGCTGCCAACCAATTTTCAGAAAAATACCCTGCTGTTAAAGTTTAATTAATACTTTTATTTAGCAAGGAGGATGCATTAATCTAAGTGAAAGTGACAGTGAAGACATTAATAATGTTGCAAAAGATTTCTATTTCAAATAAATGCTGTTCTTTTGAACTTTATATTCATCAAAGGATCCTAAAAAAGAAAATGCGTCACAGTTCCCACAACAATATGAAGCACACAGTCTTCAACACGGATAATAATCAGAAATGTTTCTCCTGCAGCAAATCAGCATATTAGAATGATTTCTTAAGGATCATGTGACACTGAAGACTGGAGGAAGGATGCGGAAAATTCAGCTTTGCATCACAGAAACAGATTACATTTTACTCTATAGTCACATAGAAGAATAGACAAAATTGTAATATGTCACAATTTTTCTGTTTTTACTGCATTTCTGATTAAATAAGTACAGCCTTGGTGAGCAGAAGAGACCTTTCAAAGACATTAAAAATCCCAAACTTCTGAATGGTAGTGTTTATCATTTCTGTATGATTATATGTATTCTTTTAAACATTATTCAGGCAAAAATATTTGAATCATAAAACATATTTGCAACCTAGTTGTTATACGGTTCAGAAATAAAATATGTGAACCATATAACAACTACTTTGCAGTCATGTGGACCCTCACAATTACACCCCTGTGACATTTTTAAAGTCGAGCCTTCAACAAATCAGAATGCCATTCCACAAATAGATTCATAAACCACTTGTTAACCACATTTGTTTTGTATCTGCGCTTCTAATAGATGAGGATGGTGTTTCGTAACCCGCAGAACCAGAAATACTTGGATTAAAAATTAAAGAGGAAATAAAAGCAGCACATTCCAGGCCTTGTCGTCTGTGAAACCGGAAAACAAGAGCCGGCCTTCTGCCGCTGTGGAACTGGAGCGCTAATTCATAACAGATTTGCTTTTTTTCTATTGTTCCCCGACAGAGTGCCTACCGCAGGAACGGGATGACTTTCCTGGCCTGCTGAGGTGAGCGAGAGGAGGTCTGGAGGAGCCGGAGGAGTCTCTGTCTGTGTCTGTTTACAGGTTTGTTTGGACAGGAAGTGCTGTGGACTGCCACAACTCTGGATTCAACGCTTTTTGTTTAGTTGGTGTTCATTTAAACTCTAGTAGTACGTTTTTCCTCTTTTGTAAACAGGTTTCATTTCGTATTTTTAGTCGGTTACAAGAAGTACTCAATAGTGTTGAACTAGTTTCTGATGCTTAATTTTTTGGGGGGTAAAAGTTGAGTAATGAAAACCCATCTTCTTTTTGATGCTGTAATACGTTATTTCTCCAGTTGTAATATCTGGTTTTTGTACTTTTATACCATTTCTGTTTGGATTTAGAGGATTTAATTAAAATTTTTTTAGAATAAAAATATTTTAAATTCAATTATTTATTTATTTAAAGATTTTTAATAAAGAAGTCATGGTATACGTGAATACCATGTTTTATTTTATTTATTTATTTTAGTGAACAAGAAACTAAAAACTTTTTTAACTATTTTCTGTAATTTTTTATCCTTTAGCTTTTGGTTGTATATTGATAAGCTTGGCATGAATGTCTGTCTGTCTGTATATAATCCATTTTTTCAGGTATGGAAAAATCATTGTCTGTCTGTCTCTGTGTCTGTGTGTGTGTGTGTGTGTGTGTGTGTGTGTGTGTGTGTGTGTGTGTGTGTGTGTCTGTGTGTGTGTGTGTGTGTGTGTGTGTGTGTGTGTGTCTCTGTCTGTCTGTGTGCATGTCACAGAAAGGTCATGAAAATGATTAGATCAGAAGGTGTGGAAGCCCTGCATGGTTTTGTCATAGTACATGTCCAAAATATGGTAATGTGATAGTACTTTTAGTTCCTTTTTGTTAGTAAGAAAGTGTCACTTGTCGAGCTGTAGATTCTCAGAAAAGCACAACGTAATTAAAGCTCACAAGCTCATTCTCCAGCGGTTCCTCGAGTGAGACGCACTGATGTTGAGCTTCATCAAGCACAGCTATCAGATCAGCAGCAGTTATGTAGTTTCAGAAACACACGTGTGCTCATGCTGGCAGTTCTGAACGAGCAGACTGCAGCGGACTGTCGGGTGTTTAGCGGGGCCTGAGGGTCAGCGCTGGTGTTGTGTTGTGTTTGATGGGAATGCTCTCTGGGGGCTCACAGCTGTTACGCTCTCGTCTGAGAAACTGCTCCAATCACACGGCCAATTGGAAACGCTTTGCCTATCTGAGGAGCGTCAGCTTCTCTTAACTTTGATTTGTGCTGCCGCACTGCACAGACTGATTCTGTGCACAATTGCAGTGTTTTTGAAAGAAACTAGTATGCACTGGATTCTGTATTATCAGTATAACATCTGGGCTTGTTAAATAATAACATAGAGCGCTGTGTGACATGCAATGTCCCACTTGACTTCCCATTTTCAATGTGACAAATGACCCAGAATTTGTGCAAACCAAGATGATGATAACGCCACTCACTTCATTATACATGCAATGTGATGTGACATTTTTCTTACCATATTTACATTTTTACAAATGTAAATATTTAGCAAATTCATTTTCCCTTTCTTAAAGTCCTAGCAATTCAACTGTATTGTCTTATTTATATAACTTTTAAGTAATTAATCATTTTTTAGTCACAACTCGGTTTAAAAGGCTATCTTACTATATTTCTTAAATTAACTTTTACATTTTGCATATTTAAATATTTAAATGAGCTAATTTCCCCTTTCCTATAGAATGTTTTTAAATTACTTATTAGAAGACTCTGTATTAATTTAACAAAATTGCTTATGAACGGAAATGATGGTCATTGAATCTATTCACTGTGAATCTATTTATTTGTTTATTTACTTTTTATAATTTTAATTTTGGTTCATTTTAATGAATGATTTTTTTTATTCATTATCTTTAAGTAGGCAGCATGCTGGTGCTTCATTGCGAACATCAGATTCTGTCCTGGCTCATCATGAGGAGAACGGAGGAAAGCTGCGGGTGAGGTTTCATTTCCATTCAGGCCTGTTCACTCGTCTGTCATCGGCTCTGCTTTAGTTTAATCCAGTCTGATGTCTTCATGTAGTGACCTGTTGCATTTAAACAGATAATACTGATGTCCCGTCCCAAATGCCTTTAATGTGTTCACATTTTTCTGTCAGCACCTTATAAACGTCCCACAGTAAAACCCTGTATGATATTTCAAGGTGTTCGGCGTAAGCTCGACGTATTGATGTGTAGATCCTCGTAAATTCGCCCATGTGAAATCCCAGAGCTTTTCTCGCAGGAGATGGACAGAGATTTATGGAGCTGAAGCGATCTGACAGCCTGTGTTTTATTTCCTTTTATTATTCACGCACCGCTCAGGTCTGCTGACTACGTTAAGCGTCCACACTGCAGCGCTTTGATAATAATATTTGATGATAATAATAATAATGAATTACATTAATATAATAGTCGTGATTAGCACATTTGACACATTACAGCTGTGCTGATTTTAGGGTTAATGCACATAATATTTCCTGTTCCTGTCATTATTATTATTATTATTATTATTTAGTAATTACATTTGATAGTTTTGTTCAATAGTAAGGCACTTATAGACACCAATACTCAATAGTTAATAATAATTGTTCAATATATAGAATGTTCAATATATACACCAATGTTCAATAGATTATAATAATTATGATTATTATTATTATTATACTTGCTTTTGTATAGTGGTTATAATGTTCAAAATATTCACAATGTTCAATAGATTATAAATACTATTCTATGTATAATTCTAATTCTATCTTAATGTTGCTTTATACAGTGACAACAGCTGCAATATGCTGTAAAACACCAATGTTCAATCGTTTGTTTATAATAATAACTAACAATAATTATTCATATGATTATTATTATTCAATAGTTATGTTATAATAATAATGTACAGTGTTGGCCAAGGCATATTTAAGAGGTTTCAGGTTTTTTTTGCTGCATTACAATACCCATAAAATGAACTATTGCCGGAACCTCCTGCGATGGAAGGAATCTGCTGGAACGTTGAAAATGATCTGAAAGTCATGGATAAAAACTGTACGACTCGCTTCATCTGATATTTGTTGTGCTCAGAGCAACCATCTGCATGTTTCGTGAACATTATGAAATGAAATCATGTTTTGGAGGCAAAAAAGGTCAATATTTTCAGATCTGTCAGGTGTTCTAATAATTTTGGCCACCACTGTATAATAATGAATAGTTAGCCTATTCAGTAGTTATGCTCAATAGTTTATAATGATAATTGAATAGTTTAGAATCATAATGAACATGTCGTTGTTGGTGTTGTTAGCGATAATAATAAACTGACACCAATGTTTAATAGATAATAGTTATTATTATTATTCTTGTTGTTTATAATAATAATACCTCCGACTTATTGCTTTTATAATGTGGCAACAACCACAAAATGCTTATTATTATGCAATTATATATTATTATATAGGCTATTGCATTATATGTTACTCTGGACCACAAAACCAGTCATAAGGGTCTTTTTTTATTGAGATTCATGCATTTTTCATTGATGTGTGGTTTGTTATGATAGGACAATATTTGTTTGAGATACAACTAGCCTATTTGAAAATCTGGAATCTGAGGGTGCAAAAAAATCTAAATGTTGAGAAAATCGCCTTTAAAGTTGTCCAAACGAAGTTCTTAGCAAAGCATATTAATAATCGAAAATTAAGTTTTGATATATTTACGGTAGGAAATTTACAAAATATCTTAATGGAGCATGATCTGTACTTAATATCCTAATGATTTTTGGCATAAAAGAAAAATTGATAATTTTGACCCATACAATGTTTTTTGGCTATTGCTACAAATATACCCCAGCGACTTAACACTGCTTTTGTGCTCCATGGTCACATATGTTATTATAATTTTTGGAAGTTACAGGCTGCATGTAACGGTGTTCTTCTTACTGCAGCTAAATTGTTCTTAAAGGCAGAAAAACACCCTTTATTTGTGGTAAAATCACTGTAACGCAGGGCTTTATTAAAGCTGCTGTCGTCAGTTTGAGGCATTAAAGTAGCTACCTGTTCCCAGCAGTCCGTGCGCTGGCGGTGACCTGGACTCTTGGTGTCACTTTGAATGGGCATGACCCCTCTGTGTGGTTGCAATTATTTATGACAACGTCTGATTATAGTACATTATGCTTGTTGTTATTATGCTTTATACATGCTTATTCTTCAAATGCGAAAAAATAATCTAGTCTCAAAAATATTTTTCTTGCCGAGCATTTTTGTCTAGATTTCCAGCATAAATATTGGATAACATGAAAAATTAATGTCTTGAAAATTAAGCGAGTTTAATCTCAAGAAGAAAACCCCATTGACAGATTTTTTTCTATCTGAATTTTGACACATTTTTCAGAAAACAATACCTAATGGCCTCTGAAGTTATTTTGCTTCTCAAGTAAATGTATCTTGACTTAAGTATGTATTGAGTGTAGAGTATATTATATCTGTGGTTGCAATTATTTCTGTTAGCATCTGATTAGAATACATGATACAGGCTTCACAGAACATTAAAGATGTAATGAGCAAATGTGTTTACTGTAGTAATACAATCTTTTCAGGAAGCTCCACTGGAGAATTTAGACTGAAGAATTATTGCTTGTTTATGAATATGAAATCATAAACACCTGCTTTACATCATGTTACCCGTTCCCAAATTACATTTATTCTGTAAACCTTTCAACCATTCGAGCGCCAACAAGCAAAGCAGATCCTTTATATCCCAAACCTGAAGCGTTTATGGTTATCAACCGCAAGTAAAACGAAGCAAAACCCGTTATTTAAAGTCAATAAAGCATGGCTCTGCTCTTCTCTGCTATATTGTGTGTTTGCAGTGTAGTGGTATGTTGAACAACTGTTTATTATTCATACATTTCTGCCAGATGTATTATATTAACAGACGTTCAGACCTGTTTTCTAGCATCCACAGTTCAGCGACAGTGTGAGCTTTTACTGTCAAATGAGAATAAACATGAAATTACAGCAGCCATGTTTAACTTGAACATGAATGTTCATTTATAATAAATCATAATGCATAGGCCTATTTAAAGCTTTAATATCATCAGCTTTAATCATAATGCATGCTCAACACAGTTTGTTTTAATGCAATATGTTTGGAAAGAAATAGTTTACCCAAAAATTTATATTTGCTGAAAATTTACTCACCCTCAGGTCATCCAAGATGTAGATGAGTTTGTTTCTTCATCAGATTTGGAGAAATGTAGCATTCCATCACTTGCTCACCAATGGATGCTCTGCAGTGAATGGGTGCCATCAGAATGAGAGTCCAAACAGCTGATAAAAACATCACAATAATCCACAAGTAATCCACACCACTCCAGTCCATCAGTTAACATCTGGAGAAGACAAAAGCTGAAACAAATCCATCATCAAGATGTTTTTAATTTCAAACCATTGTTTCCATTTAAAATCAGGTCCTCTATCCATAATATTGTTTTCTCCAGTGAAAAGGTCATCTCGTCTGAATAAGGAGAGAAAGCTGCACAGATCAAGAACCATTTACAAGCCAAAACAGCTCTAAACAAATATGTGGTTGGATTTTAATGTGAGAGGACCATAAGAGATGGATTTTTTTTTAGTGGAGGAAGCGTTATTATGGATTATGAACTCATATTTTGGCCAGGAGCGATGGCACCCATTCACTACAGAGGATCCATTGGTGAGCAAGTGATGGAATGCTAAATGTCTCCAAATCTGATGAAGAAACAAACTCATCTGCATTTGGGATGGCCTGAGGGTGAGTACAATTTCAGCAAATTGTCATTATTGTGTGAACCATTCCTTTTAAGTCTTCAAACATTCACAAACAGTTGTTTCTGAAGTTTTTCCTGCACAGTAAGATCTGGAGTTTTGTACTTCAATTTCTTGTTGATGCCCATGAGTACCGTAAGTGTGCATATAATTATTTACAAAAAGCTGCAGGCCGCTTAGAAAGTGTTAACCAGAATGTACGTTATCATCAATTAACATGGCCAGCCTGCATGCGCTGTGCAGTTTGTCACGTGTGAGCTGTGTGCCTTGTGAAGGGGAACATGAGTGTTATGTAAACTGTTCAATCTGAGTGCTCGGAGTCTCGCTGCATGCGTGTGCTCACATAATTGAAGCATTGAGCAGCCCAGAGTGATAAAAGACATGCATCACTGGATCTTTGTTCGTTTCAGGCCGTGAGCGTGATCAGTTTACAGTGGGCCACTCGCAGACGCCAGCACAGTGGCAGCGGCCGCGCTCTAATGAGAGCTGACAGACGTGACAGAAAGAAAATGTCACAGCAGAGCTGTGAAAATAAACCGCTGCACATGAGAAACCTAAGCTCTGAGCACCTGCTTTCTGACTCAGGTACATTTAATCACCTTTAATCCCATTATGTTCCTGACCAAAGACTGAAACCTGGGGATCTGTTTGATATGCATCACTAAATGTGTTTGAGTTTTTTGGGAATATATGGATCATGTCTCAGTTTTGCACATTAGTTTTTTACACTGCAAAAATAAATGTATTTTTGCCTTGTTTTCCAGTATTAAAAAAATGACAAATATTTTAAAATTCTTAAACATACATTAACTTGAGAAAGAAAATAGCTTCAGATATTAAGTCTTGTTTTCTAAAAAAAATTAAATGAATTAAATGATCAAAATCAAAAAAATGTCAATGGGTTAAGAAAAAATTAACTTGTTTTCCCTTTGAATTAAGTTTATTTTTCAGACCCCAATTTCTTGTTTCAAGCATAAACGCACTTAGATTTAAATCAAGTTTTTTTCAGAAAACAAAGACTCAATATGATAAGTCATTTTGCTTCTCAAGTAAATGGATCTTGATTTTACTGCTAAATGTGTGTTAAAGAAAAACACATCAAACACCCCTTACTTTACCTTAGTCATTTTTTTATATTTAGAACGGTCTTCTCCTTTAAAGAATGTATTCTTGTTCCTTATAGATTAAACACTGCTCAACACTGCCCCTTTCCTCAGCAAACCCATTTTTATATGCATATATTTTTGCATTCAACATGCTTTCATTTTTATATAGTATGCATTTGTTTTTATATATTAAAACTGCTATAAAAGCATATTAAAGAATCTGAGGTTATCAAGCATCATAGAAACATTATACAACAGCGGTCTAATCAAATGCACTGTATTCCAGGTCTGCTGAAGCCATGTGCTTTGTGTGAATGAAATCGAATTCGATATTGCATGAAAATCTTCTGTCACAGCTCTGAAATCTCCATTTACATTGTAGGGAAAAGAGCAACATCTTCCAAACATCTCCTTCTGAGTTGCACAGAAAATGGAAAGCTGTACGAGTTAGAAATGACATGATGGTGAGTAAATGTGACACGATTCCTCTAACGCTTTCAATTACCTACAGCTGATCTTCTTTAACGAACTGCTTTTATTTGTTAGTATAGATGGGATATCTAATCTCAGATGTGATTCGCAAACGCTTTGTCGTCAAAGTGCATGATGGATTTTATCTAATGCATGTTTCCAATGATCATCTTTCTAGTCAGTATATCTGTAACTGAATACAAACAATAATCATAGAACATGCCAGCACATGTCTGAAAGCATCCCAGCAGTGTATCAGATAATGTGCAATTTCCTCTGCACGTTATTAAAGGTCCCGTTAGAGTTTTATTCCTCGGCCCTGGATGATGTTGTGATAATTGAATGCAGTCTTGAGTTACTGATTAGATTCATTTCGTCTGGAAGGATCTTTGCATTTTGTCGTCGCCAGAATACAAGACATTAAACATTAAACTGTATCCTAATTACATTCAGCTATTTTAATAGCATTTTTCTCGTTCCACGAATATCTGCTCTATTCAAACGGGGGTCTGTCATAAGCGCTCAGTGTCTCTGATCGGGACCGTGTTGTCATACAGACGGCGGCGGCTATAAAATTGGAGACAGTAATTTTTTGGGAGGTCTGACACTCTTCAAAAGCTCAGTGTCTGTCTTTCTGAGCAGGGAGAGGTCGTGATCGCAGCGATTGGCCGTTTGATTTATTAGACACTATGTGAAATGAGGAATGTTTCCTGTGTCCTGCAGCAAACAGACAGTATTTCACATAAAAATCTTTAGCTGGAGACTCCAGTAGAGACAGTGTAATTGTTGTTTTGAAACGGGGAAGAATGCAGAAAGCATCTCTCTTCTGCTCTCTACATCTTTTATTCATTTTTAGAAACATTTTTATCCAGCCATCCCTCCCAAAACTCTAAAATCCACCCAAGTAATGGTTTTCAGATGTTTGCAATTACTAAGAATGAAGTATAATTAGAATTTTCACTACAGATCTTTCTGTCTTTGTTTTTACTGATCAAACGATCCAGTAAAAACAGTAAAATTGTGAAATATTATTACAATTTCAAATAACTGTTTTCTATTTAAATATATGTTAAAATGTAATTTATTCCTGTGATGCAAAACTGAATTTTCAGAATCATTTCTCCAGTCTTCAGTGTCACATGATTTGCTGCTCAAGAAGCATTTCTGATTATTATCAGTGTTGAAAACAGTTGTGCTGCTTCATGTTTTTGTGGAAACTGGGATACTTTCAGGATTCTTTGATGAATTGAAAGTTCAAAAGAACAGCAATTATTTGAAATTGAAACCTTTTGCAACATAATAAACGTCTTTACTGTCACTTTTGATTAATTTAATGCATCTTTGCTGAGTAACAGTATTAAAAATCTGCCCCAAATATATATTACATATACATTTCTCTGTCGGTCATTAAATGAATTCCTCAAAAAGTCGCACAGTTTGAGATACAGACATGTTGCATGCCAAACTTTAACACTTTAGGGTCAGCGTTTGTTCAAACCAAGGGAAATTAACTTGGCCGTTTAGATGGTTGGAGAAAGACCATCTCCGCCAAAATATTTCCTAATGGATGTGTGTTTCATTTTTTTCTGTTCTTTTTCAGGGCTGTCAGTTCAGAGTGTTTGGACTGCAGAGACGAACTGAAATCCCAGATCTGGATGCGCTCCATCAGGGACCCAATAAAGGCTTTGAGTAATGAACGCAGCGCTTCCTGCACCAGACTTTTATTAGGCTGCGCTCAAGTGCACCAAGTCTCACCATGAGCTTCATCCGTTTCCATGTTCAGCAGACTCCGTGGCTCCCGTTAGCCTCGGACGTCACCGATTCGCACAGCCTGCCAGATAATAACCGCACGTTATGCGCAGGTCAGTTTTCATTCTGATTACAAATCAGTTGTTGTATTAAGACATCCTATGAACTTCTGTCCGACTGCACACGGGGAAGAAATGATGATGAACGTCGGCTCCGGTTGCGTCTGGCCCGTTGAATCGGGAGCGTCACGATGCCATGAAGTCATTGCAATCATCTGATCGTCTAGATCCAGCGTTAGTGCTCTTTCTCAAAACGAAGTGAGCAATGTCATTTCTCGAACATTTCCATTTGATGTTGTTGTGGCCATGATTATGACTAGTGTCTTTAAATGTCTGAAACACAAAGCAGATTCTTGCAACAGCCTCATAAATCATCAGGAAAGTTATTGACTAATATGGAGTCTCGAAGTGGGGCAGAAAGCCGCTTGGGAAAGCTGCGAAGGGCTCGTAAAATGTGTAACTTCTTGAAAAGGGGCGGCTTTTCTCACTCAGCACAATCGCTTTCCCCCGGCCGCTTCTTCCCAACGTTTGTGTGAGTTTCCCATAAGTGACTCGCGTAGAGGAACGCAATGACTGCAGACGACTGGATATTCACACCTCAGTGGCTAAATCAACTGGCAGAAGGAGAGGCTTCCTGAGCAGGTGTCTGGATTTTCACAGGTCTGGCGTGTCGCGTCCCAGCAGAGTTCACGATCCTCGGGTTCCAGGCGCGCCGGGTCTCGCTGTCACGTATCAAACCTGAGCAGAGCTTTTAGCTGCACTAGTTTGATTTAATGTGTTGTTGCATTCATAAGTAGGCCTACTGCAAAAATGCAATGCATGATAATTATTTACAGCATGTGCATAAAGCATTCTACATTTGCATACTGCATGTTTCTCGTCTAAGGCAGGACAGAGTCCCTATGGAGGATTCTTCATTTAGAGCCAAACACGGTGTGACGGAGGGTCACGTGACCTGTCTAATAAACATGTCCAGTGCTCTCAATGGGTCACGGATGAGAACAGGCTTTTAAAATACCTTCTCTCTGTTTTGGAGTGATGTGGCCAATAGATATTGGAGCGATTTACACCGAAGTTATTGAATAAAGTCGTCTTTCACTGAGCTCTGATTGATAAGGATCTCAGAGCAGAACAGACTCTGTGGATATGAACACAGAGAACAGTCTGACCAGGACGAAGAGCCCGGTGCATTATGGGATGCTTGTCCATATCAGCGTCAAATTTCCGATGACCAATATATATATAGCCCATAGCCTATATTGATGGCATTTTTAATTAACAACCAGACTGATGTCTTTGGAAAAGCTTTATTTTGATTATCCATGAGAGTAATTTCATATTTAATATTCTGATTGTAATCAGAGTCCGCATAGGTATCCAAATATAACTTACTGTATGATTTGATCTAACTTGCCATTACCACATAATTGAATTCCAGCGAATTCTCGGGAAGTCTTCATATTGATATAATGTTTCCATAACATTATCATGCAATAAGCTGCCCGTTATTTAACATGTTAAACCTGGATGAGTGTAATTTGATTGTGTTTGCGAAGTCGAAGTAGCGTGAAAGGTGATTATTATATATACTGTCCTTTATAAAGCTTTTGGAAACTAACAAAGAAATGGCTTTAGTACTGATTTCGTTTTAAGGATCAGTGGTTTGTAAAAATACGCAACATGTGGACATGGCTAATTGCTAAATGAACAAAGAAGTGAGATGTATAATAATAGCGTGTCGTTCTCACGCTAATGAACGCAGCCGCGAGCTAGCCAGTACTATCAAAGCATGTGGGGCAAAGAATATGTTTGTTCATCCGCAGCCTGACTAATTATACGAAAATAACAGCCAAGATGGAACAGCATACCTTTTCTTCAGAAAGAAGGAGAATTTTTGCTTAGCTTGGCATTTGAAACGGCTTCTCGATATTTGACACCTCCGCAAAGTCGTTTGTCAAACTGAACCGTAGCCGCGTCCAAAAGCCCAGAGCACAAATACAGCACTGAGCACCTGGGTGTCTTGATGCTTGACAAGAAACAGCCCACAGCCTAAAAAAACCTTCAGCAACCCTCTGTTCCTTTAAACAGGTGGTCCCGGGGCAGGCCGTGTTTACAGTGATGTTGAGAACTCCTTCAGTAGATTAACTAGTCTGCGAGGAGCGTAACGTGCAGCTCGAGTTTGCATAGCAAACCGTCTAACGCTGTTTGCATTTTACACGTGTTCACTTTATAAAGCAATATATGTAATGTTTATTTTTCATTTATTATTTGAAAAATATAAGTCTAAAAATTAAATACAACTAAATATATACATTGGATAAATATATTATGTAAAATTAAAAATATATAAAAAAAAATAATTATTATATTATTATTTCTATTAATTATTGTATTATAATTTTGTTTAAAATCAATTAAAATAATTAAATAAAATATTTAAAAATATTTGTAGTTTTAAATAAAATATATAAATTCAATTAAATAATTAAAATATTTTAATTATTAAATATGTTTAATTTAAAAAAATCTATAAAAATTAAATGATGCTAAAAATCCAGCTTTAAAATCACAGGAATAAATTACATTTTAAAATATATTCATATAGAAAACGATTTATTTTATTATTATTAATTATTTTAAATAGTAAAAATATTTCAAAAATTGTACTGTTTTTGCTGTACTTTGGATCAAATAAATGCAGGCTTGGTGAGCAGAAGAGACTTCTTTAAAAAACATAAAAAATCTTACTGTTCAAATACTTTTGACTGGTAGTGTATGTATATATTAAATTGAAATAATTAAAATAATTAATTATTAAATTAATAAAAAATATTAATATATAAAAATATTTTTGTATTTATTATTTGAACATTTTGTATTAAGAATATATATTATAATATATATAAATATAAAAATATATATATTTATTTGAACTCTGTGTGTGTGAGTGTGTGTGCGCGTGCATGCAAACAGGTCATGATGAACTAAAATGTTCCAACTTTACAAGTTACAGTTTGTGAATTAGAATTGCATAACTCTAATTTGTAATTGAACAGAGTATGTATTTAGATGTTTGTCAGTTTATGAGGATGTTTATTTGTATTTTATTCCAACCACATCTGAAATGGATATTAATAGATTGTTCACGTTTTTTTTTCGCAGAAGAGCATTCATTAACATGATTCTTCTGAAGCATGTGTGATAATTCCTCTAGTCTGAACATCAAAGGAACAAACAACACACTGCATTAATTATAATGCTGAAATGTTCCTCATTAAACATTGGTATGAAAATGGAATTACTCCGCTGTAGATGTTTAAAATGAACTGTAAGATGAATCCGAGTAAGTGACGTGAATCATTCGGGAGTTTTCTCCTGGTTTACTGACCTCCTCTGAAGCAGCAGATTAACGTTGCATCCGTTTGTGACACAGCGTGATTCAACACTGTTACTCACCAGAGAACAAAAAAATGTCCAAAAGCATCTTCAGCATCATTCTAGTTTTAAAACAGTTGTTAATGAGATTGTTTGAGGATAATGTGAGTGATTTGTGTCCAAGAAAAACTCTTGGGGTGTGCGATATTGGCAAAAATGATATCAATATTTTTGTGAGTTTTTCAATAACGATAATTAAAAGATATTTTGCTAAGTGTGTTATTGTGCTGGTACTTAGGCTGGTTTAGGCCTGACGTGAAAAATAAATTTGACTAAAACTGCCAGTAGGTGGAGCCAAGTCCCTGTCTAAATGTGATGAATCATTCATTCAAATGTTTCATTCAAAACTTCTGATTCATTTAGAAACACAGCCAGTGACTGGATGAATGTATCATTGCATCGTTGACTCAAATGATTTGTTCCAAAACAGATTCATTCAGTTGCTGTTGAGACGCACAAATGGCTTTGTTTGGAACTATTTCTGTTTGGCAAAACCAACAAAAAAACAGACAATATTGTGTCTAAAATGTAATTCATTATTACTAACTTTTAGTTTGTTTAACTGTTGTAGTCAAAACCAATAGGCTTATCACATTTGCGATCACGTGCTAATAATATTCGGGAAAACTGCAGTACTCTTGCTTGTGTGCTATTACTCTACTATAAACATAAAAAACTAAAACCCATACAAGATTTTTTCTTTTGTTTTGTTTTTTGCTTTCATAACTTGAATTATATGGGCATTCTAACTGAATTCTAATAGGCTTCATTACACATTACACTTTGTCTATGTTTGTTTCTATTCTTGTACTTTTTATGTAAAGCACTTTGGTTCAACCTCGGTTGTGTTTTAAATGGTGCTATATAAATAAATAAACAAGAACAGTGAATGCTGTCGTCGTGTTTCTGTTATGAAATGATTCGATTCAGCTATAAAGCATCTCTACAACAACACTTTTCGTAAAGCGTCTCTGTAAATGTAATGTAGTGCATGCTCATGTCGCTGCTGTAACTCGGACTCTTCAGGCCTCTCGAGATCTGATGGATGAGGCCAAACTCACTCTCCCTCCACCCGTTAACATCAGAACCTCTCATCATCACATACGTGAGATTTTATTCATTTTAACTGAATATCAGCAAAAAGTGAGATTTGTCAATTGTTATGATTATGCTATCATACAGATGAGCTTAAAGCTAAAAGACCATATCAAGTGTGAAAAGCTCATGTGTTAGGGACATGCTTTGGCCTTTGACCTTTTTCCTGCTTAATGCAGTTACAGTGACTGCAGATAAACTCTATTAGATCTACATCTCAGTAATTATTAATGGCAAGAGAAACTCGCGCTTTCCCAGCGCTGATGACTTCAGCAGAAACACCGAGAGAGTAGGCCTATTTTAAGACGCTGTTTTCTTAAATACCCACAATGAGAGTTCAAGCCATGTAGACTCAGCATATTTCATATCAGAACAAATATATGTTTTCACATGTTTACATTCGAAGCCAGCGTGTTTTTTACATCTCGGAGTCCACATGTCCCGTGAGTGAGTTGTATTCATTTCATCTACCTATACGTCAAGACACGTCTCGCAAAAAAACACGCACGCCTTCCAAACGCCGCCATAAAATAGTGTGAACATATTGAAGATCCATTACAACGCAGACGTTATTTTCAGATATTCAAATCAGGGGAGTGCGATGGAGGTGATTTACACCATTAAACCTGGTAAATCTGCCAGAGCTGGCAGAGGAGGACGCCGTACAGACAGACGCAAATCTATGCGTCTCTATGCAGACGCTTTTCCACTCCTGGAAGCACAGCTCAAGGAAAACTGTGTGTGTGTGTGTGTGTGTGTGTGTGTGAGAGACCAGCAGCCTCCAGCATTCGCCTCAGACCCTCTCGACTAACCCAAACGTTGCCCTGTGAGGAGACCACACAGATCAACGGCCTTCCTCCGCACCGACTATGTTATTCCCGAAATGGGGAATGTCATTTTGAGGCTAACACTTCCATTAAGTAGTTTTAAGTCTATTTTACAGCTGTGTTGAGGCTTTGACTGTGCTTTCACTGCCGGTGCTGGCTTGCGGCTGCTTGTATCAGAATGCTGATTACTGCTTGTTTGTATGCTTGTGGTCCTCCGGGTCAGTTAACCAGTCCAGCGTTTCTGAATGTGCTGATTTTCAAGACTTTGTATTCCTTCAGAATTCATGTAGTGCCTATAGTTGTGTTTATTTCATCTAGGAACTGTTGTCCACAATGTAGAAAATTGTATTTGGATTCACAGCAGTGAATATGTCTTATAAATGACCAACAGAAATACGGGTATAGGGGGAAAAAAACAATAAAGCAATAAAAACCATGCATGCATTACAAAAATTACGGAAAATATATGTAATAAATTATTCACTTAATAAAAAATATAAAAATTAATTATGATTACAATAATATATATTTATATCTAATAATTATTATATTAAATACATTATTTTGTAATATTATTTCAATGCACACACACCCAGAAATGATATGCAATCTTCAAAGTGATTTAAGTATAAAAAAATAGGATTATATATATATATATATATATTAAAAATACTATGTTATTATTACATTATCTCATGTTATAATAATATTTTTATGTTTTATATTTTAGTATAATAAAGCTATTATTAAAATATTACACAATTATAAATACAATAATGTATATTTCTATATCTAATAATGGTTGCGTTAATAATTGGTCAATTCATATATAAACAACAATAATAATAATACTCACACGTTATATATACAATTTCTAAAATGTTCTCTAAAATTTAAGTATAAAAGATTAAGATGAAAAGTATTGTATTAGTGTACATCTGGACCGTTATTTATTATGTATTATTATTTTTTAAATATATTATTTATACATTTTTTTATTTGTATAAAATTAAGATGACTGTCTGTACAGGTTCCAGATGTAAATTAAAACATTATACTGGACTGCCGGTTTATTAGGAAAAGTGTATTTACTGATAGCATTAAATCATGCTCAAGCAGTTAACTGATCTTTAAGTCACATAAAAGACAGCAGCGGTCATTTGTTGGTCACTTCTTATTTGAGTGATAACCGTCTAGTAGTGCAGACACTTTCATTTGTGTTTATGAGAACAAAATCAACCCAGCAGCACAGTTGACTTGGAAAACCTTCAGACTTTGTCTTCGAGAGCAGCTAAACTGCTTGTTGAAAGTTTAATTAATACTCATAAAACACTGCGTGCCTGTTGAAGCGCTGCCCATCGGTCTTCTTTTGTTCAGAATTCACGTAATACATTGCTGACACTGTGAAATAATATTTTCATGAGATATTTTACACACAGATAAAGTTTAAGAGCTTGGCTGAACCCAGTTACCACATGCACTGAAGGACAGCATCCAGATGTCATGACCAGGACAAGAGCGCCACCTACTGGACAATCTGCTGAGCTCAACTGCATGCTGCTTTATGAGTGCATGGTGATATATTGATGCATATAGTTCATAATTTTTAGTTTTTGTGCTTTTCTGATTGTGCATGATTCCTCAAAGTAATGGGAGGTGTAATATTAGCTTTCCATGTGTTCAAACTTAGAAAATGTTACTTAGGCAAAATGCAAAAAAAACCTAACTAGTTAAACTACTGAGTGACTGCAGGTTTCAGTCTCTGCTGATGATAACAGTCTTCTCTCGTTCTAGCGGTCAGGAGAGGTCTGGCCGTAACTGAACCCAATCATTCTGGACTGGTTCCTCAGACCACAGAGACCACAAATGAGAGACGGGTCACGTCCCAGACGCCGGCCGCTGACCCTCGCTGTCACAGATACGCCACAGACAGGTCAGTCTGCCTCTGCAGAGCAGCACACCGGGGTTTTCTGAGTTCATTTCACAGACACACACTTCACAGCCACGTGCTGGTCGTTAGATGACTGTGTGTGAGTGGGCTGTGGGGGGATGCATGTGTTCAGAACACACGGCCTGCTGCTGAGAGTGACATGAGCTGACACATCCAGATATTTGACATTGTATGCATTTGATATGCATATGTTTATATATATATATATATATATTAGTGCTGTCAAGCAATTAATACGTAATACGTTTTTGTTTACATATGTGTGTACTGTGTATATTTATTATGTATATATAAATACACACACATGCACGTATATATTTAAGAAAAATATGTTACGTTTATATATGAAATGTTGATATAATTAATATGAATATAAATATACACATGTAAATATTTTCTAAATATATGCTGTATGTGTGTCTTTATATATATATATAATAAATATATACAGTACACATATATATATATATATATATATATATATATATATATATATATAATGTAAAAAAAAATGTTTTGATGCGATTAATCGTGATTAATCATTTGACAGCACATATATATATATATAAGATTTGTTATTGCATTATTGCATATAAAGTTGAAATCATGAAATGAAAAGTTGAATGTCATAATTATTACTTTTTATGTCATAATTGTAATATTGATATAGTATCTCATTTTGCCATATATCTCATAATTTTGACATTTTGCTGTAATTTTGAGTTTTTATCATAATTGTTGAATTTTATCTCATAATTTACTTTTTATCTCATGACAAATTATGTCATAACATTTTATGTTAGAATTTTGACTTTTTATGTCATAAGTATGATTATCATTTTGAATTGTTTGTCTCATAATTGACTTTTTATCTCATAATTTCTCCTTTATATCTCATAATTGTTATCATCATTTCTACATTTTATGTTAAATATGACTTATAATTTTGACTTCTGTCTTATGACTTTTTACCTCATAATTTCATCTTTGTATCTTATAATTGTTTTTGTCATGATTTCAACTAAAAAATTTGACTTTTTATCTTATAATTATGACTTTGTATCTCATCATTATTTTTGTAACAATTTGGACTTTTTTGTCATATTTATGATGGTTTAAGCCATAATAATGTATTTTTTATATTTTATGACTTATCTTATTATTGTTAATTGTTACATACATAATTTTTTTTCTTATAAGAAAAATATATAAAATTCACAAGATATTATTATTGTTTGTTTGTTTATGGAAATCCATTTCCACCACATAACAATTCTAATTATGACATAAGTAGAAATTATGAGATAGCCAAGTCATAATTATGAGATAAAATAGTTGAAGTCAGTTGAAATCATCAGTTAAAAAGATTCAAAATTGATACAAAAAAGTAGTTTTTGTCATAATTGACATAATTCCAATGTCATAATTTTGACTTTTTCCTAATAATTATGACTTTTTATCTCATAAAATCAACTTTTTATCGAATTTTTTCCCCCATAAATTAACTTTGTATGTCATGTTGTAATACCAATATTGGACATGATATAATGTAAAAAAAAATGTTTTGATGCGATTAATCGTGATTAATCATTTGACAGCACATATATATATATATAAGATTTGTTATTGCATTATTGCATATAAAGTTGAAATCATGAAATGAAAAGTTGAATGTCATAATTATTACTTTTTATGTCATAATTGTAATATTGATATAGTATCTCATTTTGCCATATATCTCATAATTTTGACATTTTGCTGTAATTTTGAGTTTTTATCATAATTGTTGAATTTTATCTCATAATTTACTTTTTATCTCATGACAAATTATGTCATAACATTTTATGTTAGAATTTTGACTTTTTATGTCATAAGTATGATTATCATTTTGAATTGTTTGTCTCATAATTGACTTTTTATCTCATAATTTCTCCTTTATATCTCATAATTGTTATCATCATTTCTACATTTTATGTTAAATATGACTTATAATTTTGACTTCTGTCTTATGACTTTTTACCTCATAATTTCATCTTTGTATCTTATAATTGTTTTTGTCATGATTTCAACTAAAAAATTTGACTTTTTATCTTATAATTATGACTTTGTATCTCATCATTATTTTTGTAACAATTTGGACTTTTTTGTCATATTTATGATGGTTTAAGCCATAATAATGTATTTTTTATATTTTATGACTTATCTTATTATTGTTAATTGTTACATACATAATTTTTTTTCTTATAAGAAAAATATATAAAATTCACAAGATATTATTATTGTTTGTTTGTTTATGGAAATCCATTTCCACCACATAACAATTCTAATTATGACATAAGTAGAAATTATGAGATAGCCAAGTCATAATTATGAGATAAAATAGTTGAAGTCAGTTGAAATCATCAGTTAAAAAGATTCAAAATTGATACAAAAAAGTAGTTTTTGTCATAATTGACATAATTCCAATGTCATAATTTTGACTTTTTCCTAATAATTATGACTTTTTATCTCATAAAATCAACTTTTTATCGAATTTTTTCCCCCATAAATTAACTTTGTATGTCATGTTGTAATACCAATATTGGACATGAAGGATGCGCTGAAGTATTTGAGCGTTACATTGAGCAAATCTTCATCAAACCCACGGAATCAGACTGTAAGTGTACACATGCAGAATCCGGTGCAGGGCTTCTGGGCTGTTTCTGCACAGAGGGGAGCTGGCAGAGCCGGCCCAGAAAAAGCCCAGTTCTCATTCAGCTGTGACATATTTGGACGTTTGGAAGTAGAGCAGCAAAACGAGCCTTTAAATCCATCTCACTCTCCTGTAAATTACAGCCCTGCATTTTTAATTTCCTACACATCGTACAATTCTATTCAGCGGCGTCCAAACCAAACACGGCCATCGTACAGATGAACCAGCTATCCTGCCTTTCAGTGAGACGCTTTCAACAGATCCGTCTCTCTAGTCAAAGAATCCAAACACTATGTTTGAAGAATTACGCCAACAATGCAGTACAGTGATACTATAAAATATGGTATTGCAATTTAAATGCATCAGCTTTCAATGTTGCCATATGCAACTCATATAGCTATAGATGTGATTATGGAAGATGTTTTGGATTTGATTTTGGACTCTTGGAGCCAGACTTAGTCATAAAAGAGAGTATTTGTTCATCTTCGTTCACTTTCTTTCTTTTCCAGCTCGAGAAGGAAACGTCCGATTCAGAGTAGCTCATTCTGGCAAACATGCGCTTATGGCCTCATTTGTCCGTTTCTGATGCTTGTTTTGTTCTTGTTTCTGAATGTTGGTCTTTGATGGTTTATATGACTAAGAAACATGACAGTCTAGCAGTGTGTTTTTCATATGCAGTGTGACATGGGGTAAAATCCTGCTTATTTCAGAGCTACACCCGCATTTAACCATGTTGTACCCCTATATATATATATATATATATATATGTGTGTAATTTTTATCTATTTGTAATTTTTGTATGTTTTGTTATCAGTGTTGCAAACTCATTGAAATATAGCATTATGAAACAAAATGTATTATTTAAGATTAGTTTTGAAAGGCGTCTACTTGGCAGCACATGTCCAAAAATATACATAAGGATATATACATTTAGGAATTGAATATTATACATGCATTTAAACATCTTGAGTAAAATGCATTTGTTCAGCTGATCGTGTGATCAAGTGCACTTTCAGATTCAGATATTTTTTAAGGCAAACTTAAGCAAATTATATATATATATATATATATGCATATATGTTTGTTTTTGATTGTTTTCTGCAAGCACTCATCGGAATAAAGCTTAGTAAATGGTTTTCATTGTTTCTGAATGTCCTTCACTGCTCTAGCCTGTAATCATCTTGAAAATGTTTGTCTGTCATTTATAGACACTTTTACAAATGAGGAAATCTGCTCTTTTCCTTATGAAATTGAAGGCTGATCCGTGACTGTGAAGCTCTTTTGCAGTTTAGTTTTATTAAAAAAGACATTGTCAGCTACACTTTTAAAGTGATTCTTATAGGACGCTTCAACTAATGAGTTTAAACTCCGCAACAGCAGAACATGTGAATACCAGCAGATGCTTTGAAGCTCTTTCTAGAGGTAATGATGGCTGGAAATATTCATATCGCACTGAACCAGAAAAACAATGCTTTCTGTGCCCTCCACACAGCACTACATTTATTAAAAGCGTTTGGAAAACAATGGCATTCAGACAAACGCTGCGTCTCACAGACATCTGATAGCGTTGTGTCGTTTCCAGACAGAACTGTTTCCAATCACAGCGCTTTCATTCGGACCAGTTCACGTCCAAAACAACTCCGTGCTCCTCGAGATTTTTCAATCTTGTCGAACAATGGGAGTTTAAAGTGAAGAAATGTTGGATTGCGTGAAGTGAACATGAAGTGCGTGGAGTTCACGGCCCTCAAGAGCAGAAGAACACCGTCCCAGTTCATTTCGGGATTCTTTCATGTTCACTTCAGCAAAAATCGCCTCTTATTAAAGAAACCCAGCAGAGAACCTGAACTGATCGTGAGACATCAGCACATATTTATCAAATCTAAACCCCAGAAAGTGTCTGGACTCTTATAAACGTGTGACTGTGATTCATCAGGATCTTTTCTCTTCACACTTTTCTCATGTTTGAAGTCTCAACGTGTTTGAATCAGCTGGGTTTTTTTTTTCTTTTCTTTTTTTCAGATTTTATAGCTACCATTAACACTTTGCAAAATGTATGCGTTTCCAGCATGTTTTCTAATCTAGTTAATAAACCTGCCATTATATATGACAAATATTGTTTGCACTTTGTGACTTTTTATTTTTTGCTCCTCTTTTGCAAGTTGCTATGGATTAAAGCATCTGCTATATATATATATATATAATGTTTATAATATACAATTTTATTATTTATATGCACACACATAATAATGTGTGGGAAGTCGTGGCCTAATGGTTAGAGATACCACGACTGAGGTGAGACCCTTGAGCAAGGCACTGAACCCCCAACTGCTCCCCGGGCACCGCAGTATAAAAAATTGGCTGCCCACTGCTCCGGATGTGTGTTCACGGTGTGTGTGTTCACTGCTGTGTGTGTGCACTTTGGATGGGTTAAATACAGAGCACTAATTCTGAGTATGGGTCAACATACTTGGCCACATGTCACTTTCACTTCACTAAAATTGTATATTTTATATATAAAATTAAACATTTAATTTCTAGTTAAATGTTTATTAGTTTTCGGCTTAAAAATACATTAACCATAACAAAGCATGCATATGCATATAATATAAATAATAAAAAAAAATGTATATTCATTACAGTGGGGGAAAAAAGTATTTAGTCAGCCACCAATTGTGCAAGTTCTCCCACTTAAAAAGATGAGAGAGGCCTGTAATTTTCATCATAGGTATACCTCAACTATGAGAAACTAAATGAGAAAAAAAATCCAGAAAATCACATTGTAGGATTTTTAAAGAATTTATTTGCAAATTATGGTGGAAAATAAGTAATTGGTCAATAACAAAATTTCATCTCAATACTTTGTTATATACCCTTTGTTGGCAATGACAGAGGTCAAACGTTTTCTGTAAGTCTTCACAAGGTTTTCACACACTGTTGCTGGTATTTTGTCCCATTCCTCCATGCAGATCTCCTCTAGAGCAGTAATGTTTTGGGGCTGCCGCTGGGCAACACGGATTTTCAACTCCCTCCAAAGATGTTCTATGGGGTTGAGATCTGGAGACGGGCTAGGCCACTCCAGGACCTTGAAATGCTTCTTACGAAGCCACTACTTCGTTGCCCGGGCGGTGTGTTTGGGATCATTGTCATGCTGAAAAACCCAGCCACGTTTCATCTTCAATGCCCTTGCTGATGGAAGGAGGTGTTCACTCAAAATCTCATGATACATGGCCCCATTCATTCTTTCATTTACACGGATCAGTCGCCCTGGTCCCTTAATCCTCTTCTGGTCAAGTTGAGTTTTTACCAAAAAGTTTTATTTTGGTTTCATCTGACCATATGACATTCTCCCAATCTTCTTCTGGATCATCCAAATGCTCTCTAGCAAACTTCAGACGGGCCTGGACATGTACTGGCTTAAGCAGGGGGACATGTCTGGCACTGCAGGATTTGAGTCCCTGGCGGCGCAGTGTGTTACTGATGGTAGCCTTTGTTACTTTGGTCCCAGCTCTCTGCAGGTCATTCACTAGGTCCCCCCGTGTGGTTCTGGGATTTTTGCTCACAGTTCTTGTGATCATTTTGACCCCACGGGGTGAGATCTTGCGTGGAGCCCCAGATCGAGGGAGATTATCAGTGGTCTTGTATGTCTTCCATTTTCTAATAATTGCTCCCACAGTTGATTTCTTCACACCAAGCTGCTTACCTATTGCATATTCAGTCTTCCCAGCCTGGTGCAGGTCTACAATTTTGTTTCTGGTGTCCTTTGACAGCTCTTTGGTCTTGGCCATGGTGGAGTTTGGAGTGTGACTGTTTGAGGTTGTGGACGGGTGTCTTTTATACTGATAACGAGTTCAAACAGATGCCATTAATACAGGTAACCAGTGGAGGACAGAGGAGCCTCTTAAAGAAGAAGTTACAGGTCTGTGAGAGCCAGAAATCTTGCTTGTTTGTAGGTGACCAAATACTTATTTTACCGAGGAATTTACCAATTAATTCTTTAAAAATCCTACAATGTGATTTTCTGGATTTTTTTCTCTCATTTTGTCTCTCATAGTTGAGGTATACCTATGATGAAAATTACAGGCCTCTCTCATCTTTTTAAGTGGGAGAACTTGCACAATTGGTGGCTGACTAAATACTTTTTTGCCCCACTGTATATGATTATATACAGTAGTACTCTTTGTTCATGTTAATAAAAATACAACTGTTCAATGTATTAAATGTTGAAAAGAACTAAGATTAATATGCATTAGAAGTATTTTTATCATTGTTAGTTCATGTTAACTAAGGTAGATAAAGCTTATTGTAAAGTTCTTTTTGTCAGGTTTTGTGTGTGATTGCACCTTTCTTTGCAATCATTCATTGAGAGAGCAGACGGGCAATGGAATCAGCGCTGATGATTTATTTTGTAAATGTACAATGCCAATGCCAGTCATAATTCCAATTTACACCTGAACAGGAGCTTCACATATTCAGCACAAACCGAAAAATGGCTTGACATGGAAAATCCATACTGCAAAGCAGACGATATTTACACTTACGTGGTCAATATGAAAAACAATTTTAAAAAGCAAACGCTGTGTGAATGAGATCCCGGCGGTCCTCGTGAAGTCAACATTAAGAAGCTGAAAGCAGTTATTACAGCAGAAACACAAGCATCCAGACAGTGAAGCATGCTGAAGCGCTGTACGAGATGCTCAGAACTTCTGCGAGAGCGTCTGCTTCTCCAGCAGCAGGTCTGCGAATCTCTGCTGCAGCTCTTTTTCTCTGTCCTGCTGTCTCTGGACGTCCTCTCTCAGGGCCTGGACAGAAACCACAAAGTGCTGATGTATAAAAGTACAAACTTGTAATGTTGTAAATCATTTTTTTTTTGTTTGTTTTTTGGTTTATAGGAGGAAAAAAATAAAACAATGTTAACCGTAACAAACCATACATATATAACACGTACTTGTAAATAAACTAAAAATATATTTAAAAAATTTATTTGAAAATTGTATTTATTTATTTGGGATGTAACGATATCAAAATTTCATGATACGATAATATCGCGATATAAAGTCCACAGTACGATATAAAAAAAAAAAAAAGAATTGGGGGGGGAAAAACAATTTGTACATTTTGAAGTTAAATTTATCTAACGCACTTTGAGAGTTTGAAATGAAGAGCTCCAACTCATGTTCTTAATTAAGAAAACTTAAGTTTTAAAGTCAGTGAGTTGTATCTGAACTTTAAAGGGGTCTCGACCCTCTTTTTATTTGTGATATACTGTCTCAGTCTAAATTACATTCACTGGTGTTTAAGGAAGCCAAACTAATTAGAATAGAATAATAATATTAATAACAACAATGACTGCAGAAGCCATAAAACAATTGCACTGTAAAATAAATATTTCATATGTATATTATTTTTGATTTACACTACAGTAGGGAAATTACAATACTTCATTCCTAATTAAATTTATATATTATTGCTGTCAAACGATTAATCGCATCCAAAATAAAAGTTTTTTTTTAAATACGTTCACTTAAATTTATATCATATGTTAATTTATATTCATATTATGTATAAATATATTTAAAAATATTTTTTTTCTTAAATATATACATGCATGTGTGTATTTATATATATATATATATAAATAAATATACACAGTACACATATATTATGTAAAAACTTTTATTTTGGATGCGATTAATCGCGATTAATTGTTTGACAGCACTAATATAAATCTATGCACCCAAACATCTAGAGTTAAAGCTGTTCACCTCCTGTCTGCGTGGAATGGCGTGGTCTTCCTGTTTCTTCAGCTCCTGGAAGGTGTGGCGCTCCACGTTGGCCTGTTCCACCTGATCCCAGAGTTCACTGAGCTGTTTGAGCAGACCCATGGACCGCGACTGATAGCCACCCAGCAGAATCTTCATCTTCTTCTCCATCTTCGCCGCACGCTTGGCCTCTGTGGTCATGTGACCTCTGTTGACCTGTCATCAACACATCAAGTGAGAGGAAGGGTTACAAATGTATTCAATCATAATTCAGTCTGAACTACCTGTTGCTGTTTAGTTTTTGTTTTGAACTCGTGTTTTTAAATGAAACCTTGTTTTTAAATGAAAGCCAGACTTAATTTGTCCAATTAAGACGTAAAAGACAATTTTAATGAATATACAAAAAAATTAATAAAATAACAAAAATGAGGTACCCACCAAAACCATACAAGCAAAAATAAAATTTAAAATAAATGTAGAATAATTTAAAAATAATAATAAAATGTAAAATTAAGTCTACAATATAAACAAAAATAAAATATGAAATTAACAGCAAAATAAGTCACAATTATATAAAAGAAAAATATACACGTATACATTTAAAAAAAAAATTCCTAGCCAAAAAAGTAAAGGATAAAAAAATAATAAATGAAAAAAAAAAAAATTAATTTTAAAAACCAATATAAAAAAAAAAAAAAAAAAAGATGTTTAACATTGGCATTTGGACTGTTATAACATGGTCATTTAAAAATGTGGTCCTTATATAGTATACCTAAGTGCCTATACATTTTAAAAGAAAACTCCAAACATCACAAAACTATGTGAAATCATGCATTATATGATTCTAAACAATCATGCAAAATTGTATGGAGATTGGACAGAAACGGACACTGTAACAGTTATGAAAGTTAAAAACAGTACATATCTATGCTTCATTTACTGAAAGTGCAAATACAACCACTAGATGCAGCAAAGGATCACTCATTGGCTCATTCCATCACTTATATAGTCACGTATACATTTAAAAAAAAAAAACCTAGCCAAAAAAATAAAAAAAAAAAAAAAAAAAAAAAAAAAAAAAAAAAAAAAAAAAAAGACAAACACACAACATTTAATCTCTGCTCAATTTAAACATTTCATTACAGCTCCTGTTCTTGTCATGTTGCGATGGGAGGTCTGATTCAATTTCACCTTCAGACACTGGCACCACCAAATATTGAAATCGCAAACGTAAACTATTTTCAGACGTTCAATTTTGCAATCATCTGTGACATGCAAAAAAGCAGCGAATTCTACAAAGTTATGAGATGGAAACAAAAACAATAAACCTCCAATGTCAACACAGGCCTCAGAAACACACGCCACGTCTTTGGCCTTTAACAAACCATTATGCAATTATAATGGATCTGTTTTCATTCGAGCGCCTGGCATTTTCCAGTAAGCGTCCCGCTGCCAGCTGAAAGTCCTGACTGGGCACTTCTCTGAGTAAAACATCCCAGACGAGCCGAGACAATGAGAGATCAGCGAGAGAAGGACGTCCAGACAACAGCAGCCAACGCATGACTGTCAGCCAATTAGCCAGCCAATGCAGATCAGCTTCAAATACACAGCAGCTGATTAACTGAAGCTATGAATTCATTCAAAAATCCATCACTGAATTAAAAAAATAAATAAAAAATAATTACATTTCCTTTTAATAAAACATCTTGTATATAAAAATAAAAAAACTAATATATATATATATATATTTTGTTTTTTTAATTTTGTGCATATTTGTCACACTTAAAAGATTCAGATCATCAAACCAATTTTAATTACACAAAGATAATGCAAGTAAATACAAAATGCAGTTTTTAAATGATGATTTCATTTATTAAGGGAAAAAAAGCTGTCTAAACCTACGTGGCACTACGTGAAAAATTAATTGCCGCCTCCTGTTAAATCGTGAAAGAACTGTGATTAAGCACATTATTTTATAAAGCGGAGTTAAATTTCACTCGCCACACGCAGGCCTGATTACTGCCAGACCTGTTGAATCAAGAAATCACTTAAATAGAACCTGTCTGACAAAGTGAAGCATGCTTAAAGAGCAACACATCATGCCGCGATCTAAGAAATTCAAGAACAGATGAGAAACTGTTTGTTGACATGTATCAAACTGAATTGTTGACATGTATCAGTCTGGAAAGGGTTATAAAGCCATTTCTAAGGCTTTGGGACTCCAGCGAACCATGGTCAGAGCCATTATCCACAAATGGAGAAAACTTGGAACAATGGTGAACCTTCCCAGGAGCGGCCGGCCAACCAAAATTACTCCAAGAGCACAACGACGACTCATCCAAGAGGTCATAAAAGAACTCAGAACAACATCTAAAGAACTGCAGGCCTCACTTGCCTCAATTAAGCTCAGTGTTCATGATTCAACAATAAGAAAGAGACTGGGCAAAAACGGCATCCACGGGAGAGTTCCAAGGCAAAAGCCATTGCTGACCAAAAAGAACACAAAGGCTCGTCTCACATTTGCCAAAAAATATCTTGATTATCCCCAAAACTTTTGGGCAAATATTCTATGGACTGATGCAACAAAAGTTGAAAGTTTTGGAAGGTGTGTGTCCCGTTACATCTGGCGTAAAACCAGCACAGCATTTCATGAAAGGACCTGGATGACTTGCCATAATTGATGGAAGCATGAATTCTGCACTCTATCAGAAAATCCTGAAGGAGAATGTCCAGCCGTCAGTTTGTGACCTCAAGCTCAAGCGCACTTAGGGTTCTGCAGCAGGACAATGATCCCAAACACACCAGCAAGTCCACCTCTGAATGGCTGAAGAAAAACTAAATCAAGGTTTTGGAGTGGCCAAGTCCTTTTTCAAAATTCCTCCCCAGCGATGTGAAAGACTCATTGTCAGTTATCACAAACACTTGATTGCAGTTGTTGCTGCAAAGCGTGGCACAACCAGTTATTAGATTTAGGGG
>NW_015505619.1:1508493-1510616 GCF_001515645.1 Sinocyclocheilus grahami
AATATTAAAATTTGTTTGATGATCTGAATCTTTTAAGTGTGACAAATATGCAAAAAAATTTAAAAACAGGAAGGGGGCAAAAACCTTTTCACGGCACTGTATACATATATATATATAAAATTGCATGCATTACTTATAATATTATAATTAAATACACACACACACACACACACACACACACACAGTGGGGAAAAAAAAGTATTTAGTCAGCCACCAATTGTGCAAGTTCTCCCACTTAAAAAGATGAGAGAGGCCTGTAATTTTCATCATGGGTATACCTCAACTATGAGAGACAAAATGAGAAAAAAAAATCCAGAAAATCACATTGTAGGATTTTTAAAGAATTTATTTGCAAATTATGGTGGAAAATAAGTATTTGGTCAATAACAAAATTTCATCTCAATACTTTGTTATATACCCTTTGTTGGCAATGACAGAGGTCAAACGTTTTCTGTAAGTCTTCACAAGGTTTTCACACACTGTTGCTGGTATTTTGGCCCATTCCTCCATGCAGATCTCCTCTAGAGCAGCAATGTTTTGGGGCTGTCGCTGGGCAACACAGATTTTCAACTCCCTCCAAAGATTTTCTATGGGGATGAGATCTGGAGACTGGCTAGGCCACTCCAGGACCTTGAATTTAAAAACAGCAAAAACCTTTTCACGGCACTGTATATATATATATATATACAGTGCCGTATATATATATATTATATATATATATATATTAATATATATATATAAATAAATAATATACATATATAAAATTGCATGCATTACTTATAATATTATAATTAAATACACACACACACACACATATATATATATATATATATATATATAAACTAAATTTATACATTTGATTTTAGAATTCAATAATTTACTCCTCTGTGTGTGTGTGTGTGTGTGTGTGTGACTCCAGCTGAGGTCTGTTGATAAATGTGCTGCACAGATTCTGCCGGCATAAATCCTGGCAATTCTTTGAATGAGAGCCACTTCCTGCAGGAACACAAACTCCTGCCTCTCTGAACGTGCTGCAGTGTGAATGGACTCCAAGTTTCCGCTGCACGTTCCCAGCCGGGACGCACAAACACAAACGCAGCCTGTGTCAAATGGGGGATTGTCCTAATGAACTGAAGCTCTGCACATGTGCACGTCCCTAAACTGCAGGACACTGGCTGTCTTACTGGAGCCGACAGTTTGTGTTAAACCAAGCATGAATGCCCAGGAGTTTACAGCCGTCCTCATTAAAACAGAATTAACGGATTTATTACCGTTTATCTTGGCTGGTTAATTATGAGGTTAACACACTGAATGACTTTTAAGAGCAATAAGAACGGATCCGAATTATCCATCTGTTATACTAAACTGAAAACGCACACACACAAAAAAGAATGAAGCACCCACCAAAACCAAACAAACAAACAACAATAAATACAATAAAAAATAAAATAAAAAATTTATATGAAATGGCCATATAAATAACACTATTATGCAAAATAAAAATAAAATAAAAAGTTCGAAAAAATAAATAAAGATCTCACTGACTTTTAAGAGTACCAAGAACAGGTCGGAATTAACAGACTAATACACTAAAAGAAATAAAATAATTTGGTAATTTTACCAATGATTCGAACATTACTAAACATATGAAAATTTAATTATAAAATTAAGTACCCACCAAAACCGAACAAACAAAAATACATTAAAAAATAAATTTTAAATAATAAAAATTTGAAAAAAAAAAAACTAAATAAAACACAAATTCAAAAACACTAACTAATCTTAAAGAATAAATAAAAATAATACACTATATATATATATATATATATATATATATACATACATCCTGAACATTACTGATTTTATTGATACTGGAACATTATTGGCTTCTACTAGCCAAACAGTGCCATCTACTGGATGCAAAAGGAGTGTGCAGAACACATCATGACGTTTGTGATGATCTTACCTCCAGTTTCTTCTCCATAGACTCGATTCTGTCCTTCTTGCTGGCCAGATTGGCTCGGGTGTAGCGGCTCTGTCCGGCCAGGTACAGGACCTGACTGTAACACTCCTCCCAGACCTGGTTATACGCCTCCATAGATAGATCGCCATGACTCATCCCA
>NW_015505619.1:1510684-1515645 GCF_001515645.1 Sinocyclocheilus grahami
ACACACACACACACACACACACAGTGAGCCAGCGGATGCATCAGGTTTGAATTTAAAGTGCCATGCACTTTATCTATCAGCAAGCAATAAGCTCTTGTTCGAAATCAACTGAATAGAAGCAAACTGCTCCACATACAGACTTCATGGTTGAATATATCAGAAATATCCGGGTCATAATCCAAATTAAAACTGTATAAAGAAAATTAAGTATAAGATTAATTTGCAATGTGCCATTATTTTTGACCGTTAAACTAATTAACCTTAATTTTCAGTACTGCAATACTGTATAATTAATTTGTAAAGTAAATTTGTCTTCATTTTGACAATACAGTAATGAGAATGGCACCTTTTTGCACTACAGTATTGATGATTTATCTTCATTATAATTGTATTGATTCGTTGTTCATTTGTAATAAAAAGCAGGGCTGCAACAATGGATTTCATTTTCAATTACATGTGGAACACCATTTTTTCCCAATAAATTTAAAAAAATAAATAAATATGCCTTCTTTAGATCTGATTATTTGAAGAAATAAATCAACAGATTAACTGATCATAAAAATAAACAAAATCAATAGCTTTGGTAAAATCACTTGTACTATTGCTTTAGTATAATAAACAGATAATTCCATTTCATTTTAATGCTCTTAAGTCATCCACTGTTTTTTATTTTTTAAATATATTAAATATAAGAGTATTATTTAAAAAAATAAATAAATATGCCTTCTTTAGATCTGATTATTTGAAGAAATAAATCAACAGATTAACTGATCATAAAAATAAACAAAATCAATAGCTTTGGTAAAATCACTTGTACTATTGCTTTAGTATAATAAACAGATAATTCCATTTCATTTTAATGCTCTTAAGTCATCCACTGTTTTTTATTTTTTAAATATATTAAATATAAGAGTATTATTTATTATAGGACTTATTTATATTTTATTTAAATGTTTTTGTTACATAATCGTATTGTTTATTATTGATTAGCTGTATAAGAAAGTTAATTATAATTCATTTTAGTGCTCTTAAAAGTCATTCACTGCGTTTTGAACTTTGTTTTAATATATTAAGTATTAAAATATATACAAATTATATTTAAATGTTTTTGTTACATAACTATTATTGATTAGGCTAGCCTCTTCTCCTTAGCCCAGGTAAGACGCCACTGACGTTGTCTGTGGTTCAGGAGTGGCTTAACAATAACCACTATGGGGTTTTACATTTTTCAAAAATATGGAATATTACAATATATCTAGATTTTATTTTGAATGTGTTTTGTTTTTTTTACACAATTTTATTTGATTTGTTGTGGCAGACCTGTTTTTTATTATTATTTTTTTATTAGAATATAATTTTTCCCCATACAGAAAATGAAATTAGCATTTATTAAAATCCAATTAATTTAAGAAATAATTTGAAGATTTGTTCGAATCATCAAAATCTATCAAAAGCCCTATTGAAAAGTAATGACATTGAAGTAAATGCGCTTAACTTGGAATAAAGCCACAGTGCATCTTAAATATATTAAGTATTAAAATATATACAAAATATATTTAAATGTTTTTGTTACATAACTATTATTGATTAGGCTAGCCTCTTCTCCTTAGCCCAGGTAAGACGCCTCTGACGTTGTCTGTGGTTCAGGAGTGGCTTAACAATAACCACTATGGGGTTTTACATTTTTCAAAAATATGGAATATTACAATATATCTAGATTTTATTTTGAATGTGTTTTGTTTTTTTTACACAATTTTATTTGATTTGTTGTGGCAGACCTGTTTTTTATTATTATTTTTTTATTAGAATATAATTTTTCCCCATACAGAAAATGAAATTAGCATTTATTAAAATCCAATTAATTTAAGAAATAATTTGAAGATTTGTTCGAATCATCAAAATCTATCAAAAGCCCTATTGAAAAGTAATGACATTGAAGTAAATGCGCTTAACTTGGAATAAAGCCACAGTGCATCTTAACTGTGCTAAATAGGCATAATTTTCTTAAATTCATTATGCAAAAATATGACCTGGACATTTCTAAATGTCACTCTTCTAAATAATTGCCAGGTCACACTGAACCTGTACCTGCAGAATAACAAAAGCTCCAGAGATTCACTCAGAATTTGAATGACCTCTCCAGCCGTCTGCGTGTTCCCACGTATAATTTAATCATATCATTTTAGAATAAATCCCTCTCAGATTTTCCTACATGATAAAAAAGAAAAAAGAGTGGGGGTCTAACAATTGAAAGCAGCAAACCTTTTTGAGCTCTTCCTCCGTCACCTTTTCGTAAGGGGTTTTCTCCAGGAAAGCGATGTGCTCGCCGTTGTTGGAGCTGGATCCCATTCCTTTCCCCTTCTTGGCCTGAGCGTCGCTGAAGGGGTGATGCAGACAGTCGAAGTGGATCATGGTGATAATTTCTTTCTTAATGAGTTCTTCAGCCAGCTGCAGGTCTGTCAGCGGCGGCTCCACATTATGAGGCCGGAGTATCGTCTCATTCACCTGAACACACACACATACAGCAGCATTAGTTTAGACTTCATCTCATGGTAGAGTACATCCCTTTAAACTATACAAATGTACTATTTCTTATAAAAAATTTCTTGGAAAAATGACTATGAGCACCTTAACTAGTCTAGAACAGATTTTCTTACACATTGCAATAACTAATCAAGTTCTGCCCCACATTACTTTACTCTGTAATATAAGTTTTTCAAATGCCAGTATGTGGGAGTGTTTTTTATTAAACTACAACTATATAAATATACACACACACACACACACACACACACACACACACACAGTATATATACAGTGTAAACTGAGATAAACCTGACATAAAAAGAAATATTACAAACACACACAGACGAAAAAAATAAATAAATAGAAATATTGCCTTGGCAACTAAATGAAAGTTTAAGCTACTAAGCCTGAAACAAAAATTAATTTAAAAAAATAGAAATGTATATGCAAATTAGTTAAAACGATAAACACAACAAAATTATCAATTTAAACTAAAATAAAATTAAAACTGAAAACAAACTCAATACATTTTGATAGTACATTAAAACTACATATTACAAATGTTCCTGATAACAAAAACTACAACTACAAAAATAGTTAAAACTGAAATGAAAAAAAAAAAAAACAATTCTACACACACACACACACACACGAAAGAAAATGAGAAATGTTATCTTGGCTACTAAACAGGGGAAAAAAAATTAATAAATAAAATAAATAAATATAAATAAAAATACTAAATGGAATATACACACGAAAGAAAATTAGAAATGTTATCTTGGCTACTAAACGGGGGAAAAAAAATTTATAAATAAAATAAATAAATATAAATAAAAATACTAAATGGAATATTTAGGGGAAAAAAAAAATATTTGAATACATGTGGGACAGTTATGTACAAAAATAATTTCAAAATATTTGTTAATTGAAATAAAACAAAAACTACATTAATACTACACAAAAACATTTTTTTTTTAAATGTAGTCACCAAAGCACATTTTTCAAAATGTTCTTTAAGTTACTAAAGTACATTACTAAAACAGAAAAAGTAATAAACACTAAAAAGAAACGTTTAAAAAAAATTGCTACAAGCAAAAAAACTAAAATAAAAACAAATAAATTGATAAATACTATAACAGTATATTAATAATACCAAAATAGCACAGTTTTGGGGCACAGTGATTGTGATAGATAAGTTAAGTATGGACGGGATGTGTGTGTATGTCTTCACCTCTGAAGGTCTTGGTAAATCTCTCTGAACTGCTGTGTGTCTCTGACGCAGCTCCTTCTCCCTCTCGGCCTCTCTGGCGGCCTGTGGAAATATCACACAAGATAAATAACAACAAAAACAAATATATGAAAGCTAAACACAGCACCCTCTGGATCCTGAGCGACATCCGTGTATTTACAGATCTCAGAAAGCTGCATTAGAAGCTGATTGGCCAAAGTGTTCGCCGGTTAACTGACATGTTTACGCAGCTCTATCTCGGCCGCATCCTCCACGAAACTCTCGTCCACCTCGGCTTCCTCCAGCTCTTTCTCAGCGTTTTCGGGAAGAACGATCTCGAAGTCATTTCTGGGCACCGGAAGAGACATCAAGCCCAGCCGGAGTTGCTCGCGGGACTCCTTTTGCTGGAACAGATAGAAAACATCTCATCATGACTCAAAAACACTTAAATAAATGCATCACAACCGCAGTAAATGCACTCACTCACTGAGAAAAAGTTTAAATCTCAGACAAAGTCCGGCTCATTATTATGGGCGTTACGCACCAAGTGTTTGGCAAACGACGGGTCGCTGTAGTCCACACCACCCTCCTCTGTGTTGATGTTGAGCTTGTCCCGCAGCGGGGTCCTGCCTGGGGTCACACCCACCGAGGGTTTAGGAGTCATCCCACCGTGAGGGGTCATGCCCTCGGCTCCGTGACTAGGGGTTCTGGGAAACCATATGCATAAAGTCATTATTCACACAGCTCATTAACCTGAAATTTAGCATATACTTTAATATTATGAGGTATTAATATTCAAAAGTTCGGGGTCAGGGTTGGTAATGTTTTTAAATAAGTTTCTTATGCTTTCTTTTCTTGAAATGTGTTTCTTAATACATAAAAATTTTAATATTGTGACATTTTATTACAATTTAAAATAAGTGTTTTCTTTAAGTGTATTCAATATAGTTTAAAATGTAATTTATTCTTGTGATGCAAAGATGAATTTTCAGCATGATCTTTCAGAAATCATTCTAATATATTCTGATTTGCATTAACACTTCAGTTTATTTTAGCAATGTTGAAAACAGCTGCTTTATATTTTTACTGACACATTTTTTTCAGGATTCTTTGAAAAGTTTTATAAAATTATAGCTTTTAATTTTATATTTAATATTCAATATATATATATATATATATATATATATATATATATATATATATATAT
>NW_015505619.1:1515752-1521035 GCF_001515645.1 Sinocyclocheilus grahami
TATACACACACACATTACATACTGGTAAAAAATGTATAGCCTGAATGCCCTGTAAGTCGCTTTGGATAAAAGCGTCTGCTAAATGCATAAATAATTATTATTAATTATTAAATTATTATTAATATTTTAATTTTAGGTAAAAGTTTTAGTAATTTTTTGTGCTTTTATCATTTTTATTAGTTTGGGGGCTTTTTATATTTCTATTTAAATTTATTTTATTTTTATTTCAGTTTTAGTCATTTGAGTTTGTTGTGGTTAACTGCCAAGGCAAAACCCCAATTTTTTTTTAAAAATTACTGTAGTATTTAAATAGTTTCAGTGTTATTTCAATTAACGAAAGCGGGCCAATCATAACTAGCCTAAATGTAATGAAATGTATTACTGGGTGGGAAATTGGCTTATTAATTTATATTAATACCTATTATTTAATGTAATGCATTACAGTGATTTCTACAACACCCCTGAACCTTGACAAAATCACCACAGTCTTGAGTGGATTATTGCTTTAATATGGTATTTTTGAAGACATCTTACAGAACTCGATGACTACGAGTGTGAACATTCTAAGCTACATTTTTCATGTGAAGGTGCATATTTTCATGCATGATGGCTACCTGAAGGGTGTGGTCAGCACTGTGTTGGGTGTCTGGACCACCTGTCTCTGTGGTGTGACACCAGAGAAGTCGCTCTCATGCAGGGGGGTGTTCAGCCCTCCTTTAAGAGGAGTGTCCACATTGGTAAGAGCCATCAGGTTCTGGGCTTCCTGTGAGGGTGAAAGAACCGAGCAGTGAGACTCAGGATATAAAACAGCCAGTTTGGGAAGTACGTGAAACTGGACCAAACCTGCAGGATTTTGTCCTGTGCTGCTGGAGTTCTGGGTGTGCGCAGGGCCATGGAGTTATTGGTCACGTTGTATTCAGACAGAAGAGCGCTAGAGGCAGAGTTTGTGATTCCAGACTCCTCGGCGGTCTGACGGGCGATTTCACTGGCCTGACCCAGTTTGACAACCTCCTCCAGCTCGGCGTCAGAGATCTGAAACGAAAAATCAGTCAAATGCAGTTTATTCAAAATAAACTAACCACAACTTCTATATTAAACTATTAGAAAACTATTACTATAACTATCATAAAACACATTTGCGTGTTTCAGAGTGATTAACATGTTGCGATCAGTGTTATGGAAATAATATTATTATAGTATTTATCAATATTTTTAATTAGCTTTTAATTTTATATTTTCTGTTTTCATTTTAATTTTAGTTAAAGTAGTAATTTTGTGTGCTTGTCATTTGTATTGGTTTTTGTGTTTAGATTTTGTTTATATTAGGGCTGTCAATCGATTAAAATATTTAGTTGTGATTAATCGCATGATTGTCATGAGTTAACTCGTGATTAATTGCAACTTAATCGCCCCATTTTATCTGTTCTAAATGTACCTTAAATTAATAATTTTCAAGTTTTTAATACTCTAACATGGGTATGGACAAATATGGATGATTTTTGCAAATGTTTATTATTGGTAAAACCATAGTCAACAGAGCATGAAGAGTAGACATGTTTTTCAAAAAACTTGTTCATGTCTATCAGACATATGAAAAAAGAACATAGAAATACCAGGTTCCCATTACTTCTCTTTCTTTGCACTGAACAATTTACTTACACAAGCCTGTTTACATTTTCACAGGACAGGGCAGCTCACTTCTTCTGAACATGCAAAATGTACATTTATTATTAGATTTGTTTGCCTCTCTGTGCCCACATATTGTATTTTGATGCAGCTAAATTCTCAATAAAACTGTTTTCATTTATATATTTTACTGTTTCTGTTGTCAGACAACCGAATGAATATGAAAGTGACTGAAAGCGACCCATTAAGACCACATAACCAGCTCTCTTTTGTATGTTAATCTGTACAAAAATCCTGTTTTATAATCGAGCCGTTGTCTGATGAAATCAAATAGGCTACACATAAAGATAAGACAATAGCTGTGCTGTAATTTCGTCTATACTTGCTTATAAAATTAGAGAAGCAACATAATATCTGTTTTAACTGAAAGCGCTGCTCCTCTCAGCCGCTCGCTGAACAGAACAGACGCAAATAGAGGCGTGTGCGCGCGCTGGGAAAGAGAGACCTCGCTCTCGCACGGCAGTACTGGCGAGTCTCAGAAACTAAATAAGGTTTGGGCAAACCCTAAAGATTTGTCGCTAGGCGCTTTTTTGGAAGAAAGAAAAAAAAAAGTCGCTAAAGGGGTAGGGGTGCGCCGATCCGATATTCAGTATCGGTATCGCTCCGATACTGGCAATTTGCGTTAACGCGTTAATAACACATTAATTTTGACAGCCCTAGTTTATATATATTTATATATATAGAGAGAGATTTAATTTACTTTGTAACTATGTTGATATAGTTGTTATTTTAGTATTATTTATATACTAGTATATTATTATTAATATTTTGAATTAGCTTTTACTTTTATATTTTCAGTTTTCATTTTAAATTCTAAAGTTTTAGTAATTATATGTGCTTTTGTCACTTCGATTACTTTTAGTTTTATATTTGTATTTTGATTTTGTTAACATGCTGCAATCAGTGTTAATTTAGTACTATTTATATACCATTATAGTATTCATTTATATTTTGAATTATTTTTTTATTTCATATTTTTAGGTTTGCTTTTAATTTTAGAGATATACTAATTTTGTGCTTTTAAAAAATATATAATTCTATTTCTATTTTATTTGGTTAACATGTTGCAATCAGTGTTATTTTAGTATTATAGTATTTATTAATATTTTGAATTAGCTTTTAATTTGACATTTTCAGTTGTCATTTTAATTTTATTTTAAGGATTAGTAATTTTATGTGCTTTTGTCATTTTTATTAGTTGTTATTTCTATTTCGACTTAGATTTATTTTTATTTCATTTTTAGTCATTTAATACTTTTATATATAATACATAATACTTTTTGCACTTTTTTTGCACATTTAATTTCTAAAGTTTTTCAGCTAATATTTATATTTTATTTCAGTTTTATTTCAATTAATGAAAAAGCTTTTTAATAGTTTTAGTTAACAGTAACAGCACTGGCTCTGATGCAGTTCATAGGATGTTCTATGGTTGCAAAGGTGTTTCTGTTTAAGGCATAAGTCACAGGGATTTTTACCACGGTTAAGGCAGTACAGTTTGTGAGAACTCTGACCTGTGGTGTCGGAAGCACCAGTTTGCTTCTCTTCTTTGTGAACTCTGACACTCCACTGGTCTGCAGGATGGCCGAGGGCAGATCGGACTCCTTCTTCTTCTTGATCTTCTGCCTGTCCTTCTTTCGGTCATGATCCTCCTTCTCACTATATACAAAAAAGCACAGGGGTGATCAAAAACACACCCATCCAGGACACTGAACTACCTGCAGCTCTACAGGAGGAGGTCTGCCACGACCCCGCTCACCTCCTGAGTTCTCCATCGAGATGCTGCTGGCGCAGTCGTTTGAAGTTCGGTTCCAAAGGATTGTACAGCTCCATGGATGTATCATAGAAGCCCTGCGCGGGTTTCTTTTCAAACGGGATCTCAGCATTATAGTCGACACCTCTCTTCTTCTTGCGCTTCTTCTGGATGTCGATGCCTGCAGCTCGCAGCTCCCTGCGCTTCTGAAGCGCTGCCAGACGACTGCAGAAAACAGCGGAGAGAACACTGTGATTAACACCTCTGATAAACAACTCAATGTGATCAATGTGATTTATGAATATATACACAGTTGTTCAAAAGTTTGGGATCAGTACAATTTGTAATGTTGTTTTTTAAAGTCTCTTCTGCTTTCCAAGGATGCATTAATTTGATCAAAAATACAGACAAAACAGTAATATTGTGAAATATTCTTACAATTTAAAATAACTGTTCTATTTTAATATACAGTACTTTAAAATAGTTTATTCATGTAATGCAAAGCTGAATTTATGATCAGCCATTACTCCAGTCTTCAGTGTCACATGATCCTTCAGACATCATTCTGATTTATTACCAATATGCTGATTTATTAGCAGTGTTGAAGAGAGTTTTGCTGCTTAATATTTTTTGGAACCTGTGATACCTTTTTTTCAAGATTCTTTAATGAATAAAATGTTAAAAAGAACAGCATTTCTTCAAAATAGAAATCTTTTCTAACAATATAAGTCTTTAGTATCACTTTGTACAGGGTTTCTACAGACACGAACAAGTTAAATTGAAGACTTTTTAAGACCACCTCGTATGAAATTTAAGACCTAAGCCTGTAATGGAAATACACATTTTATTACACACATATTTGCAATATTTAATGTTTAAATAAAAAAGAAAATCAAATATCATTGCTGTAATAAATTATATTTATTACTACGATATACAGTGAACTTTTCATATCAACAGACAATATTCCATACAAAATATCCCTGCAAAATAACTGCATCGTTGAGATTTTTGATGGAGTAAACAATTTATTCTGAAGCAGTGTTTCATCAGTGTTCTATCAGCCTTCACATACTTAAATCTGCATATTTTTATTTACCTTTACAAAGGCCTATTTTTAACCTTTTTAGATGCATGCATCATCTTTCATGTCAAATTATTACAATTTATCAATAAATTCAATATACACTATAGGGCTGCTACCAGTCAGATTAAATAATTTACACTGCAAATAACAATAATTACAACTGCAATAAATAATGTTATGAGATTAATGTTTTAAATGCATTTATGAATATACAAATAAGAAATGTTACTTTTCAACAAACTTCACAACTAAACTACCAGTAAGTGGCGTTAAGTCACTGAATGAGTGAGTCACTGAGTCATTCACTCAACTGATTGAGTGTGTTATCATGCTGGTATCTTAAGGACTTTCGTGGACAGCTGAGTCCTAAAGTTTTTGATATTCTTCATATTCTGTGTACTGGTCAGATAAGTTTAAATAGATTTTTACCTTTTATGGGCATTTTACCTTTATAAAGCCATTTTTCTATAAGTGTGCATTATCTTTTGAGTCAAATTCTAACATTTAATCAGTGAATACGAATAAGACATTTGGGCTTTTACCAAGCAAATAAAATCAGTATCAACAAAATTCATCTTTGCAATCCAGACATAAGCTGCACCTGAAGTGGCATTCAGAAGTATTTACACACCGTTTAATGCAGAACATGAATGCATTTAACCTGCAGTTACAAATGCATAAATAATGTTTTGATATATTAAACATAAAACATTGAATACTGATATTTGAAATAATAAAAAAAATGAAAAGATACTTT
>NW_015505619.1:1521428-1532412 GCF_001515645.1 Sinocyclocheilus grahami
AATTTATTCTGAAGCAATATTTTCATCAGTGTTCTATCGGCTTTTACATACTTAAATCTGCATATTTACCTTTACAAAGGCCTATTTTAACCTTTTTAGATGTATGCATCAACTTACATGTCAAATTATTACAATTTATCAATAAATTCAATATACACTATAGGGCTGCTACCAGTCAGATTAAATAATTTACACTGCAAATAACAATAATTACAACTGCAATAAATAATGTTATGAGATTAATGTTTTAAATGCATTTATGAATATACAAATAAGAAATGTTACTTTTCAACAAACTTCACAACTAAACTACCAGTAAGTGGCGTTAAGTCACTGAATGAGTGAGTCACTGAGTCATTCACTCAACTGATTGAGTGTGTTATCATGCTGGTATCTTAAGGACTTTCGTGGACAGCTGAGTCCTAAAGTTTTTGATATTCTTCATATTCGGTGTGGTGGTCTGATAGAAATTAATCTTTTCCAATAAGTTTAAATTGATTTTTACCTTTTATGGGCATTTTTTACCTTTATAAAGCCATTTTTTATTAAAGGGGGCATTATCTTTTGAGTCAAATTCTTACATTTAATCAGTGAATTAGAATAATAAGACATTTGGGCTGTTACCAAGCAAATAAAATCAGTATCAACAAAATTAATCTTTGCAATCATTGCGACTGAACCGAATCATTTAAACGGTTGATTCATTCAGGAACAAAACGCTGTTTTGCGCGAAATAGTGCAAAAACAGGCAATATGGTGTCTAAAATGTAAGTCTCTTAATAAAACTTAAGTTTATTGAACTGTTGTAAAAAATCAATATCACATTTGTATATGGTAATTTTTGGAGAAAAAAGGCACTCTTCATGGGAAATTGATTAACTATGTTATAAATAAAGTGGTATAAATATACACATTTTCTGCCCCCCATGTCTTGAATTTGTGATCATTCTGAATGTATTTTAATAGACTGAATCGTGCCATAAAAGAGCGCACTGCAAATGCGCACACGCACAAGAATTCACGTAATGCGCGTGCACTCTGCATGTGTTTTGAATGTTTTTTTGCGTCGTGAGAATATTGAGCAAAATAGCTCACTTGTCATGGTGTTACTTAACACGTATCATGTTATGAATAAACTAAAAATTCAGAATTTTTATCTCAGTGCGTTTCTTCTGAGTTTGTGTGCCGTCACGCTCATTTGTTCTGAAGTTTTTCACAAAGAGACAAACAGAGTGAATCTTAACCTTGATACCAGAAATATACTATCCATTATCAATTGCTGTTCACATTGAATGTAGGCTAATAAAATGAGAAGAATCATTCTTCGATACTTCGCTGGGGATTTTTTTGTCACTTATGTTTTAATCAGGCTATTTGTCTGGTGAGGCAGTTCGACCTGTATTCTGCTACTGCGATTCTCTCTGATGATGCAGCAACTACAGCAGGGAAGAAAAAACTCTTCAGTCTGTCCAATGATTGTAAACAGTCATTTAGGTCCGTCAGACTGAAGATATTTTAGCGCTAATGTGACCAAAAATATTTAAGAACCATAGAATCTGAATTTAAGACATTTTAAGACTTTTTAAGGCCTTATATTAGGAAACCGTTATTTAAGATATTTTAAGACTTTTTAAGGACCCGCGGACACCCTGTTGTATCAATGTCCCGCATCCTTGCTGGATAAAAACATTACTTTCTTTCAAAAAAAGAAAGAAAATTTACTGACCCCAAACTTCTGAACAATATTGCAGTATAGTCTTACAAAAATGTATTCAGAGACCTAAAAGTGTTCTTATGACACCAGATCTTACCGTGCTTCCTCCAACTGCTTCTCTCTGGCTTTCCGCTTTGCCTTCTTGCCTTGTGTGTTAGCCAGTCGAGCTCTGGCTTCAGACAGCATCTCCAGCTCATCTGCACATGCAAGTTTACCGATGTCATGCATTGTCTTTTCAATCGCAGTGCTAAAACTGTTTTCATCAGATAGTTTTTTTTAAACACTCACCTTCATCCATGTCCACAGGGTCAGGTCTGGCTGGTTTGGTCTCAGGGTTTGGGTCGATCTCTCCTGGTTTAAGCTTGCGAGGGTCATCGCCCACATCATCTTCATTCTCTCTCTGGGCGGCTTTATCTCTGTGATCACAAAGAACAAATTAATAAATTATTCATCAACAAAAAGCTGCATGTAAAACCAAAATGATAACATGACTGCACTGAATTTGAAGATGATCAACACACTTAGAATTAGACTGGATTGTGAAAAATTCACTTTGAGTTATAGTTTTTTTCACTTTATTGTTCATAAGAGTATGGAAGCCTGTTACCGCCACAGGATTAAAACAAAAAAAAAAATGATTTTTTTTTTGCAACTTTTTTTCACTTCACAATTCTGACTTCTCGCAATTTCTGAGTTCATCTATCACAATTTGCAATTCCGAATTGCAAAAGAACTCTGCCTTTTCCCCTCACAATTCAGAGCTGAATTTTTTCTCAGAATTGCATAATTGCTAATAACTCAAACAACACTAGAACAAAATAATGTTCTTTTTAGCAGCATCATATGACCCCTTTATAAAATTTTGAATACAGAAATATGATTTAAATAACTGAAATTATACGCTAAAAATGAAACTAAATCCGCCAGCAGGTGGCGGTAAGTCACTGATTTTATCACTGAATCATTCATTCAATTGATTCGTTCGAACGGCTGAATCATTCAGGAATGAAGCAAGTGACTGTCTTTATGAACTGACGGAAATTGTGAGTTATAAAGAAGCAATCACTTTTAAATTTTTTATTCAGTGGCGCAAACAGAAACAGTTCACCGGTGAAAGTAATTACATGTTGTTTGTATTGTGCATCAAACTGTACATACAGCAGATATTCGTAATGCTCCAGACACTGAGCGGCCGTTCGTCCGATGATGGGGGCGATTGTCCTCCACTGAGTGGGCATCAGTTTGGCCAAGTGAAGAAGTTTCTCCTCTTCCTCACGTGACCATTCTGTTTTCTTGATGCTGGGGTCCAGCCACTCGTACCTGTGAGAAACCAATCATAAGCGACAAACACATCAGACCTGGAATATATGATCAAGAGATTGCATATTTGGGCATCACAGCACATTCAAATGCACCTATGATGCTCAAAAACCCTGTCCTGGTAGGCTGATCACTAGGTTTTGAGATAACTTGAGTGATATAAACTCACCATCTGGCTTTACACTGTTTGGCTGATTTGCGGTGCAGCAGGGATGCGATTCGAGACCACTGATTTTTGCCATATTTCATTACAGCTGCTTTGAGAATCTCATCCTGTTAATAAATCCCATCAAAGACATGCACAATTATTAAATAGGTCTTAAATAACACATCAGGGATGCAACAACGAGACGATTTAAATGACAGATCATTTTACTAATCTAACATCAGCTTTGAAAAGCATTCTAATGCAAAACTCAAAGGAGGATGAAATTATTCCAGTACTCAACTTCCACCATAATACGCAAATATGAGTCTAATAATGTTCTTTCAAAAGTTAGTGTACTTGTTTATCAAGAAAACAAGAGTGTCAGTGAGAAGCAAGGTAAATGTCACTTGAGAACAAATTATATTTACATGCATGTCGTTTACAGAAAAGCTGTAAACTAACAAATAAAAATACATATACTTAATACCAATATATAATGAATACAAATAAAATATAAGCTTTACGAATTAATAAACATGCATGAATTTAATATTTGATTTAATAATTAATATTTGAAAAAAATTTATTAAAATATCGAAATTGAATCAATCTAGTCCGTATTTATGCAGTCTAATTAAACAATCTGGCTTAAAAGTTCAAAAAGTCAAACTGTTTGAACAATTCAAAACTGATATTAAAAAGTATTTGGAAACAATATCTAACTTGAGAGCAATACAATATACAATTGTAATGTATCAATGATGTACAATGTTGTTGTTGTTTTTTTGGACATGCATGCTTTTGTCTTGATTGTACAATATCCTCGGATTTCATTCATTGATTGATGAGTTATTGAAAGTCACTTGTAACTTTGGAACAGGTTCCATGAGGAGTTGAGGAGGAGTTCTTTTCGTTCCGTCTTTGAGGTGTGGAGCTGCATGTCCTGGAACACCTGGAGGACTTCAGAGACTGTGACATCTGATGCTCCGCTGAGAGGCTTCAGACGCCTGGAAGGATGTTTGATGTGTTATCGAACAGAAGAACCCGATGTTCAGCTTTCAGCTCCAGAACAAGCCAGAAGCCCATCACGTCTGAAACATCTCTTTCTGTGGAATCTCATACTCTGAACTCTGAGGAAATTGTGTGTTCCCAAATCAAGCCCAAAGTATCAGGAATGAAACCACCAAAATCAACTGGAGAACAGCATAAAGTGTATATGAAGAGAGAAGTTAACATCACAATTTTTTTTCCAGCTGATGACGATAAAACAGAGTTAAGAGTTAAAACAGCCAATCAGAATCCACTCTACTTCAAAGAGCACGAGAATTGGCGACATAATAACGGCAGCGCACCGCAGCTTTAACAATAAGGATACAGAACAACGTTATCAGGTTTTTTTCCCCAGCCGATAAACAATAGCCTAAAACATCAACAGCCAATCAGAATCAAAGAGCTTTTAAAGCAAAGTAAAAAAAAAATTTAAAAACTTACCCCTTTTAGACTTGCACCTCTAACACTAGCTTGCTCTATTCTTTTTCTATTCTATCTGTTTTCTTTTTATTTATTAAATGGTTTAAAAAAAAAACTTGCGACGTGTACTGCGTTAAACTGAGACTTGCCTCATTTGTAAGTCACTTTGTATAAAAGTGTCTGCTAAATGACTAAATGTAAATGTAAAGTGGCAATCGGCGTGCATTATAATAAACATAACATTATTGTGCAGTTGGGTTTACTCTAATATAGTTATAATACCTTATAATTACCTTAAAGGGGTCATATGATGCGATTTACATTTTTCCTTTCTCTTTGGAGTGTTACAAGCTCTTGGTGCATAAAGAAGATCTGACTAAAGTCTCAAATCCAAAGAGATATTCTTTATAAACGTTAAGAGTCAGCCACGCCTACCTAAAATGCCTTGTTCTAACACGCCCCCACATGTCTACCTCACTATGTGGGAATATTTGCATAAGTGCACGCAAAGAAAGTCACCTTTATTTATATAGCGCTTTTAACAATACAGATTGTGACAAAGCAACTGAACAGCATTAATTGTAACTTTTATTCTCGCTGTAGTATTGTTGCCGCCGCCGTCGCCATGTAATGAAGGCACTGTGTGCTTCACTGTGAAAGCGAAACTACTTTGCTTGGGCTTCCAAAAGAGGACGATATCCGCTTCGTCATGCCTAGAGCTGATCCGTGCTGGTCGCTGAGGGAATACATCAACTTCGCGCTGTGGATCGCCGGATCGGCTTTCACCGTGGACGAAGCGGAGTCCAGCCCAGGGTCGTCACATGTGGTTGCCGCAGGCATCACAGTATGTGAGGGGCATAACATTTCCGTCTCACACTTGAGGTATTCGGCCAATCACAACGCACTGGATAGCTGGCCAATCAGAGCACACCTAGCTTTTTCAGAACGATGAGCTTTGTAAAAATCAACGCGTTTCAGAAAGGCGGGGCATAGAGGAGCAACAATAATGTACAGTATGTGGAAAATAATGTGTTTTTTGAACCTTAAACCGCATAAACACATTTCATTACACCAAATACACAAAATAATGTTCTTTTTAGCAACATCATATGACCCCTTTAATAGTTATCGTTCTTGATGTGAACTAGTTTTAAAGGGATAGTTCACCCAAAAATGAAAATTCTTTCATAATTACTCACCCTCATGTCGTTCCAAACCTGTAAGACTTTCTTTCATCTTCGGAACACAATTTAAGATAGTTTTGATGAAATCCAAGAGCTCTCTGACCATCAGTAGACAGCAAGGATACCACCACGATCAAGACACCGAAACGCAGTAAGGACATTGTTAAAATAATCCATGTGACATCAGGTGTTCAACCATAATTTTATGAAGCTACGAGAATACTTTCTGTGCGCAAAGAAAACAAAAATAATGACTTCATTCAACAATTCTTCTCCTTCTTCTCCTTCTCTAGCTTCGTAAAATTATGGTTGAACCCCTGATGTCACATGGACCATTTTAACGATGTCCTTACTACATTTCTGTGCCTTGCTGTGGTGGTACCCTTGCTGTCTATGGGAACTATTTCATCTAAAATATCTTAATTTGTGTTCCGAAGATAAACGAAGATCTTACAGGTTTAAAACGACATGAGGGTGAGTAATTAATGACAGAATTTTTGGGTGAACTATCCCTTTAAGAGGGAACGTCCCAATGCTAAACAAGCAGATACAGTCTAGTATAAATAGTTATTTATTACTTTTAGGAACAATGAGAAGCACTACACCATATGCACCTGATAAACCACATGATTTGCAGTTAATGTGTTTGTGCTTTGTACCATGAACAATAGGCCTACATGTTAATGTTGTTTTTCAAATATTTTTTGAACTGTTGAGCTTGACAAGGTCAGCATTTGCGTAAGCATAATGAAAGAATGATGAAGACTGTATGTTAATAAATAACAATTTGGTCCCTCGATATCTCTTTGCCACCGTGAAATCTTCTCAGTCTCTCCAAGTGTAAATAAATACGGCCGGGAAGTAAGAAAACACACATTCAAATGTATTCTCAAATACTTCAATTTATTCACAGAAATACAGATCTTATCGAACTATCCCTTTAAGAGGGAACGTCCCAATGCTAAACAAGCAGTTACAGTCTAGTATAAATAGTTATTTATTACTTTTAGGAACAATGAGAAGCACTACACCATATGCACCTGAGTAATAGAAGTAACTCATCTCGTCTTCCAACAGAATTTTGTCCTTCATTCGACTTGAGACACGCAAACTAAAACAGCACAGATGGCAAAAGTGTTTCAGACTTCTCTGAACAAATCACAACATTTCCAGAAAGATGACAGTCCAGTGATGGGCCCTACAGAGAGTAACTAAACAGCCCGGTGTCAACATTAAAAAGCAGTGCTCTTGTGCCAGGAGAGGCCATCAGGAGCGATAAATGACACACAAGAGTCCCGAGGCGAAATATGAAGCAAATCCTCCAAGCAAGGCCATCTTTTCTGACTGCTAATGTTGAAAATGAAGAAAGCTGCAGGAAGGTTTTCTTTCCATGAGCTGGAGGGGAGCAGCACGACCGTGTGAGGAGCAGAGATAGGAAGGACTGATCAGGCGCCACAGAATTTGAAGAGGCTTCTCTCCAGGTACAAAGCCGATCTGGACTGAATTCAAAACCTTGGGCAAAAATGCAAAGAGAGCACATTTTTCTAAGAATCCTGAAGTCAACAGAACTGCAAGGTTAAGTTACAGTATAGGCTATGCATTAACAGGAAGTTCATTTCACACCAGTATCGTTAACTAAAACTAACACATTTTACTAACAAAAAAACAAAAACAAAATAAACGTTATCTGTGATAGAATAACATATAAAAATTTAAACTTCAGCTAGCTGCCAAGGCAGCATTTCTCATTTTTGGTTATTTTCGAAGTTCTGAAATAACTAAAACTAAATAAATAAAAATAATTATATACAAACAACAAATAAATAAATAAAACCTAAAGACGACAAACACCCAACAAAAATTACTCAAATTAAACAGAAAATACACAAATTTAATATAAAATATAAACAAAAATTATAATAGTATATTAGTGAGATTCTAATACTGTTTCACACAGCAAAACATTCATAATAATACAGGATGATAGTACTATCAACAAATGTAGACATCATTTGTTAAACAATTTGTCAATACAAAAAGCATCAAATGTGAAATGCCAGTCAGGGGATTCCGGGAATGTAAATTTTTGTCTTTTCTCTAAACTTTAACATAACTTCATTACATGAAATGTCCCATTAGATTCATTACAGCTTTTCACCATATAGCAAGGGAACCTTAACCAATTAGCAGTCTTTTCCCATTAAAATTATGATTATTTTTACAGTGTAGGTCAGGACGTTGTGGGTTGTTGCCAGGGAATTGCTAGAGTTAAGATGTTCTGAGTGGTTTTCAGTGTGTTGTTATGCAGTTGCCAGGGTGTTATGGGTGGTTACTAGGCGGCCGCATAACCAGCATACACATTTATGTTCTAAGAACGTTTTCCAAACATTCAATTTTGGTTGTTGAAACAGTGATTTGAAATGTTCTAAAAATGCAAAAAGGTCCAGGTTTTTAAAATGATAATGGAATGTTTACATCAAGATAAGCGCAATGTTCCTGCAACGTTCTTTAAACTCAATTTTTGTATTAACACTCTGTGAATCGGTATGTGTGTTCTCTGTTCTTCACCAGCTGTGCTCCAGGAAGACATTTCCATGACAAGCAAGTCTCTCACACTTTTAATTCCTCTGTGCCTGCGTTTGATGCGCTGTGTGGGAGGAAGTACTGTAGTGAATTGGGATTAGAGATTACAGCGAGATGATGCGATTTAGAGCTTTGAGATATAATCTGTTTATAGTCATATTGTGCCACTGCGCCGAGCTCATTAAAACCAATAAACTTTAAACCAATAAAGTCGACGAGCTCAAAGTGAAATTCAGCAACCCAGGAGGAGAAATTAATCTGCTCAACAAGACGGCATGAGCGTATTCACACACAGAGAGAAACAGAAAGTAATTATATTTATTAACATATTACAATCATAACAATTATGAGATTACTTCTTTATTAAGAGTGCTACTGATCAGATACACATATGCTGAGCTGCAATGAAGCAACAGATGGAATTGCTTATTGACTGCTAAATCATGCAAGATGTGGATGTCTTTTAAAAAGATATAATGAAACTTGAATCTTTAAAGATGTTGTTCTGTCTGCCATCTACAGTAATTCAAGTTTATGTTGATAACCTGAACCCAGCTGTTCAGGGAGTTTAATCTCATGTTTTGTTAAACAGGATCAGGTAATCCATTTTAACAGTTTTTCAACGCAACATTTGATCCAAAATGATCCAAAAACATACAGTACATAATTTTTCAGATTATGATACTGAGGTTTTGATCCATTCCAGATCAAAACCATTGGAGTATGTGATCTAATTTTAGTTCAAAATCTTAAATTTTTTTCTTTTTTTTAACAACCCGTTTTCAAGATTTGATCCAACCTGACAGCCAAAATCCAGAATACTTTTACTAGCATCTTGGCCCAGAGGATTGTTGGTTCGATCCATGTAACATTACTTAATGAACACTCTGCAAAAATAACAATTGATCTGGCATTATTTTTTTAATATGAGTTACAACTCATGAAGCCACTTCATCGATGTTATTGTCACCAAGGCCCACCAAGTTGCCCACAAGAAATTTGATCAAATTTCAGCCATCATATTGGATCAAATCTTAAAAATGGTTTGTTCAAAAGAAAAAAAAAAGATTATGAAATCGGATTAGATCATGTAATCCAATATTGGTTTTGATCTGGATATTGATCATCCTCAAACTTCAGTTTATGTTATATTGTTCAAACTATCTTTGTAGGATTGGGATTCCTTTGATCCAATAAATCAGGATTATCCAGATCCCAGCAGAAGGGTGGATTCAGGAGAAAAATGTAATAAAGCTTTGTGAAATAATGTTTGTATCATGTGGTATTCAGGCCTGTGTACACATTGATATTTTGCACTTGATTTGTTTAACCACTACAGTGATAAAGTATGTGTAAAAAAGATTTTGTCCCCATATAACATGTCAAAAATAATATTTTAATTTGTATCCCTGTACAGTATATGTATCAATCATCAGAGGTGAATCAGTCAAAAGTAGTCAACTGTATTTTTGCATGTATACTTGTTTATTTATTTGTTGTGAGATGCATATTGTGCATAATCCGGATTTGGTAATCCTGAACATTTTGTAACTGGATCAAGGTGATGCAATCCAATGTTGCTTTGAAAAACTGGCGCATGCAGAAATAAGATGGATTACCAGCTCCTGATTGCAAAACATGGGATTTTCAAATTCAGATCATTCAGATCCAGATTACATTTTTTGAAAAACTGGGTCCAGGTACTTTTTTTTAATACATCTCCAATACTACTGCCATCTATAGATTGCAACGGTTAAATCAACTGATAATTCTCATCATTTACGCAACCAGACTTTTTGTGTGTGTTATAACTAGTGCTGTCAAACGATTAATCGCGATTAATCGCATCCAAAATAAAAGTTTTTGTTTACATAATATATGTGTGTGCACTGTGTATATTTATTATTTCACAGCACTAGTTAAAATGAAATATTTATAATATTCATAATGCTCCTGTCCATACAATGAAAGCAGACAATGGTCAGGCTGCAAAAAGCACCAAAGCACCCCCCCCCAAAAACCAAAAAGAACATAAAAGTGTCATAAAAATCATGCACATCATTTTTAGGTTATATTCCAGGTAGCCATGTATGACAAACTAACCAAAATGTAAATTATTTATTCGCTGAATTTCGGGTTTTGAGCAAGATGAGTAAATGATTTTGTTATCATTCCTACAGTAAAAATGCAGTATTTATTGCAGTAAATAAAATGTAAACAAACAAGTACAAAAGAAGGGGAACCACACCTTTGTCTGCTCTAATATTTTTCCCCTTCATTCAGATTGCCACTGTTATGCATTCGATCACCTTCATCTTTCTGTTGATTAAAAGCAGAATTGAAAAATCCCTCAACACAGAGCACAACAAGAGGAATCTAATAGGCATGCAGAGCTGCCAGCATGTGTTTACAGTCTTGGAGCGTGATCAATAACTCTTCTGCTTTTTACCCAGGTGCTCCGCCTGGAGGAGGTCAGCTGGCTGGAGGCGGCTCATTGATCAGACAGGAAACAAACCTGAGAGACGCTGCCAGCGGCCCATCATTCACACACACACACACACACAC
>NW_015505619.1:1532733-1546650 GCF_001515645.1 Sinocyclocheilus grahami
ACACACACACACACACACACACACACACACACACACACAGAGGTTTACATTTGTGAAAAGTGGGGACATCCCATAGGCGTAATGGTTTTTATACTGTACAGACCGTATATTCTATTGCCCTACACCAACCCTACCCCTAAACCTACCCCTCACAGGAGACTTTGTGCTATTTCAGATTTTCAGTACACTCCATTCTGTGTGATTTATAAGCGTTTTGAAAAGTGAGGACATGGGGTAATGTACTGAAAAGTCACCTTCTCTTTGTAATACCTGTCATACCTTTGTCATTATACAAATGTATGTCCTCATCTGTCACAAAAACGCGTACACACACACACACACACACACACACATACACACAGGTGCACAGTCATTAGCATATGGCAGACTACAACAACCACCGACAGACCCACCCCTCACACTGAACAAATCTTCTCAACGACACCGCAATTTTAAATGCACGGTCAGTAAAGTCAAGATCTACTGCATATGCAACATGTTAATAAATCAGGCAGCTGTGTTTGCTAGAACGTTACTGTAAGATCTTTGATGTATGGTTGCAACACTTTTTTGCAACAAACTTGAGCTTACATTAAAAATCATATAAAAGTGTAATTGTCACAAATCAAGCCTCTGTGGCTCACTCCGATCACCACCAGAGGGAACCGTCACCGGAGTACTAACTGTTCTTAAGGACGTCATTTCCCATCACCCCATGCCTGAGACTAATTACCTGCACAGGTGCTTATCATTATCATGACTATTTAATCAGTGCCTACCTTACCCTCGTTGCGAAGTCTTGTTTTTGCTACTGCTGACATTTCTGAGCGTTTATACCTTTGTTTGATTACCTGTTGCCTACTTGGATTGTCTAGACCCATCTGATCAATCGCTGCCTGGCTCTTTGGCCTTGCATTGTTATTGGATTTACTCTCTTCTCTGTCTACCACCTGCCTCGACCCTTTGCATGGACTCGGGTTATGATTCTGCCTTGCCTATGTTACCCCTGTATACTGTTGATTTGAACTTTGCCTGACTGCTTGTTAATAAAGCTGCACATGGATCCCAACATCACTGAATCCTCATTACAGAAGACTTCGCCACAAGTCGATCCAGCGGCTTTCTATCACTTCACCGCGAAGGTAACCGCTCAAGCGTCAGCCCGTTGGATCGTTCGCTGCCTGCCTCTTTGACCTTGCATTATTATTGGATTTGTTCTCTTCTCTGTCTGCCTCAACCCTTTGCATGGACTCAGGTTATGATTCTGCCTTGCCTACGTTGCCCTTGTATACTGTTGATTGAACTTTGCCTGTCTGTTTGTTAATAAAGCTGCACATGGATCCCAACATCACTGAATCCTCATTACTGTAATGATATAATGTTAACATAGGCCTACCAACCTGCTGAAGTTGTAGCATTTGTTTTGTGCCTTTACTGACAACTACAGAGGAAGTCACATGATGAATCGAAGTTATTTTTCTTTAAATAAATTAAGGTAAGGTAAATTAAAAGCATCTGCTAAATGACTAAATGTAAATACTATTATATAGAAGCAGCATACAGTGTCAAACACAAAATACCATCAGGTAACACACAACACTAAAATAATGCAATACACATTAATTTAACAACATGAGATGTAGCATTAAACCATAATGTACCTAAACGAAAAGGGGGAAAAAACGAAGAATAAATAGTTTACAATGAAAAACCATCAAAGGTGAAGTGTCATACAAGGGGTTCAGTTTTTTTTTAATCACTTTAAATGATAAGATTCCTTGTTCATTTTTACTTCCAAGAAGTATTTCACTGTAAAATTACATGAAATTACAGTTTTTAAGGTGATATATCAGTTTTTTACTGTAGCATTTTTACAATCTTTTACTGTTAAAATTAAGAATTTTTTTTATAGTCTACAGTGTAAAAATGCACTTGGCATTTAATATTCTTTTTACTAAATGTCACATAATTTGCTTTATGATGAAAACACTGTAAAACATGTAAATAAATCAAAGATTATTGAAGAAAATACTATTTCAGCCTTTAAAATGTAATGTTTAATTCAATGCTACTTATAATTATTTGTGAAATTTACTAGCAATAAATTGTTTCAAAGTACATTGTTGACTAAGCAGTAATCGATGTTAGCAAGGGTATAGGTTTGATTTTGCCATTGGTGGGGACAACAGCAGACACAGACATTAATTGTTTGATCGAATTTACTGCTAGGGACAATTTAGTAGTCACTGGATATTGGTTGGGACATGCATCATAGTGTCTCTACATTCTGCGCCCTTGTGTTACAGACAATAAAACTGCTTAAAATGTGATCTGTCTGTTCAGACTGATAATATTTATAATTGTATATACTCATAACAACAACAACAAAAAATTGAACAATTATAATGAAATTTCTCATTTTTAGCCAATAAAGTTACACCCAAACATTTACGATACATCATAAATCATACTCGTTGTCATTAAACAGTTGTGCATCAATAAATATATATTTCTGTAACTTTAAAAACTTTAGGATGCTTGGGAATGATTGCGCTCCTGATACGCAGGGACAGCGTAACCGGCCTGCTAAATGAAAGCACACTGATGCTAATTATTATCCTCTGTGAAACAACAGAATCTGTGTTTACAGCCAGCAAAAGCCCAATTTGTCTGCTGTTAGAGGCGGATGCATTATTAAAGCATAATGCAATGTGCATGAAACACTCTCTTTGGGCCTATTAAAGGTAAGTAATTATTCCGAAAGTTTGGAAAGTTCTCCAGGCGTCTGTTTTGCTGTTATTAACAGAGCTGTGGAGTGACTGGTCATCCAGTTTCTCCAGACTTCATGAAGATGTGCTACACTTCACAGACAACCGACAAGCCTCTGGCAAACAGCCATCAGACACGCCTGACAGCTGCCAGTTGCCCTGAATCATTTACCACCTTCACAGGCAGAACCGAGAGGAATTCTGGGTAGCATGTTAAACACGGACTGCGAGAGGCTGTTTATTCTTTCTCAAGCTTCAGGCAAAGTGTTGTCCGCCTGAGATGGATACTACTTCAGGGACCGACTGAAAACTGCTGTCTTTCATACAAAAAAAAAAAACAGAGGCTTTTCACAAAAATACACGATAACTGTCAAAACTTGTATAATTTGTGACATGCACTGGTTTTGAGATGTTGTACATGCCTGTCTGGACTTCCTGGAGACACAAAACTGACACTTTCCACCACTGATGTGGATTTATCCTCAAACTAAACAAGCAAACAGCTGCATTTCCGTGGTCATGGGATAAAATGATAACAACAGGTCTGCAATAAGAAAGAAAATACCACAGTAACAGCATCTTTACCACGGTATTCTTCAAAGAACCTTGAGGTACCACACACTTGATAAGTTTTTGCATATAGCAAGAGAAACATTTACCGTTCTTAATATAAAAATAAAAACATACAAGTAGCTTACCAGATAAATGTATTTTGTTTTAACCAAGGTTACGTATTTTTACTGGAAAACACAGATTTAAAATGATTTATTTCTTTATCTGAAGCATTTGCATTGTATAGTAAAATAACTTGAAAAAGGACTTATGTAGCTGTTGTTTATAAAGTATAGAATATTGAAAATAAATAGCAACTTATTATTTTTGCTATATATTTTTGCATCTTTGCAGATACAACCCTTTGGACATTAAAATAATTTTTGAGCCTATATTTCCAATATTTCCTTTTCTTGAAAAAATAATACTCTTTTTTGAAAAACAATAAACTATTTCATGAAATCTCTTTCTAATAAGAAATGTTTGTTTTTTGCGGAAAAAAAATCCAATATCCACTTTTTGCAAACAATTCTTAATATCACAATAATTCAATATACAATTTGCATCACAGGTAAATATATTTTGTGGTTAGGATGGTTACATATTTTTTACTGAAAAACACTGTGTAAAAACACAATATATTTTCCAGTAAAAATATGTAACCATCTTTACCACAAAATATATTTATATATTACATTTATATATATTTATATATTACAGACTGCATTTTATATATATATTAATTATGTTATTTACTATATTAAAATATTCATTTACCTTGAGATGGCACAATGCAATTTTTATACAAGGATAAATGTATTATTTATAAAATTTTTAGTCATATTTGTTTGACTTATCACATTTATATTTAGTCATTTAGTAGAAGCTTTTACAAAGTAGAAGCAATCAGACCAATGAGAGAGCAACAATATACAAGTGCTGTGACAAGTCTCAGTTAGTCTAGCACAGTGCACATAGCAAGTTTTTTTTTAATATAAATAAATTAGACCAAAACGAATAGAATAGAATAGGTAAGTGCTAGTATTAATTGGTCAGGTGATGGCGAAAAAGATGTGTCTTTAGATGTTTTTTGAAAATGGCTAAAGACTCAGCTGCTCGGATTGAGATAGGCAGGTCGTTCCACCAGCTCGGAACAGTCCAGGAAAAGGTCCATGAGAGTGATTTTGTGCCTCTTTGGGATGGCACCACGAGGCGTCGTTTACTTGCAGAACGCAAGCTTCTGGAGGGCGCGTCGGTCTGAGCTAGTGAGTTTAGGAATATTGGTGCAGCGCCAGTGGTTGTTTTGTAGGCAAGCATCAGTACCTTGAATTTGATGCGAGCGGCTATTGGCAGCCAGTGCAAACTGATGAAGAGAGGTGTAACGTGAGCTTTCTTCGACTCGTTGAAGACCACTCTGGCTGCTGCATTCTGGATCAGTTGCAGAGGCTTGATAGTACATGCAGGAAGGCCCGCCAAGAGAGCATTACAATAGTCCAGTCTGGAGAGAACAAGAGCTTGGACAAGGAGTTGTGTGGTCTGCTCTGTTAGGAAGGGTCTAATCTTCCTAATGTGATTATAAAGACACTATATATAAGTCATGCTTATATAGTGTGTCACTAACAGACTCACACTTTCACTGCAGTGTTCTCAACTTCAGGGCAGAGACGTGATTTAAAACAACCTGACAAAGGCGTGTCCCGCAGCAGCGAGCTGTTTACAAGTTTGGTAAAATGTTGTGCAAGAAGCGTGGCGCGGGCCCCGACTGGCCCGTCAGGTGCCGGTGACTCTGTCAATCATGCAAACGGACAGGCGGACAACACCGCCGCCGGCTGAACTCAATCAGCTGAAACATCACAAGCCCATCCGTGAAAACCAGAGACACAGATCCATTCATTTCCAGCTGCTGTGTGGGACTGTGGGATACATGTGGCCCTTTTCCCTCAAGTTATTACTCGAATAACTCGGGAACATGCCGTGTGTTTTGTACTATCTGGTGATTTTGAGTGAGTTGAGTGAGTTAAGCTTCAATGATAAAGAATATTGCACAATTGTGAAGTCATAAACGAGTCTTGCGGGCGTCATCTAGCGCTGAGAGCTGCATTTGATGTCTTATTCAGTCTGGGTGTAATTGCTTTTTACTCCCGGGAGTTTTGATGCTTCATCGCAACACACAATTTATAAAAGCTTTAAATACTACATTCAGAAGAAACCCACTTGACCCTGTAAAAAAAGACACATTTCATTTTGTTTACTCATCCTGAATGGCACATCTGGGTATAAAAAAGAAAATCACAAAAATGTTTATTCATTTGCTTAGTTGAAATACAACATGTCCAAGAAAGTTTTTATTTATTCATCACTGAGATTTAGATATATTTACAAGCATTTACATAAATGTTTAAGAAAAAGTGTATTTTTTATTGGCACAATCCCATTTCTCACCATCACCTTTTTGTATTCGCTAGTCTCATTTTAATAGTCCAGCAGTGCAACACATGCCGTTTTAGAAGTACAAATATTCCATATATTCTCTTAATTAATAGGAGCTCATAAAAATGCCACATATAATATTTATAATATTGGGAAAAAACATGTTTTTAAATGGATTACAGCATGTCGCATGGCAGGATACTGATGGAACAGAACTATCCATTTCTTATTAGGGGCCAAGCACCGAAGGTGCAGTGGCACCTATTGTATCCGTTAGCATCATTTTTCTTTTTCCGCCGCAAGTCTATGGCAGCCCATAGAACCGCTTGCGGGAAAGTTATGAAATTTGGCACACTGATAGAGGACAGTCTCAACATTAACCACAGCAAATTTGGAGTCTCTAACTCGAACTCTCTAGCGCCACCACTTGTCCAAAGTTGCAATTTCTTTATGTTAATAACTTTTGAAGCATAAGGCACAAAATGAAAATTATGTTTTGCTTTGAATCCTTGGCTCATGCCGAGTCAAATGAACACCAAAATTCTAAAATCACAAGGTTTAGTTTTTTCGCTATTTTTAATTGTTCGTTAAACCTACTTTTTCGAACTCGTCCTAGATGGTTTGTCTGATTCTCACCAAAATTGGCTCAGATCATCTTCAGACCATGCTGGCAAAAAGCTATGGAATTCAAGTTGATTCGTCCCACCGTTCTCGAATAACGCACAAAGGAATTCTACGGAAAGCACGTAAAAATAGATGTGAGGCTAAACAGGTCTCTTTAGATTCGGTGCATCATGCCGAGTCGAACCATACCAAATTTCTCCATGTCAGCCATTTTGGGCGTCGGCCATTTTTAATTTAGTCAAAAAATGCAATATTTTAAGAACGCTTAGACTTTGTTATTACGAAAACCGGTATGCATCTTCGGCCATCAGGGGATGGCACTCAAAAAGTTTGGGCGCAACTTGCTAATAACTTTTGCATGCATTATAATATTGTAATGAGACTGATGTTTATAGATTCCTTGCATCATGCTGAGAACATCGATACCAATTTTGCCATAATTGGCTGAACTTTCTGTCCGCCATTTTGATTCATGTTGAAAACCTACTTTTTCTAACTCCTCCTAGACCGTTAGTCCAATTTTCACCAAATTTGACTCGGATCATCTTCAGACCAAGCTGGCAAAAAGTTATGGATTTCGTGTCGATATACGAAACGGTTTTCGTTTAGAGCATCAACGAATTTGCTGGTTAAGATGCCAAAATGCATCTGAGGCTGTATCTCTGCAAAGCTTTGACGTATTTGCACCAAACTTCGTATGTGCCATTGTCACCTCACACTGACCACGCCACATCAATTTGGTAACAGCGCCACCTATTGGTCAAGAGTAATAAACCATTGATTTATTATTAATTATGAAATTTCCAAAAATGCTAATAACTTTTGATTGCATTAGCCTATTGCAATGAAACTGCTCTCAAAATATTCCTTGGCTTATGCCAACAACAGACATACCAATTTTCGCTTAGGAAATCTGAACTGCTTGTCGGCCATTTAGATTTATTCTGTAAACCTACTTTTTCGAACTCCTCCTCAAGCCTTGGTCTGATTTTCACCAAAATCGAGTCAAATCATCTTCAGACTGTGCTGACACAAAATGTTATGGATTTCGTGTCGATAGACGAAACCTTTTTCGTACAGCGCTGCTACAAATTTTAGGCATAGTGCCAAAATGCATCTGAGAATGTATCTCTGCGAAACTTTGACATATTTGCACCAAACTTTGTATGTGCCATTGTCACCTCACACTGACCATGCCACATCAATTTGGTAACAGCGCCACCTGTTGGTCAAAAATCATAAGCCATTTAATCATATTACTAGTGGTTGTATTTATGATTTTTCAGCCATTTCAATTACAATCATCCTAAAATTACTTTTATTACTCATTGTTGCATTTGGTCTGATGCTCCATGCCATGCTTAGCTTCTCGTTTTGCCTCTGGAGTGCTTGGCCCCGCAATTGCTGCTTGCAGCTATATTTACTATTATTATTCAATTCTTTTGGAAATTGCGTAATGTTAAACATTTAAAGTCCCCCTGAAGTCACTAATTTTATCCCTTAAAACTCATGTCTGATAATCAAAAAGACTTATTTCCGCAGGTCTTAAAAAATCATCATTTGTCCTTCCATAAATTAAGGCCTAAAAAGCTGAAAATCAGAGCAGAAAATCTTAAATGCATAAAGTCATGCCATTCATTTTGAATATATTCCTCTGTATTTTTGTTTCGTTAAACAATACAGCTCTATAAACATCTTTAAATTAAGAAACATTCACTTGCGATGCAAAATGAACATATGAAGTCTTGTCTTCTGAGAAACTGAACAAAATGAGTTTGTTTAAAACAAGAACCAATATCTGTCAATTGGGGAATGAAAACTTGTTTACCTTTGAACATGAATTTGACTTCTCTGAGCCCAATGGTAGAGATTTGTTCAAGTTTTAATCATAAACTCGCTTCATTTTTTTATCAACTTCTCGTAAAACGTTATTCCACTTTTCTTCTTGTAATTGTATCTTGATTTAATAATCATGTACTAATCATTTGCACTGGAAAACAAGACAAAAATACTGAAAATTTGTCCTTCCATAAATTAAGGCCTAAAAAGCTGAAAATCAGAGCAGAAAATCTTAAATGCATAAAGTCATGCCATTCATTTTGAATATCTTCCTCTGTATTTTTGTTTCGTTAAACAATACAGCTCTATAACCATCTTTAAATTAAGAAACATTCACTTGCGATGCAAAATGAACATATGAAGTCTTGTCTTCTGAGAAACTGAACAAAATGAGTTTGTTTAAAACAAGAACCAATATCTGTCAATTGGGGAATGAAAACTTGTTTACCTTTGAACATGAATTTGACTTCTCTGAGCCCAATGGTAGAGATTTGTTCAAGTTTTAATCATAAACTCGCTTCATTTTTTTATCAACTTCTCGTAAAACGTTATTCCACTTTTCTTCTTGTAATTGTATCTTGATTTAATAATCATGTACTAATCATTTGCACTGGAAAACAAGACAAAAATACTGAACATCACTGATGAATTTGCAAGTGTGTCTTTAAGCATATTAAAAACCCCAGACAGACATGATGAAGCACTGTGTGATTTTCTGTCCTGTATGCGCAGTATTACGTCTTCTATCATGTACTTGATTCATTGGGACTCTGATCTGTCGGCTTTCATAACACTTACTGGTTTGCTGGTTTGTTAGCAGCTGTCAGCGACACTACAGCGTAACCAATCCCCTCGTACAGATGTGCTTTGTGCCCTGAATGACAGCAGTGGGATATGGAAGGGAGATCTGTCAGTTTTAGGGCAGTGGAGAACAGACCAGCTTAGCAGTTTTTCCCAACATGATCCAGGGTGCAAGTGTCCCGAGGGTTTGGATGCCATTTGACTCCTACTTATGGCCTGAACCCTGCAAAGAGAACCAAAAATGTTAGGAGGGATTTTAAAAACTACATAGTACATCATTTCAAAATAATAAATATAATAAAAACAACTTTTTGCGATAATGACTTCTCACTGTAAATAATCTCACTGCACTATAAAAATACATAAAAGGACATGAAACATTAATTTGAATCAAGAATGAAAAGCAAAAAATAAAAATGCAACACATACAAAAAAAAATCCTAATTCACATTATGGCAATATGAATTTTTTTTTTATTTTAAAAGTAAAGTACATATGAATAAAAAGTACATAAAAGTACTATTGAATTTAATTGATGCTGATTTTAATTAGGTTTTTGCTTGCATATAGTGGTACATTATTATAGATACAGAAACATGGAAAAAAGTCAAGAATGAAAAGCAAAAAATAAAAATGCAACACATACAAAAAAAAATCCTAATTCACATTATGGCAATATGAATTTTTTATTTATTTTAAAAGTAAAGTACATATGAATAAAAAGTACATAAAAGTACTATTGAATTTAATTGATGCTGATTTTAATTAGGTTTTTGCTTGCATATAGTGGTACATTATTATAGATACAGAAACATGGAAAAAAAAACATTAATTTACTACAGCCACAATGATTAATGTGTATTTAATTGTTATGAAAATAATGCAAGAATGGTCTTAAAATAACATCAATAATATTGTTCCGCATTAGATTCTCTTGTTTGAAAATGGTGATCTCTTTTACTATTATGACAAATATATTATTATTATTTAAATTGCAAAATACATTTGTATGAAAAGTACATAACGGTACTGTATCATGTATTTATTTGATGCTCATTTTAATGAAACCATATTGGCTGCATATGGAAGTGAATTATTATAGCAAATTATTTTGATGTTTTGCCGTGATTCAAATACAAAGTGATTATAAATATTAAGCAGCACATCTGTTTTCAACACTGATAATAAATCATCATCATGTGACACTGAAGACTGGAGTAATGATGCTGAGAATTCAGCTTTGATCACAGAAACACATTATATTTTACATCACAATAGAAAAACAAAAAACTCTGAAATAAATGCTGTTCTTTTTCACTCTTTATTCATCAAGTAATCCTGAAAAAAGTTTCACAGGTCCCACAAAAATATTAAGCAGCACATCTGTTTTCAACACTGATAATAAATCATCATCATGTGACACTAAAGACTGGAGTAATGATGCTGAGAATTCAGCTTTGATCACAGAAACACATTATATTTTACATCACAATAGAAAAACATTATTTTAAATTGTAATACAGTTTTTTTCTGTATTTTTTATCATAAATGCAACCTTGATGAGCATTAAAGACTTCTTCAAATTCAAACTTTTGAACGGCAGTATTATGGGGTGAAATGTTCTGCATCAGATTCATATTTACGACGCCCTCTTTTGCAAGACATATTGTTGCTCTCTGAATCTCAGAGCATCACGCTGTTCTCATCTGGAGCGTGTGGAGATCTCCGCCGAGCTCACAGTCTGATGACTTACTCTCAGCATCTTCTGCAGAGATTAGCTCGGCCTAATGTGGCCGTAATGGAATGTATTCAGTCTATTATCCGCCAGAGAAGAGAGGAGAAGCGGACTGATAAAGTGTCACATCCACGAGCATATTAAAGTCCTTTTCATATAAATATCGTCATGCAGTGCTGATTTTGATTGCCATTAACTGGCTGATAGTTGGTAATTGTAGCCGAATAATGATTATGCATTACAAATGTATGACTGCTGGACGATGATGTTCTCAGCGCGAGAGGCAGTCTGCTGTATTATCAGTGAGAGCTTTTGTCTTTCGCACAGCTATCTGTCTGTTTAGCCCTCATTTGAACAGTCTGTATGGCAGATCATATTAGGTGCTATTAGTATATGATTATTATATGATCATCCTGCACTTGCATTAGTTTTAGTTCCTCTGGATCCTGAGAGCTGCAGAGTTGTGTTAGTTTGAGTCCAGCATCAGTTAGAGGAGGATCATCACACTGAGATGTTCAGTCAAGCATCTACATTCAGGTATTCAGTTCTGGAGTTTCTACATACAAAACTGACATGTGCTTTATATGTTTTGTATTTTAACTTTGTATATTTTAAATACATTTTCATATACTTTATTCTTTTGATCTCATTCTCTACTAAGATATTTTTTTATTTTGTTTCTATTATTGTATCTACCTATTTTTCTTTCATTGAAAAAACTTAGTTTTTTATTTTTATACTTAAATTTTTTTATCTCCTTTTTAATATATTAGTTTTTTCTTCAATTATTGTATCTTATTACTGTTTTCTATTTTTATTTTATTTAAAAAAACTAAAACTTAAAAAAAAAAATTATTAATATTTTTATATGTAATTTAAATACACTTTTAATATCCTATCACCATTTTTTTTTCTTCTATTCTTGTATCTTTCTATTTTTATTTTATTTTACTTAAAAACAGGTTTTTATTTTTATGTTTTATTATATATTTATACATATTTTATTCTTATTTTCCCATTTTCTAATATGATATTGATTTGTTTTTTACTCTATTATTGTATTTTACTGTATTCTATTTTTAGTTTATTTAAAAACATTTTTTATTTTGATATATTTTAAACATTTTTATATATTTTATTCTTTTTTATCTTTTCTAATATCATATTTATTTTTTCATCTATTATTGAATCTTACTACTGTATTGTAATTTTATTTTATATTAAAAAAAACATTTTTATTTTTTAACGTTTTTTTTTTATTTAGTAAATATCTTCTTTTCTAATATATTTGTTTTCTTAATTCTTCTTTTATTATTTAAATTTTGAAACAGCCTGTGGTTTTTAAAATAAATGTAGATTTGACTGGATTTGATTGTGTTCAAGCTGTTTTACATTTATTAGTGTGCAAAATTTGAGTTAGAGACGTTAAATCTCATTCATTTTCTGTAGAAGGATATCAGAATACTGTATATAATAATATTTTTGAATTAAAATATATTGCTTTTAAACTTATAATCAATGACTATGAGTTCATAATTTCATATTTTAGCATTGTTTTTTATTTGATTACATCACCTGCAATGCATCAAAAATGATAAGTTCATTGCCTCTTCAAAAAAAAAGCGGGCACTAATCACAGTCTTCAAATTGCAATTCATATTGCAACTCATTTTCTGAATGTTTTTACATGGAGAATGCAAATGTGAAAAATACTTCAACTTAAAAAGTGGTCATTCTCTGTTCAGCTCTATTGAGCCGAATGATTTGCACAAGCAGTTAAAAAGCCACAAGTAATCATTCAAAAATCATTCTATTCCAGCTATATAATGATTATTTGTCTGTGGTGAGTTTGCACTTGTCTTGTTTGGTGAATATGTGTGTTTGTGAGTGTAAACAGAGCACCTTATCTTAAGTTGTCAGACTCAAGCGCAAGCAGCAAAACCTCAACAACAAATCCATGTCCTGCTGCTGGACAGCTTCAAGGACAGATGCACATGCTAGTCCAGGAGAATAATCACACTCTCACCAAACCTGTCAAAAAACATCCAGGTCAGATTTATTCCCAAAATCAAAAGAAAGAAATAAGACATTCAGTTAAAACAAAGCCTTAAAATGCATTTTCCTCACAATGAACTCATTTCCCCTCCAGTTTTCATAAGTGTAATGTGGAAAAACAGTAATGAAAGATTTCAGAAACTCATAGTATCAGAGTTAAAGGGATAACTCGCCCAAAAATTAAAATGAACCCTTAACCCTGGTTCCAAACCTGTGAGTTTCTTTCTTCTGTTGAACACAAAGGAAGATATTATGAAGAATGTTGGTAAGCCATCGACTTCCACAGTATTTTTTCCATACTATGGATATCAGTGGGTACCAGCAAGTGTTTGGTCTTTTCAAAATATCGTCTTTTGTGGATGAAGTATCCCGTTAAAGGGGTCATAGGATGCCCATTTTCCACAAGTTGATATGATTCTTTAGGGTCTTAAAGAAAAGTCTGTAACATAGTTTGGTTCAAATTTCTCAATGGTAGTGCAAACATTTTTTTTACCCTGTCAAACACAGCTCTTTTCAGATCAAGCCATTTTTGTAGCATTTTCCTTTAAATGTTAATGAGCTCTGCTGACTCCGCCCCTCTCTTCCGAGCCGCTCTCAGAGAGACTGTTTACTTTAGCCGCATTCATCGTGAAACTTGCTAATTAGCGCATTATTAGGAAAGGCGATTTGAAAAGATTCATTACAAAACATTACACTCACTTCTTCTGTAGATGAGGCTGGATCACGATTGATTCGCGCGAACATAGATGCATTTACGTAGATCGGGGGCGCATTCCCCCAAACAAATGTAATCTTGTCTACAACTGCTCCGGCAGTGAAACACTGGCGGACTGATGACAGTCACTCAGGGCAGAGCTAAGACACCAGTCCAGTCTGTGCTGAAACACTACTGTCACTCAAACTATCGTGGGAGGGGCCTGTCTGTGCGACGTCACACAGACAGGCATCTGAGATCGGCTCGATTTGAGAAAGGGGAAAACATTTAACCAGATTAAAACAAAACCATTGGGTGGATTTTTATCATTATAGGGTGGTTGTGTACACACACTGCCAACACACATTTCAGTTCAAACAACATGTAAAAGTGCATGTAGCATCCTATGACCCCTTTAA
>NW_015505619.1:1546672-1573318 GCF_001515645.1 Sinocyclocheilus grahami
ACATAGACGCATTTATGTAGATCGGGGGCGCATTCCCCCAAACAAATGTAATCTTGTCTACACTTGCTCCGGCGGTGAAACACTGGCGGACTGATGACAGCTCACTCAGGGCGGAGCTAAGGTAAGACACCAGTCCAGTCTGTGCTGAAACACTACTGTCACTCAAACTATCGTGGGAGGGGCCTGTCTGTGTGACGCCATCAGAGATCGGCTCGATTTGAGAAAGGGGAAAACATTTAACCAGATTAAAACAAAACCACTGGGTGGATTTTTATCATTATAGGGTGGTTGTGGACACACACTGCCAACACACATTTCAGTTCAAACAACATGTAAAAGTGCATGTAGCATCCTATGACCCCTTTAATGCATACTGCAAAATGCAATGCAACACTGCAGTGATTAATGATGAGGTTTTGTGCAAAAACGCATCCATACGACACACACACACACACACACCCACACCTAAGGTCCAGTCCTGACAAGCGTGCTGTCATTACTGTCCACTCTCTTAGCTTATTTCCCCTGGAAACAGAGCGGCTACAGTATAATGACAGACTGAGCTCATTCTTCAGAGCTTCACCACTGAGACCTGCTGCTCCTCGCCGAAACTTCACCGTGCGATTTATGGCACTTCTTCATTTCATATCGGGCTGAGTGTTTAGGGAGGGTCATTCAATAATGAAGCTGGCAGCACTGCATCTTAAGCAAACCCAAGGTGTTCCCATAGCAGACGATCAAACATCATACAGATGAACAGTGCTGGACAATTCCAGCTGTATAGGAAACAGGAGAAAATCTGATGTTCTTGTGAACAAACATTCTTCCAGTATCATCAATAGAATGGTTATTCAAGGTTGTCTAGTCTTTAATAAAGTTCTCAAAATGCTATTATTACGTCATTAATATAGCTTTTTCTATAATGTTTTGGTTGGACATTCATCTAACGTTATTCAAACATAATTGCTTATTACTCGTTTTTAGAACATTCAAAAGTAACGTTCCCACAATGTTCGCACAATGATAAAATAGAACGTTCCCTTAATGTTTTTCTAACATTCGCATATACAACAAAATGTTTTTTTTGAATATTCAGAGAACGTTCAGAAATAATGTAATTTAATGTAACGTTCGGAAATAACATTAATAGAATGTTGTTCAAAGTTATCAAAGTTAGTACAAAACCATTACTTATACATCATTCATATAAGGTTTTTTTTCTGAAACATTAACGTTTAGTTGACTTTTTTTCTTTTCAACGTAATTGCTTTCAACTCATTTAAGAACATTCAAAAGTATGTTTTTTTTTGTAACGTTCACAACCAAGATGTTTTGAAACCATCTTAAACACTGGCTATTTTGAACATTTGAAAACCTTTTCATACCTTATTGGGACATTAGCGAAAGGTCCTAGAACATATTTTTGTTAGCTAGGAGCCAGAGTAACATTAAATCACAGTTGTCTGGTTCTCAGATTATTGGCACAAATATTTTTAGTGGTTTAATTGAACGTTTTTTAAATGTAACTGCTTACTACTTGCTTCAGAACGTTCAGAGAACATTCCAAAGTAACATTCTCGTTTGCACAGATATTAAAATGGTACATTCCCTTAATGATTTCTCTAATGTTTGCATAACCAAGAAAAAAATATTTAAAAAATTTGACATTTTGAACTTTGAGGAAACATAAAGTCGTGACCTAATGGTCAGAGAGTCGGACTCGTAACCCAAAGGTTGCGGGTTTGAGTCTCGTACCGGCAGGGATTGTAGGTGGGGGGAGTGAATGTACAGCGCTCTCTCCCACCTTCAATACCACGACTGAGGTGCCCTTGAGCAAGGCACCGAACCCCCAACTGCTCCCTGGGTGCCGCAACAAAAAAATGGCTGCCGACTGCTGGCTGGCTGTGTGTGTGTGTGTGTGTGTGTGTGTGTGTGTGTGTGTGTGTGTGTGTGCACTTTGGATGGGTTAAGTGCAGAGCACTAATTCTGAGTATGGGTCACCATACTTGGCCACATGGCACGTCACTCATAACGTTTTCATAATTTATTTCCTAGAAAACCTTCCTAGAAATTTGTTTTGTAAGCTGGGAGCCAGAGTAACATTAACAAACTTGTCTGGTCTTTAATAACATTCTCGGAACGTTTGCAAAAAAAAAAAAAAAAAAAAGTTTGCTTATACAATGTTTTTCTGAAACGTTTTAGTTTGACATTGGTCTCGTGTTTTAAACATCATTTCTCAGAACATTCAGAGAACATTCAAAAGTAGCATTCCCTTATTGTTTCCCCAATCAAGAATTAAAAAAAAAAAAAACATTTTAAAACTAGACATTCCGAGAAAATTCATGAATGTTTTCATAACCTTAGAACATTTTTGTTTGCTGGAATCCAGAATACCTTAGCAACAACAACTTATCGATGCCCTATAGCAACCAGCCAGTAAGCAACAACTTTTAGCAACACTTAAGATCCCTTCAGACTGAACAACTATGAGAAACCAACATTCATTAAGACAAACTTGCTTGCCTGTTCATTTCCATAGACGCGGTTCCGTCAGAACGCTGTTGTGGCCGCAGTACACTGAACCTCCACAGGGAGGCGCTTCTCATTCACGCCGCATCCGCACAACTGCTGACCGTGCTGGCTGCGCGTTTGCGTGTGTGCTGCTGAACGGTAAATGAATAGTCTTGATGAGAGATTCTTTGGTTTACGCCGAGGCTGTTGGGAATACAGATTAAAGTCATCCTTTGGGCTCTTGAAGCAGAGAGCCAGGTGTACTTAAGCTGTTTAAATCAAACAGGATCTTGTTGGGATCCTCCGGGTTCCTTTAAAGATGCTTGGCTCTGGAGGCAGAACACATTTGCAGGTTTTCATTTGATCTGGAGGTGATTCATGATTGAAGGATGGAAAGATCAGGCATGGTTTAATGAAGCTTCAAAAGCAGGGGATTCATGTTTTGTTTCTGTTGACGCTTGATAGGTTCTTTTTTGATGAGGCATAGTTTGTAGGCTACTATTTGAAAAAGTTTAATATCCAGTAAACTTATTATCAGTTCAGTGCATTAATTTTCGAGTCCCAAGACCCCCCAAAAGTTCTAATGCTGCAGGTTAGTACTTTATTGCTAGCTCGATATATTTAAATTTAAAACCTCATCAAAAAATAAATAAATAGGCTATATTTTCTCTAAATTCCACTCACTTGGAAAATATTTCTCCTTGTAGACATATGACTGTGTTATTCAATCTAATTTGGACTCCAAGACAAGTTTTTGTGTGTGTGTGATTTTTGGTCCAAGTGTCAGTTTTACGTTCTTCTGTGGTTGATCTCCAAGTCTGTGTCACGAAGCCATGGCTGCCAAAAGAAAATGAGCCGTTTTGAAGGAACAGTTCACCCAAAAATGAAATTTTGCTGAAAATGTGCACACCCTCAGGCCTTCCGAGATGTAGATGCATTTGTTTCTTCATCAGAACAGATTTGAAGAAATGTATTACATCACTTGCTCAGCAATGGATCCTCTGCAGTGAATGGGTGCCGTCAGAATGAGAGTCCAAACAGCTGATAAAAACATCACAATAATCCACAAGTCATCCACACCACTCCAGTCCATCAGTTAACATATTATGAAGCCAAAAGATGCTTGTTTGTAAGAATCAAATCCATCATTTATATGTTTTTACTTTAAACTGACACTTATGGCCAAAATGCATAATTCATAATAAGGCTTCAGCAAGTGGAAACAGTCCATCTCCTGTTGTCTCTCAGATCAAAATCCACCCATATGTTTAGAGCTGTTTTCACTCGTAAACAGCGCAGATTTCTCTCCTGATTCAGACAAGATTAAATTTTCAGTGTTATGGATTATGGACTCGCATTTTAGCTGGAATCAATGATTTAAAGTTTAAAAACATCTAAATGATGGATTTGTTTTTTTACAAACATGCAGTTTTTTGCTTCACAAGATGTTAACTGATGGACTGGAGTGGTGTGGATTACTTGTGGATTATTGTGATGTTTTTATCAGCTGTTTGGACTCTCATTCTGACGGCACCCATTCACTGCAGAGCATCCATTGGTGAGCAAGTGATGCAATGCTACATTTCTCCAAATCTGATGAAGAAACAAAAAAATTATATATACAACTACCATTATTTAAATGTGATATTTGCATTTATTGTTTAAATTATTCATATTTATTATTTAATATATTTTAATTAATATTAAATATTTATATAATAAACATATTATATTAACAAAACTTAGGATGCTATTACTTTGTATTTGTGGACATTTACCATGGTAATACCATGTTTTTCCCCCATGTTTTTTTTATGTATGTACAATGTTTTGAGTAATGAAGGAATCTGCTGCATCTATTTTATGCAAGCAAATCAAGAGTTATGAATCAATTCATTAAACAGACAGTGTGCTCTGATTCACAGAAATGAAATCAAATTTACCAACTCTAATGACATTTTTGCTAATTAAAAATGCATTTCTGTTCCTCTAGTGACATAAAACGGAACTGCAAAAACATTGCTTGTATGTGCCAGTCCCAAACTCTCACCATTAGTTGAAGTCTTTAGGAAATATAAGGCAAGGCAAGTTTATTTATATAGCACATTTCACACACAATGGTAATTCAAAGTGCTTTACATAAAAGGAAGTAAAATAGTCATAACAAAAATAACCACAACAATAAAACAAGGAATTTAAAAACTTTTAAAATGATTTAAAAATTGATTTAAAAGTCATTTAAAACAGTTAAAAATAGAGAATGATTATATATAAAATACAGTGCAATCAGTTTGGATGTAGCACAGTGCTCGTTCAATAAATGCACAGCTAAACAGATGAGTTTTGAGTCTGGATTTAAATGTGGCTAATGTTTAGCACATCTGATCTCTTCTAGAAGCTGGTTCCAACTGCGGGCAGCATAATAGCTAAAACTCCCATTGTTTTGTGTGAACCCTTGGTATTTCTAACTGACTCGATCCTAATGATCTGAGTGGTCTGTTAGGTTTATATTCAGTGAGCATATCTGCTATATATTTAGGTCCTAGGCCATTGAGTGATTTATAAACGAGTAAAAGTACTTTAAAATCAATCCTAAATATAACTGGAAGCCAGTGTAAGGAGTGCTGTACTATTTCTTCCAAAATTTTGCTATCAATTGCTTCAAAAACAGGCATAGTAACTTCTTTTTGAAATTGTGGTCGAATCTGGCTGTCCTCTGCATAACTTGAGGGTGTGCCAGTCGTCTTTCTGTTATTATTGATCTCAGGAAAGAAGAAAGCAAACTCAATGCATTTGCTGTCAGAGAGCATTTCACTGGGAATCTGACTTGGGGGGGTTTGTCAGTCTCTCAGCAGTAGCAAAAAGAGTGCGAGTGTTGTTTAAGATGTGATAAAACAGAAATAGAGAAAGCTACAGGCACACTGGGTTCCCGCTTGTTCTGTAAACATTTGTGAATGTTGCTGCTATCATAGCGGGGACCCGACACATATCACTGAGAGCTGTTATCAGTTGTTTTTGGTTCACCTACAGCAGATGAAGGAGGGTTTGGGCCCTGGCGTTGTGGCAGCGGCCGGAGAGCTTTCACAGGAGGAGGAGGACGAGCTGGACCTGGCTTCAGTGGTAGTGGGGCCCGCCATTTTTTTTGTTGATATCTGGGGGCTTGCAGCGAAAGAGTGGGAGAGTTTGGTCCCAGCATACACCAGTTCCTCCATTTTCTGTGAGAAGTTTAGAAGTGGAGATGCTGGAGAGAGGGATAATGTGTCTGGTGAGATGGGCTGTGTCTCTGGTGTTTCCGGTGGCTGTGATATGTTGTCCTGGCTTCGCTCGCTGTTTTCCAGAAAGTCGTCCTTGGGTGCTGAGTCTTGGAGCTGTTCTGATACATCACAGTCCGTCTGTGATGAGCTCTGTGGGCAGGGCTCAGCCGGGATAGTTTCCATGAGCAGTGCTTGTTGTGGCTGCGTGGCGTTATCAGTGTCCTTGTGAGATGTGTCAACCACATGACTACTCGGAAGCTGATATGAAGTCCTGTCATCACTCATACTTTTTCTAGGTGTGTGTGTGCCATTCAGGTTGAGTGGACTGGCACACACTACTGAAGGATGACAGGGAGAAATAGATATTTCCTTTAGCACTCTTGCACTGCCCCCCCCTCCCAGACAAGAGCCAATCATGATTTTGTCGGAGCTATAAATAAAATATAAAAATTAAATAGTTAATATTTTCTAATTTTATTTGTATTATCTTATTATTTTAGTGGATTGAATAAGTACGTTTTGGGCTCAATTAATTTCTATGATATTTAAGCCTCATCCTCGCGAGCCGTGACTCATCATGATTCTTAACTTGTCGTGATAGGCTACATGAGAGGACTCTCGTTTCATTATTTTCCCGACACTTTTGACTGAAGATTTTTACATTTTGAATATTTAAAAATCGTAGCTTCATCGGAATGGTACGAAACTTGGTGACTTTTATGGCACTTGGAATGTGAACTCACAAAAAAATGGAGGGCATGATTCAAAAAAAGCGTCTGCTAAATGACTAAATAAAAACATTAATAAAATAAAAAAGCTAAGTGCGCATAAAAAAATGGCAAAAAAAATTAGAAAATACAGAACATTTTTGTGAGTACAATCTACAAATCCCCCACGATGCAGGGAAAAAATTGCACAGCAATGAAGGGGTGAAACTCTAAAACATCTAGAGTGCAAAATCAACACACACGCGGACACAGACTCACTTGGACACAGACACACTTGTACGTATACACACACACACACACACACACACACACCTATGAACTGGTGTGACTGTAACACAGCAACTATGTAAAATAAAATAAAAATTGGATAAAAGCGTCTGCTAAATGATTAAATGTAAATGTAAAATCAATAATTCAACTACAATTTAGTAAAAACGTGGACAGCAAGGAAGGGGTTACACTCTAAAACATCAAGAGTGCAAAACAGACACATCCACTCACACACACACACACACACACACTCAAATGAATTGGTATGGCTATAACCATATAGCCAAAATGAGTCAGAAAACTGAAATAAGAGGTTAAAATCAGATCAGGCCCAGAAGGATTAAGCTCTGATAAAGCATTCCTGTTAATTTTTGTTAAATTTGTATTGAATTTTAATGTTTTGTATAACAAAATGCTTTCTGTATTCAGGTTTGACTGTAGTAATAATAATTCAAAAACTGACACTTCAAATCAACATTTAAAACAACAAAAAATATAAACCTTGACAAAAGGTAGTCTTTGAGAATGGCTTAATATACATTTAAATCCACAACCTAATACAAGTAAACAATTATCTATAAAAACAACTAGGGAATTCAAAAGCCTCTCTATAGATTCCAATACAGGCATCTAGTGGTTACACTATGAAATTACATGTTTTTCTTTCTTTGCTCTCACCAGGAGGTGCTAATCTGCCTTAAAAAAACATTTTAAAGGGGTCCTATTATCCTTTTTCACTTTTTTAATTTTAGTCAGTGTGTAGTGTGTATGTTTGGGCATTAAAAAGATCTAGAAAGTTACAAATCTCAAAGTCCACTCCAAAGGGAGGTATTTAGTTTTTTAAAAATCCCTTTTCAAGAACTACAATGAATGGCTCGTTTGGACTACAGCGTTTGGTTTCCGGGCTTTGTGATATCACAAAGCGGCTCATTAGAATATCATTACAAATAATTCCCACCTACAGAAATGTGAATGGTTGGGGGGTGTGGAGGGGCGAGGTTGTGGTTAGAACGCTTGGTTAGGAGCCAATTTAACATTGATAATTGGAAACTTGAGCCTGGAATGAACAGCGGCCAGTGACAAGCTGCACAGTCAAGTTTACTACGCTGATAAAAATAGACTATCCGACACTCGCAACGAGCCAACAGAGCGGCTGTGTTTGACCAGCGCCGCTGATGACCCTCACCATCTGCTCATCCACGGGTCTGATCATCAGACGAGCTGGAGAACCGCAGAAAGTCTGGGGAATATCTCAGTCGTTTTGTCTAGACAGCGATGAGTTTAAATGGAGACTTTGCTAATAGGTATCGCTCACCCAAAAATAAATACACGGTCATTATTTACTCACCCTCATGTCGTTCCAAACCCATATGATTTACTTGGAAAACAAAAGCAGATGTTCAGCAAAATGTTAGCTAGAAGAATATCAAGCTCCAAAAGACACAAAATGAATATTCACAACATAATAGGTATGAAGTGCAACTGTCTCTACAAGTAGGTACATTGTTTCTACAAATAAATAAACAAATATATAAATACATAAGTAAATCAATTTCAAAGTTGGTAATAAAACAAAGACCACTGAAGTTTTACATAAAAGCACTATTAGCCTTTTTACTAAAAAGTTTCACATGTATTATATTATTAATATTAATATTATCACATGTATTATATTAATATTATTTCACATGTAATATTTATTTTTCCTGGTAAGTTTTAATGTAAAATTTTCTAGCAATTTCTGAGTTGAAATTGTTTGAATAACTAAAAAAATGTCCTTAAAAATGTATATATATATATATTCAAAATGAAATGTTTAATATTTTACTTACCTTTTTTGACTAGGAATTCTAGGATCAAATAAATGTATGGTCAAACTTGTGTCTGGATTTCGTCCCTCAAATATATATATTAATTACTTTTTCTTATTTGTAAGTCGCTTTGGATAAAAGCGTCTGCTAAATGACTAAAAGTAAAGTATATATGTGTGTGTGTGTGTGTATATATGTATGTATTTGTGAAATTGACAATTTCTGAGTGAAAATTGATTGAAACTGAAAAAGTAAATACACCAAACTTTTTGTATGTATTTGTCCTCAAAAGTTTACAAGAAACACAAAGAAAGACCAAGTTGAAACTAAATTACGGTGCATGTGAGTCATGAAAGAGCAAACTGAGCAATAACATTTTATTCTTGGTTTCTATGATTACTGCAATATAGATTTTTTTTAATGGACCAGAATGAACAATTTGAGGTACAGACTCCAGACATGAGGCTGATCAGTCAGTTTAAATCATTCATCCACATGGCCTTCAGTCAACGTGTCTGCATATTATTTCAAGTGGATCCAACACGCTCAGATAAATAACTGCATGACCGAATGACTTTCTTTTCTTTGTGGAACACAAAAACTGAATACACCATACACACTCTTTTCATAGCTATTGAAAGTGAATGAGGACTGGAGCTGTAAGCAGCAAAATGACAAAAACAAGCAGCTTAAAAGCACCATAAAATTATAGTCTGTATGTCTGATGCACTATTTTCAAAGACTTCTGAAGTCACAGGAAAACCCCCAGTTTCTCTTTCTGGTGAGTTTGCGAACTTTTCACACAAAGCTACTGTACAGCTTCAGAAGACTTACAGTATATAAAAGAATAATTAATATTCTAGATTTTCTATACAGTATATTCTCACTTGCATCCTTCACAAAAAGAGTAAAAAGTCCATGCAAGAAGTTTGGGGTCAGTACGACAGAAGTCTCTTCTGCTCACCAAGACTTCATTTAATTTGTCAAAATACAGTAAAAGCAGTAATATTATGAAATATTATTACAATATCAAACAACTGTTTTCTCTTGTGATATATTTTACTATTTAATTTTTCTCTGTGATGCAAAGCTGAATTTTCATTACTCCAGTCTTCAGTGTCACATGATCCTTCAGAAATCATTATAATTTGCTGATTTGATGCTCAAGAATTATTATTATCAGTGCTGAAAAAGTTGTGCTGGTTCATAATTTTGTGGAAACTGGGATACATTTTCTTTTCAGGATTCTTGTTGGGTTTCAGGTTTCTTTGTTGAATAGAACGTTTTAGTCATACATGTCTCTTGTGTGCACTATTTGTATGCCACTCAGAGTTGCTGCCTATATAGTGTTCCAAATCACTCACTTGAGGTTCCATTTCTGTTAGGATGCTGCCTTAAAAGGTAGCTGTCTATGTAGGCTCACTATGTTAGATTCAGCATTGATTGTTCTCTGTGTAATTAGCAGTCTGAGAGGAGAAGGTGAACCCTCGTGAGAGTCCTGTGAGCTCGCTCTCTTCAATCAGAGAGACATGCTTCATCTCAACTCAAATCCAACACAAACAATCCTATCTGTTCTGTCCAAATGTGCACCACACATCTACGTGTCTTGTCCTGCCATTATTGCCTGCCGTTCAAACGTTTTGTAGCCCTAATGAGAAAAACCCAACATGTGCACATCATGCAAATGGCCAGGTAGTGTTCTGTTTGTCTTTCAGCCTTTGCCGGTGCCATATCTGCGCTTTACAACTGTTGACACAAAACCGTGGTCTTCAAATTGTGATCAAGGTTCAGTAGAGCGAGCTAGACAGCAGAGCAGAGGGATTTGTAGAATGACAGACATGTCTGTCCAATTTATTGAGCCGAATTTGACACAGTGCAAAATCAATTGTGTCTCCGGCATGTCATTTTGTGCTCCCTACTGAGACGTTTTCAAGGAAGAATTGCTATCCATTCACGCTAGGGAGGCAATTATCATCTAATATACATATACAGAAGGAAATGTGCTGTTGACTGGCCTCTTCAGACTGACAAACACAACATTGCTGCTCTGTGCTGTCCATCCTTCTGCATTAAAACACGTTTTCCATATGCAGAGTCAACTATAAGTCAAATACCATGTAAACACTTAGAGGGAGCGATATTTTATAGGACGAAACATTTCTAAATGCAGGATGAGTCAGGGGTAGTTTTGGTTTTCCTGGTAAAAGAAAATCTGCATGTGCATTTTAAAAGTTTGGAAAAATTATGATTATTTAATGCTTTTAAAAGAAGTATTTTATGCTCACCAATGCTGTATTTATTTGATCAGTAAAACAGTAAAAATGGTCAAATATTATTACAATTTCAAATAGCTGTTTTCTATTGAATTTATTTTAGAATGTAATTTGTTTCTGTAATGCAAAGCTGAATTTTCAGCATCATTACTCAAGTCTTCAGTGTCATATGATCCTTCAGAAATCATTCTAATATGTGGATAAAAAAAAATCAAGCTGATTAGTCAAACCACAGTGCTATCTAGTGGTCAGAAGATATGAAAAATTGCTATTTTTGATTATAACTTCTGAATGGTTTGGCCGAAAAGCACAAGACTCTTTAAGTTCTTTATATAAGTTGAACAATACCCAATTTTCCCATGTCGTCCATTTTGAGCATTGACCATTTTGAATTTTGTTGTAAAATGCTATATTTTACTAACGCATTGGCGTATGGTTACGAAACTCATTATGTGTCATCAGCTTCCTGCCCTCAAGGTACTCAAAAACATGCAGGCCACCTTGTGGTCAAAAATTATAATCAAATTTTAAAAAATTCTAATGCTTTTGATTAGTTTTTCCTATTGTCATGAAACTGGTCTTGATAGATTCATTGTTTCGCTGAGAACATCGATACCAATTATGCCATATTCGGTCAAACTAGCAGCCTGCCATTTTGAATTTCTTTGAAAAGCTACTTTTTCGAACTCCTCCTAGAGCTAGTTGGTTCAATTTTCAACAAATTTGAATCAGATCATCTTCAGACCATGCTGGCAAAAACGTATGGATTTCGTGTCGATATACGAAGTGGTTTAACGCATCAACGAAACTGCTGACTTGATGCCAAACTGCATCTGAGGCTGTATCTCTGCAAAGCTTTAACATATTGACACCAAATATTGTGTCATTTTCACCTCACACTGACCACACCACATCAATTTGGTAACAGCGCCACCTGTTGGTCAAAAGTAATAAACCATTAACTTATATTACTAGTGAATGTATTTATGGTTTTTCAGCCATTTTGACTAAAATCACCTTAAAATGTCATTAGTTACTCATTTTTTGGAGTTGGTCTTATGCTCGCTGCCTGTCTTGCTTCTGTAGTGCTTGACCCCATTAATTGCTGCTTGCAGCTATATTCTTTATACACTTTTATCTATAGCAGGGCCGTAACCACCATAGACATTGAGGGGGACAGGTCCCCCCAATAATTAGAAATGACCAATCTGTTAGTGTTATTTATTCACCAAAGCCAATTTGCACTCTCATTTAGAGTTTGGCAAGAGTTCATTTTGGACCCTGATGGCCAGAACTACTCATGTCTGCATAAGAAGAGAAGTAAGAGATGTGAAATTGCTTTGTTGCCCATGGCAATGCTTATAGCAGAGAGAAACGGAGAAACTATAGAGAGAGAGAAAGTAAATGGCAGGATAATGATTCTGTTGAGAATATCTGCTATTTACAGAAATACACAGAATGAAGATGAACATGTAAGCAGCATTTCAGGGTTCCATTTTCCAAACCATTAGCCATGAACACTACATCAGGATATCCAGTGTCCGCAGACTCTTTGATGCATATTACACAAAAATCAGAGTCTTTCTTCAAACAGCAAGCTATAATGTGATTGGCCTCGTGCAATTTCCAGAAATCAGGCTGCACAGCTTTATATCAGTTCATCAGGAGTGTCGGGATGTTCCCAGCTAACATAATGAACATTTCCGATCTGCCAAATATGCCATATAAGAGATTGCAAACTTTTTGCAAACCAGACTTTGTAAACCAAACTTTGTTATTTACAAATATTTATGAAATAAAACTTTTTTTCATCAAAGAAACCTGAAAAATGATACTCAGCTGTTTTCAACATAATAATAATAATAATAAAAACAAAATAAAAGCTCACCCGGCGCTTTCTCACACGGGAAGCTTGGCTGCATCTGTCTCTGTGGGTTTCTTTCCAAGTAAACACCTTCCTCACTGAATTTAGGAATGCACACACATTCACACACAAAACACACACACACACACACCTCAACATGCCGGCAAACATTCATTCCCAGTAGTGGAGTTCAGTAGGGTAAAAACCATAAACACGATTACTGTGGACAATATTGAGATCATCTATTAAACATGATTACACGATTACTAAACATCATGCATTTGCTGAACTTTTACAAAGTCCTTTCAACAGTCGAATCTAAAAAGGTAAAGGCTATACACTGCTGCTCAAAAGTTTGGGATCTGTAAGATTTTCAATGTTTTTTAAATGTAATTTATTAGGGATGCTAGGGACACAAATATCCAGCGACTACTAAATTGTCCCTAGCAGTAATATTGATCAAACAATTAAATATATGTGTAAGTTACTTTTGTTGCTGTAACCGCACGATTTCAAGGACACACATTTAATAGCCAACATGTGCGAAGTAAGAACATAAGGTACATCAAACATCAAAATGAACGAGTGAATCAATGTGAATGAATCTTTTTGTGAGCAGAATCTAAAGATTGAAATCACTGAATAAAAAATCAGTATCAATTTCCATGCCTGCAAAGACTGAAAGGATGATAGCTGTGTTTTTGTACAGCATCTTACACACCAGTGCTCAGGCGGACTGAACGACGTCTGTACAGTTAGATATGATGCTCTGTCGCAATGTTGAGCGATATGATGCTTTTATTGATCTGTGGGATTCATTAAGTGTCAGCGATATGATGCTCTGAGCATGTGGGCCACGCTTTGCCCATTTTCTCCCCTTAATAGAAAGCATGTGTCAAGCTCAGAAGTGCATCTCACAAATAACAACCTGCCTTTTGAGGGTTAGCTGGCCCAACATCATTTCCCTCTCTATATTCTCATCCCTGCTAAACTCGCCACACGCTATTAGATCTGTTTGGAGTGAAATAAGACAGATTTCTAAAAGGGGCACTTTAAATGCACCTCGTCTAGTGCTGTAAAAATAGAGAGCAGGTAAAGTGCACTTGTCATGGAGGATTCAGTCCAAAGCAATAATAAACCAACATGCTCAGCCGAGACGACACAATTTGCAATATAGAAAAGTGGTTTCAATGTACTGCGTGCAAGTATATTTTCACTTATACTTCAAATATGATATCAAAGACATGGAGAATTCATTCTGAAGGCAAATACGAAATAATAATCGAAAATAACTAGGACAGAGTCAATGCCATGCTCACAAAACATGGTTCTTCTCTTCTAGGAAAAACAGTAGGCCTGTATCTTGAAGATACGATGAATTCTATGTAGGTGGATCTCACAAAAATGGACAAAAAACATGTCCGGGTCATATTTCAAAATAATAATGTTATGATTAAATATTTATGATTTGTAAAAAATATATATAATTAATAAAACAATTAATTGTTTTGAAAGTAAAAAATTGAAACATGCAAAGAATATTATAACACAAAAATGGTATGAACCTGAAAATAGGTTTTATTTTCTTTATGCATAATAAAATTTAATAATAAAAAAAAAGGTATTAAATTTTTTATTGACTTCAATAAGTCAAACTATACAGTAAAATGAGAATGAGGGAATTAAAGAAGAAAACAATACTCACATTTCTTAAGCACATTTATTTAAACGTAATAAGAAACTTTATTTTAAAACTAATTAATTGTTTTTGTCAACTGAAAATAAAAACATGAAAATAATGCCATGACACAAAAATCTTAATGGACCTAAAAATAGGCTTCACTTTCTTTATGCATAATAACATTTTTATATTCATAATAATTTAAGAATAACTATTTAAAAAATTCTCAAATTTAATGAAAAATAAAGTTTATTTTAATTTAATTATTCAAACTATACAGTAAAAATAAAGGGAATTAACGAAGAAAACAATATTACAAAATTCTTAAAGCATATTTATTTAAATATAAATGTAAAGAATAAATAAAAATGCTTAAGAAATCTTAAGAAAATATGTTTATTGTAAAATAAAAAGTATTGTCGGTAAAATAAGCTTTCTCTATATTTAAGGCTTATATTTAAAGGAATAGTAGCAAAACCTGTTTGATTGCAAATTTCAAAGAGAAGGTGAAAAATGTTCATGCAAATCTAAAATGCAAGAATCGTTAAAATGTGGCTCGTTTAAGGTCATTTCCATCAGTCAGCACTATTGAATGAACTAAACTGGAATGTTAAAATTGATGAACAGCAGAGGCTGTGGCAATTCACACCATGAAGAGCTTCCACTCATGTGAAATTACAGCTGGTATATCTGAACCGCAAATGCTATTTAGAGTGTGCTGAATATCATATCCATCAAACACCACAGACAACTGGCCATTTTTGTCAAGCCGACAATGACATGAACTTATCAATGAGATCAGTTAATGAAACCCTTCACAGCTTCAGCACAGAGGAGTTCAGCGCTGAACGCTCACATGAAGGGCAGAGGAGAATCAATAGAGCATTAATGCATCACACACACACACACACACACACACACACACACTCCCTCCCGGCCATTCCAATGCATCCGCACCTTCTCATGAGACACTGGAGTTTAAAATATGGCTGTTCATCCACAGGAGAGCTGCTGGTTTAAGATAAAGCGGCTGAGTAATGCATTGCCAAGAGATTGACTTGTCAGCGCATTCGCAGAAAGGTGTCCTAGAATGAGGATGGAGTGGAAGTCACAATAAATTATTGGGCCCGCCGCAGCCGCCGGACCACAGCTTATCAAACTAATGCCAGCTGCTGTGGGTCATCCGTCTTATGTTGTCAGAGGCATTTCCGCTCCAGACGCTCCTTGAAAAAACCCTCGTACCTAAAGCACCTTGATGCTCCAAGAGACTGTCTGAAGGAGGGTCGAGCGCCACTCACAACTCTGCTGAGGATGTCCGTCATGCCTGAGTTTAAATGGATGTGTCTAAATAGTTGAGGAAAATGAATATAAATCGGTTTAAATTTGACCAAAACTAGGCAAAATTAAATTAATTTATGTATATATCTATATCTGTGTGTATGTATAAAATATTTTTATATACAGTATATTTTAAAGCTGACATAAAAATGAATAAAAACTATATATAAAAAAAAAACTAAATTACTAAAACAAACTAAATTACTAGTCAAAAAAACATACACGAACAAAACCAAATTAAACCCTGCGGCTCGTGACGATATATTGATGTGTAAAGACACGAAACGAACGGTCTGTGCAAGAAACTGAACAGTATTTACATAGTTTTTTTACCTCTGATGCACTGCAATGTCTGAACTGTCTGTCCTGAGCACGTCCTCGACAGCCGATGCACTTATCAGTGCATTACCGCCACCTATCTCTCAAATGGACCATTGACACTCCATCTTGTCGCTGACGCGCTCAGGATAGTTCTAACATTGCAGTGCATCAGAGGTAAAAAACGATATAAATACTGTTCAGTTTCTTGCACAGACTGATCGTTTCGTGTCTTTACACATCAATGTATCGTCACGAGCCGCAGGGTTTAATTTGGTTTTGTTTGTGTATTTTACTCTCAAATCCGTGATTCCCATTCACCTTCTTTATAAGACTGACAGACTGCAACGGTTTGAGTTAAAAATCTTTGTTTGTGTTCATCCCTTTAAAACCTATAAACTAATTGATAATATAAATATATATTTCAATTGCTACATACATGTAAAAAAAACACTAAGAAAATTACAAACATACAAACAAACAAAACACACTACAAAATTACTAAAACTTTTACTAACATTAAAATGAATTATTTTTACTGGATTCAACCAGCATGAAATCATTCATTCCATACCCATATTGTCTTAAAAAATAAAACTAGCTCTGAATAAAGAACCAGCTCTCAGTCTCTAACCCTATATGGTTGACCTGGCTGCCACTATCTGGCCCTAGGAGTGTTTTATCTGAATGAAAAGCCCTGTTTAATGTCACCTCAGTGCAGAATTGGGATGTGACAACTCTTGTGGCCGACTTTAATCCTTCCTTTATTCCTCCATCTCCCACAAGATTCTGGTGCATTATGGGAGATCAATGCAGAGTAGCCAGTCATTTAGTAAGACTTGGCGCACAGGCCTCTTTCTCTGTAAAGCCGCTCCTAATGGAGCACTTAAGCGACACATGCTGTAAGAGCCGAGAGTCATTTACTTAGGCGTGCCGGTGTGGGAGTAATCGTTTAAAACCCAGCTGAACGGATCAATGGAGTTGTAATTGTCAGAACAAACGGTCGGTTTCAAGGCTTCGCCGCCCTCTGTTTGTTATCGGCCTGATCTTGTAATAGAAATGGATTCGGTGTTCTTTTATCCTATCAGTTTTCATTTGACGAGGTTCTTTAATAACATGCAGTAACAACATCCCCTGCTGCATTTTATCAATATGCATTAGCCCACAGTAATATCACTAATGTATATGACGGAAGGGTTAAATTAATCTTCTCCCGCTTAAAGCCATAGATTAGCACCGCACTCTCTGTGCTACTATAAATTGAGTGAATTATTAATGTGGGAGAAATTACACGGTCTCCTCGCCACCCCCTGGCTCATCTGAGACCTGATTACATTTAATCCGCAGAGTAATTTTTAATGCACTTACACTGAATTGACCATTGCAACAATGTAGCAACACACTAACAAAAAAAAATCTTTCAGAACACCTTATTAATGTCCTAGCAACTACCTAAAATGCCCTAGCAACCAGCAAAGAAACACTAGCATTTGCTTAGCAACATCATAGGAACTGCCTAACAACATTCTAGTAATCAACAAGGCATCCTAGTCACTATCCACAACACTATTGCAACAATGTAGCAATGCTCTAAAAATCTCTAAGAGCTTAGCAGTGTCCTAGTAACCCCTTAAACACCCAAGCAACTGCTTATCAATATCCTAGCAACCAGAAAGGAAACCCTAGCATTTGCTTAGCAACACCCTAGCAACTGCCTAACAACATTCTAGCAACCAACAAAGGCATCCCTATCCACCACACTATTGCAACGATGTAGTAATGCACTAAAAATCTCTAAGAACACCTTAGGAGTGTCCTAGCAACCACATAAACACCCTAGCGACTGCTTATCAACATCCTAGCAACTAGAAAGGAAACCCTAGCATTTGCTTAGCTACACCCTAGCAACTTCCTATCAACATCAAAGCAACCAGTGAAGACATCCTTGTTACTATCCACTATACTATTGCATCTATGTAGCAGTACACTAAAATGTCTCAGAAATCCTTAGTGGTGTCCTAGCAACCATTAATAACAACCTAGCAACTGCTTAGCAACATCCTAGCAACCTGCAAAGACACCCTAACATTAGCTTAGCTACACCCTTGGAACTATCCATCAACATCCTAGCAACCAGTAAAGACACCTTAGCATCTGTTTAACAACAGCCTAGTAACCATTAAACAACACCTAGTGTTCCACAACACCCTAGCAACAACCTACCAACACCCTTGCAACTGTTCACAACACACTTGCAACAACCTAGAAACCCCTACCAAACTGCCTATCAATATCATAGCAACCAGCAAAGACAACCTAGTAACCATATATCACACTATTGCAACAATGTAGCAACACACTCAAAATCTCCCACCCTAGCAATCAACTACACCCTAGCTACACCATAGCAACCACCAAGCAACATCTAGGGTTCCCCAAGACCCTGGCAACAATCCAGAAACACACTAATAACCACAACTGCCCACAACACCCTTAAAACCACCTTGCAACCACTCAGAACACCCCAGCAACTGCCTATCAACGTCTTAGCATCTAACAGAGACACTCTAGCATTTGCTTAGTGACACCCTACCAACCACCCAGAACACCCTAGCAATCACTGATACACACAAAGGGTTACACAACACTCCTACAACAGTTTGAGAACATCATAGCAACACCCGGAACACCCCAACAACAGCCTAGCAACATCCTAGCAACCAACAAAGACATTCTAGCATTTGCTTAGCAATGCCCTAGCAACCACTAATCCACAACAAAGGTTCCACAACACCCTTGCAACAGTTTGAAAACATCTTAGCAACCATTCCGAACACCATAGTAACAGCCTACCAACACCCTAGCAACTGCCTACAATGCATTTGCAACCTCCTAACAACCACCAAGATTCCCCTAGCAACTGTCTCTTAACATCCTAGCAATCAGCAAAATCACCCTTGCATTTGCTTAGCAACAAGGATTCCACAACACCTTTGTAACAGTTTGGAAACACCCTAGCAACCACTCTAAGCACCCTTGCAACAGCCTACCAATGCACTTGCAACTGTTCACAACAACCTAGCAACTGCTTCTCAACATCCTAGCAATCAGCAAAGACACCTTAACATTTGCTTAACAGCACATCAAACAGCACCTAGGTTTCCACAACACCCTCGGAAAAGTTCAGAATCACCCTAGCAACCACCCTGAACACCCTAGCAGCTGCACAACACACTAAAACAATCAGAACAGCAACTGCTGAATTTTAGATTCCCAGTTTTTAGTTAATATGAAACTCGAGTTCATGCTTCAGCGCGCGCTGTATCTGATGAATTTATATTCTCCACGAGCGCCTGCGTGTATCACTTCAGTGCTTGATGACTTTGTTTGTAACAAGCATACTAGCATATGTGCAACGCTTCCTCAAGCAAGACGACATTGAAATTCCCTGTGCGCGACACAGAACCCATTTGCCTTTTGTTTTTCATCAATTCTAACAATAGCCACTTGTCCTTTTCACATTGTGTATATAAACAGTCCAAAAGAAGCAATTAATTGCTGTGATGCAGAAGATTCTGGTGCAGGAAAAAACTCAGCACAGCCTGGTGTGTAATATCATCTACATCTAAAGCAATAGAAAGGTTAGTGGAACAATTGGAACACCACTTGCAAAGAACAGACATGAATAATTACTAGATTCTTCAAGGTGACATTTAAAAATGAATCTAAATGGGAAAGGGCACATGCGGGAAGTCAATAAAAGAGGCAGGGACAGAAACAGGAAGGAAGGTAAAAAAAGAATTCTTTATGGCATGCCTCTGACAAACAATATTTATGCAATTTAGTGGCTGGAAAATGTGTCTTGGCTGCTGTACTGGATCATCAATCAGATTTTTGCTTGTGCACAATTTACTAATATAATGCTAACGTTTTGTGGGTAGATTTTTAGATTGTGATATTTTTATCAGCTGTTTGGACTCTCATTCTGACGGCACCCATTCACTGCAAGAGGATATATTGCTGAGGAAGTGATGCATATCTTTGTGATATTCTTCAAACTTCAAATATGTGATATTCTGGTCTCTGGACTGGAGTTTTGTAGATTATTATGATGTTTTTATCAGCTGTTTAGACTTTCATTCTGACGGCACCCATCCACTGCAGAGGATCCATTGGTGAGCAAGTGATGGAATGCTACATTTCTCCAAATCTGATGAAGAAAATGCTAACGTTTTGTGGGTAGATTTTTTGATTGTGATATTTTTTATCAGCTGTTTGGACTCTCATTCTGACGGCACCCATTCACTGCAAGAGGATATATTGCTGAGGAAGTGATGCATATCTTTGTGATATTCTTCAAACTTCAAATATGTGATATTCTGGTCTCTGGACTGGAGTTTTGTAGATTATTATGATGTTTTTATCAGCTGTTTAGACTTTCATTCTGACGGCACCCATCCACTGCAGAGGATCCATTGGTGAGCAAGTGATGGAATGCTACATTTCTCCAAATCTGATGAAGAAACAAACTCATCTACATCTTGGACTGGAGTGGTGTGAGTAAATTCTGGTCTCAAAATATGGTTCGGGTCCCTCCTTCAATGCAAGACTGGGGATTTTTGGTTGTGAATGAATTTTAGTACTTAAAGTTTGTACAAATCTCCCCAACCCTGAGCATGAGTAATACTTATATGCCTAAGCAAATAGCACTAAATATAGCCGACTGAAATAATCAGAAGCTGTCAGCGAGGAGGAGAGAGCACTTACATTAAGATAATCCTGCTAAGACTTACATTAATATTTTACATTTACATTTAAATGAGTCTTGGAAGCGTCTTGCAAGTGTTGAGATGGGTAATTTAAGACCATTTAAAATGGCAATAACAGATAAAAACGCTTGATGCAGGTATTCTGGGATTTTGCGGGTGAAATTAATACAGTACGTATGGTTATGAATCCAGTCTCCAAACAAAATCTAAAAATGAAACCAAAGCAAAACTGAAATAAATTGCAGCCAAGTCCCAGTGCAATCATTCTTGCTAAGGTAAGCATCACTATTACTTATTGCTCATAATATACATTTTTGACAGCAAACTTATCCTGCACCATCTGTGCAATATCTTTTCTCCCATAGCAGATGTTAAAATGGGTAAAGCCACATGTTTTAGTGCACTTGAAAACACTAAGAACATCCTAGCAACCACTCAAAATCACCTAGCAACGACACAGCAATGCTCTAAATATACTCAGAACATCTTACCGTCATTGTGTATGCTGCATAACACTATTCACAATGCAACACAAGTGTAAACCTTTGTTTTCGGCTAAAACATCAATAGTCAATAATCCACAATAACGCTTTCTCCAGTGAAAAAGTCACCTGGTCTGAATAAGGAGAGAAACCTGTACAGATCAAGCACCATTTACAAGCCAAAACAGCTCTAAACAAATATGTGGGTGGATTTCGATGTGAGAGACAACAGGAGATGGACATTTTCACTGGAGGAAGAGTTCTTATGGATTATGGACTTGTATTTTGACCATTTTTGTTTGGAATCGTATTTTGACCTTTTTACAAACACACATCTTTTGTCTTCTCCAGATGTTAACTGATGGACTGGAGTGTGGATTACTTGTGGATTATTGTGATGTTTTTATCAGCTGTTTGGACTCTCATTCTGATGGCACCCATTCACTGCAGATGATCCACTGGTGAGCAAGTGATGCTAGTAATGTTACATTTCTCCAAATCTGTTCTGATGAAGAAACCAACTCATCTACAATTTCAATGGCCTTGAAGGCTGAGTAAATTGTCAGCAAATTTTCATTTTTGGGCGAACAATTTCTTTAAGCATGAACAAATGGACTGCACACTTGCATTATGTTTGACCTGCTCACATTCCCCCGACAGCTCAGAAATGTTGGTGGGGCATCAGATTCTCCGGTCAAACTCAAAACAGGTCAACAAACAGGCATTAAAAAATGTCAGATTTTGCGAAATGACTTGCCAAAAATCTCTCTCTTTGAGGACTGAACATTTGAAACGTTCAGTTTTGTTATTTACCTCTTTGCAATTCACGCATCCCCTCGCGGAAGCAGCATGCATCTTCTGCTGAAACGCCATACTTCATGAAGGCACTCCATCTCAAAGGCACAGCTTCCCATCTCAGCTGGCCGCCTGCCTTTTGATTATATGTGGAGGGCACTTTGTGGAATGCAATCAATTTCTAGGGTGTTTGAAGAAAGAACACAACGTGAGAGGTGTTTTGTTTGGTGGACCCTTTAGAGCAGCAGTTCAATTGCTCACCTGAAGACTGGAGGGTCAATAGACTGTTGACGATGGCCATGAACCCATGGGACATCAGCGCACAATCGATCTGAATGTGAAATATGCTTGCTTTTTGTAGCACAAACAGTATCGGAAACGTTTCGGGCTGTAGGTATCAGTGCTAGTGATGTTTGCACCACTAGCATCAGAAATACAGTACATTTCTCATTCCAGGACTAGACCACCGCAGGACAAGCACACGTTCAGTCTGTTGATTGCCATAAATGAATCTGGCCATGTTTCAGCGCCGTTGGAGATCCAGAGGGTTTTGGAGTGGCTGAGAAATGCAATTAGACAGTTTAATGTGACAGAGGGAATATTTACACTGGATTCTCTAGATGGCTGACTGTGACAGCGCTGAAGCAAGACACATTAATTAATTTCTCTCCTCCGCAGAGACGATTGTGGCGGTTTTCTCTACTACAGCCACTGGTATGTGACATCTCTGAATACTTAACCTTAAAGCCTACTGTATCATATTTGATAGGCAATTTCATAGAGCTCTAAATCCTCAAAATGCTGCAAAACCAGTTGTACACACTCTACTGCATGCCTTCTGTCATCTGATTGAGCGTTTATACTTGAGTAAGTTCATACAAACGTCTACCTTCAGCTCATGGTTTACGTGTCTTTTTGCTGTGATTTTTTTTTCTTCCGAAATTGGCTGATTTTTATCAAGTAAAAGTAAGAATCACTTTTTTATTAGCACATTTTTTTTTAAAGATGAACACTTACTGGACTGAAGCAACTTAGATTCATTTTATTATCCATATTTTTTTTTTCCAGAGGAATCATGCTAAAATGTATCAAATATGATCATCAGGCTTTTGATGAATGTTTATTTGTTCAACTCTTTTTAGAGAGATTTTATTATTGTATTGCATCGCTTTTTATGTTTTGAAAGATATTTATTGGGAAATACAGAGTGACAACTAATATTTATATGCATTTTCATGTAAGTATCTGCTATACTGTTATAAATATCTCACTGATTTACATTACAGTTATCAGAATTTCATCACTTTTTGGCCATATAAATATTAAATTAATATATACTGCATATTTTTGTTCATTTTGGGCCTGATTTTTTTTCCTCTCCATATTCTCACTATACTATGTGAGCCATAAAAACTTTTTTTTTTTTTTTTTTAGATTTAATTTTTATATTAAAATTAAAGTATCTGTAATGCAATATTCAAAGTCCAGTCCACTGCATTTATATCGCAAAAACATCAAATTAACATACGACCATCCACATTTACATTGAGACTTTAGAAACCCGATGCTGTAATGAAAAAGTTAGAAAGTATTTCATGCTCAGATTCATTTAATTAACTCATGTTAAAGGGATAGTTCACCCAAAAATGAAAATTCTGTCATCATTTACTCACCCTCATGTCGTTCCAAACCTGTACGAGTTGCTTTCGTATGTTGAACACAAAAGAAGATATTTTGAAGATTGCTGGTAATCAAACAGTTGGTGGTTGCCATTAACTTCCATAGTAGGAAAATAAAAATGCTATGGAAGTCAATGGCAACCACCAACTGTTTGATTACCAGCAATCTTCAAAATATCTTATTTTGTGTTCAACATAAGAAAGCAACTCGTACAGGTTTGGAACGACATGAGGGTGAGTAAATGATGACAGAATTTAAATTTTTGGGTGAACTATCCCTTTAACTTTAAGTTCACTTCATGGACCAAAACATGAAAACTACAAAAATGCATGAACTACTACAAAAATTTCTTTGCAGAACAAATATCTTTCTGCTTTATACATTTTTACTCAGTATTTAATTCTTTTAAATGTCGGTGCCCTTTCTGAAAAGAGAAGAAATATTGATAAGTCAATTATTAATCGCATGCTGGACTGTTTCTCTCTGAAGCGTGTGGCACCTCTTCAAAACGTTTCTGCTCAAACATTAATGGCACTGAATCCAGCAGTTATATGTGATGTTTAAATGATGACTCACTGTTGAGGCTGGAGTGTGAGAGCTGAACATTGAGATGTTTTGTGTCTGTTTTCAGATTTCAAGCACGTGCTCGAGCTCTTCCCCCTCGTTTCTTTCTACTGCTTCGATTGCCAGATCTTTTCCTCTTTCCCAGCGTGCCCCACTATGAAACCAGCCGATTAATTGGGCAGCGAGAGCCATACCATCTGCGACGAGCCCGTCGGCATCACTCCGGCTTGATTTATGACTGCACGAACCAAATCATAAAGAGTTCAGCTGAACACAGACAGTGACTGGCTGCCCATTTCCAGTGTCCAGCTCACACAGGCGTGGGCAAATCAGAGTCTCCATGAATTACATTAGGCTACGGTAACGGCCGCCACGGCACGTGTCAGTGTGTTTTAACACTGTGAGTAATTTCCACCAGTGATGGATGCATGCTGCTGCACGGGCTGATAACCGCTGATTGCGGTGTCAAACAGACTAGTGCTGGGGAATTCATAAAACAGGCCACAAGTGTCCGTTTTACAACTCTCTGAAGAGTTTGGGAAATGCTTAGCCTTGATTGACTTTCTCCAAAAAGAAAAGCAGCTTGTAACTTTAGAAACTTTCATACATGAAGCCCCTAAAATTGTGTTCAGCATCCATTGCATGCTTTTGTTCACTGAAAAAAAAAATGTTTGAATTAGTCTTTGTTGACTTGTTTTCCATTAAAAATCCTTGAAATAAGATTAATTTATTTAAGAAGCAACATTGCATGAATCTTGAATCATATTGCCAGTGCAGTAAGAAAAAAATGCACTTAGATTTAACTTAAATTTAATAAATACATTTATTCAATTATTAAATACTAAAGAATTAAAAAATATAATTGGAAAATAAAATGATCAAATTCCAATATATATTCAATTACTAAATACAATAGTGATTAAATAAATAAAATTAAATAAAAATTAAATGATAAAGTCTTACTTCCAATCAGTAGCCTAAATCTATTTAATAGTAAACGTATTTTCTTTCAAGAATATTTCATATTTTAACAAGAGAATTAGAGAAAATACTTGTTTAGAATAATTCATTTATTTAAATTTAACTTTAAAAATGTACACCTTAATTTTTTTTGAAAAATAAATATTTTTAAAGATTTAAAAAATGTTTTTTTACCTTAAATAAATAACATTTAAAATAAATAATAAAAAACTAAATTCATAAAACTTTAAAATTAAAATTAAAAGAGCAAAATATAAAAATAAAATTGAAATATTCACAAAAACTATAATAGTTTATCACTATATTAAAATATCTGGTCAGGGCCTTAATTTAAATAAATTAATGACAATTTAAATGAAAAAAAAAACTGTAATTAAATACATATCTTTATATATTGATATAAATATATTTGTAAGTAAATTATTTATTTAATTTTAGATGAATGGAGAAATATAAATTTGCTAAATGAGATATTTAAGACTGTCAACTTCAATTAGATATTAAATTACTTTGTATGTTAATATATGTTCTCAAAACAGTAAGACTTGTAAACAAAAGCTGGGATGGATGGATGTTTGTTCATGAGCAGTTATTTCAATCAACAAGGTTGCTGCATCAGATGCGTCTAGCTTCAATTATTAGAATAGAAGTGATCTAGTTTTGTTTTGTGAGGTGCAATTGCAGAAACTGTACCTTCATCATCCAGCTTCTCACAATAATGGTTCAGGGTTCGAAATGAGTGTTCCAGCCCACAACCATCTTTTCTTTGGTGGAAACTGGAAAGTTTCCTTACATGTAAACTTTATGCCAAAAAAATCTACAGGAGATTATAAATGCTTTTTCCAGAAAAACAAAACAAAAAACTTATTCTTAAAGGGGTCATATGATGTTGCTAAAAATAACATTATTTGATGTATTTGGTGTAATGAAATGTGTTTATGTGGTTTAAGGTTAAAAAAAACACATAATTTTCCACATACTGTACATTATTGTTTCTCCTCTATGCCCCGCCTTTCTGAAACGCGTCGATTTTTAAAAAGCTCATCAGTCTGAAAAGCGAGGTGTGCTCTGATTGGCCAGCTATCCAGTGCGTTGTGATTGGCCGAATACCTCAAGCGTGTGACAGAAATGTTACGCCCCTACCATACTGTGATGCTGTGTCCCGGCGCAACGAGACAAAACCAATAAAACCTGATATAAACGAGGCATTTGTTGCATCCAGTGGGGACATAATTACTGACTATAATGACTTATAGTCTTTTTACACATTGCGTTGCGTATCGCGCCACGTAAACATAAAACCATGTCTGCATTTGTGATTGGAGAA
>NW_015505619.1:1574240-1579688 GCF_001515645.1 Sinocyclocheilus grahami
CATTTGTTGCATCCAGTGGGGACATAATTACTGACTATAATGACTTATAGTCTTTTTACACATTGCGTTGCGTATCGCGCCACGTAAACATAAAACCATGTCTGCATTTGTGATTGGAGAAACGACAAACAACAAGCGCTACTCACGTTTGACTCGTCAGTGGCAAATTCTTTAAATATGAAAACGTACTTACAGGCTGTGAGTCAGAAGCGCCAGACTGTCCTTGCAAAGTTAGAACTGCCCCACTTTATAGAAACAGACACCGGCATTGTAGGCTACTCTCACAGGAAACAGTCCTCGTCCTCCATAAAATGCGCTCCCTTCACGACATGGTGGCAGCAACAATACTACAGCGAGAATAAAAGTTCGCCTTCTTTCTTTGCGTGAACATTTGGGCGGCGTTATGCAAATCTTCCCACATCGTGACGTAGATATGTGGGGGCGTGTTAGAACTAACCGTTTTAGGTAGGTGTGGTTGACTCTTAACTTTTATAAAGAATATCTCTTTGGATTTGAAACTTTAGTCTTTGCAACTTTACAGATCTTCTTTATGCACCAAGAGCTTGTAACACTCCAAAGAGAAAGGAAAAATCGAAATCGCATCATATGACCCCTTTAACACAGCTTTACCTTCACCTTCAGTCAGTGAAAGGCTTGTCGGTTGGATCTTTCAGACTGTACAGTGAAATAAGTTTTCAGAAAGCGCTAAAGTGATTCCAGTGCTCACAGAGAACAGAACAGCTCATTTGACCTGCAGGGTCCCGATGCACAGAGATCACAGAGATGTTGAAGTTCAGGAGAAAGCATCTGAGGAGAGCCTGATGGCACCAGCGGTCATCACTCAATGTGTCTTATCATTACTTTGTTGTTTGAGAATTGGAGATCGAAGCGAGCAGCAGCCAAGCATGAAATGCACTTTTCTGGATTCTGATGGACACATCGAAAGTGGTTTGAAAAAGCGGTGAATATCATAAATCGTCTCAGGTTACGTATGTAACCATGGTTCCTCGAGGGAACGAGATGCTGCGTCGGAGGACACTTCGGGAAAGCCCTTCAGCGTGACCGGCTCTGAATCTCGTGTGTAATCAGACCAATAGATGGGCGAGACATCACAGGCGACTGACGTAATGCCAGGAAGCTATAAAAGCATGTGCGGTAAGACCAGCATCAGCTTCTAGGAGTGAAGCAAGTGCTGGCAGAGATGTTGAAAGTATGGCCCTGAGATGCAGCGTCTCGTTCTCTCGATGAACCATGGTTACATACGTAACAAGAGACGTTCCTCTTCAGTGTAACGAATCAGCTCATGAAGAAATATGAATAATTAACCATAACTAGTTATAATTAATTATTCATATTTTAGATCCGCTGTAGATATTTAGCTGACCTCTCAGGGTCAACTGTCTTTTTGGCCAGACTGGGTGCAAAGTCAAGATAAGAAGGGACCACTGAAAGGGCCTGCAGATTCAGTGAGTGTGCAGTGACCTCACATTGTGACCACAGTATGAGCGCACAGTGAGTGTGCAGTGACCTCACACTGACCACAGTATGAGCACACAGTGAGTGTGCAGTGACCTCACATTGTGACCACAGTATGAGCGCACAGTGAGTGTGCAGTGACCTCATATTGTGACCACAGTATGAGCGCACAGTGAGTGTGCAGTGACCTCACATTGTGACCACAGTATGAGCGCACAGTGAGTGTGCATTGACCTCACATTGTGACCACAGTATGAGCACACAGTGAGTGTGCATTGACCTCACATTGTGACCACAGTATGAGCAGCAAGAACTAAATTACAGACGTGCCTTGATGGACATTTCTATTAATGCAAAAATGATTTCGTGATTTTCAGAAAATTCAACAGCCATGCAGGTAAAAAAAAAAAAGATATTGAAATACTACGAATGCATGCAATCATGTACTGAAAGAAAAAATGAAGACATTAAGACAGTTGTGCATTTTTTCGTATAAGTTTGGGAAGGAACTGAGTAATTGTCTGAAACTCTCCAACTGTTTTGATTGGCACATTGCATTAATTTATTTCATGGCTGTCAGGTTCCTCCGCATGTCTGTTTCACGACCGGAGAGGCCAGGAAAAACGGTCAGCATTTCTCTTTCTCTCCCCCTCATGCATATTTTTATATCAACAAAAAAGACCTGCAGCAAAATAAGTGGGAGTCATTCGAATATTTTTCTACTGAATATGTTTCTCAAATAGACAGAAATCTGTGAGAGAGAAATGACTGACCGTAGCCAGTTAAAGCAGAGAGAGGAGAAATCTCCAGCCGTCAGCATTTACCTCTCTGACTCGCTCCGCTCTTTTACTGTCATGCTGCTTGAACACAAGTGTGTCGTACTGAAAGTTTCCAGTGCTGAGTTTCCCCTGCAGCAAACACAGCAGAGCACAGATTGAGGATTGTTCCGACAGGACTGACTTTAAATAAAAACCCAGCAAGACCGCTGTGAATGCATGCACTGATTTGTTTCTATGGGGTGGGTTTACAGAGGTTTATGCACTCTTCGTGTGTTTGTGCATCACAAAGGCCACTGAAATATGACATATATGTGATAAATCATGTAATTATAACATTACACATACACTGAACAAAATTATAAATGCAACACTTTTGTTTTTGCCCCCATTTTTCATGAGCTGAACTCAAAGATCTAAGACTTTTTCTATATACACAAAAGGCCTATTTCTCTCAAATCTGTCTAAATCTGTGTTAGTGAGCACTTCTCCTTTGCCAAGATAATCCATCCACCTCACAGGTGTGGCATATCAAGATGCTGATTAGACAGCATGATTATTGCACAGGTGTGCCTTAGGCTGGCCACAATAAAAGGCCACTCTAAAATGTGCAGTTTTATCACACAGCACAATGCCACAGATGCCACAAGTTTTGAGGGAGCCTGCAATTGGCATGCTGACTGCAGGAATGTAATTTAAGCAGTGGTTGTCAACTAAAGATCCTCAGCAAACTTCCAAGAGAACAACAAGATGACTTCAAAGAAGCTTTAAAATACCTTGATTTGTAATTGTTTTAGTTTATTTTAATTCACTCTCTCAACAACTGTATTTTCTTTTAAGAATCAAAATTCCCACAGCATTTCAAACCTTGACACATGAGAAAGTCTCATTTTAAAAGTCATGTGAATTATTACAAGTCCAAAAAAAACACGGGCATTTTTATAATAAGTTTACATTTTTGTACTTCTAGAAAGCTCTAAAATATTTTATTGGGGAGAAATTATTAATAAAAATATGTTTTTAAAATCCCTATACAGGTAAATCCCGAACAACCGGAAAGTTATGGGACCTTTTAATATTGTTGTGGACAACAATTTGAGTCAAAACCGTTGAGAATCACTGAATAAAACATAGGTATCAAGACGAAGATCTATTCTTTACTCAACTTTTTTTGTAGAGTCAAATACAAAAAGACAAAACACACAACAAAATAACTAAATAAATTACCTAAAATTATAAAGAAATATTAATAAAAACTATAACAGTATCTCAATGATACTAAAATAACACCGGTCAAAAGCAAAGTAGTTATTTCAAACAGATATTCATCAAAAAAGTGTAAATTCATAATGAAGTGTCAACAGGCAATTAGAAAAAAAGAAAATGAACCACGCTAACTGACAAAGGTCAATGCATTAGAAAAATTACCGGATGAATGCTGTAAAGCCTTCACTGCAGAAAATTATTTTTTTGTTTTTGTGTATTCTTAAATCAAGATACATTTAGGAAGCAAAATGACATGAGATATGAAGTCTTCTAAAAAATAAATAAATCAAACAATATCTGCCAATGGGGTACAGAAGAATTCAGATTATCTTCCAGATTATTGACCCCACTGGCAGATATTTTTCTTGTTTTAAGCATGAACTCACTTCACTTTGATTTTTTTCTTCAGAAAATATTCCATTTTGCTTCTCAACTAAATGCACTTTGATTTATATTTAGATATTTGTACTGAATTCAAAATAGGAAAATCATTTTGCAGTGTTCTAAAAGCAATAAAAACTAATAATTATACAAAACAGTGAACGGTTCCAGGCTAAACTAATGTGACAAATGACAAATAGTTAAAAGTCTGACACTAAAATAATCTTTTTTTTCCATAATAGCACAAAACATTGCAATATGCTGATTAATACGTTCAGTTGAGTTAAAACAATAATTCCTCACAGTAGCGTTGAGTTCTGGGCAGGAAACATTCACATGCACTGGACAGTGATTCACACTCTTGAGATACGATACTCTTTGAGCACTATTGAACCATGACATCACGCCAGACACCGAACATCGATTCTGTCACCTACAAACCTCATCCATATTATGCACCTTAATGTATGAACCTGCTTCAAGAGGAAAATCGATCGGCCGGATTGAACTGTATTGATTTGATATGCAATGACTACGGTGGCCGAGAAGTGCAAAGCAGATCACAATTCTGAAAACAAAATAACAAATTACAAACGCAAATGCAAGTCTAAAAAACAAAATAACAATTCAGAAAGCACAACAACAATTCAGAAAACATTATAACAAGTCAGAAAACACAACGACAAATCCAAAAACAAATTAACAAGTCAGAAAACACAAGGACAAATCAGACAAACCGGAAGAGGTAGGTATAGTTTGAGACAGCGCCATTGGTTTGGGATTACTCACCGCTGACTGGACGAGACATCTGTCAATCAACGTATACAGGAAGAATCAGCCGAAGAACAGCAGAGTCGTGGTAGAAAGTTCGGAGATGGTATTAAAGTAGCTCAGTTTAAATGTATTGTATGAATTGCCCTTACTCTGGAATAAAAAATATGGGGTGTCTATTTACATTTAGTTAAAAGTGGCTGTAAAACTTCAGCTCCAGTGGCGCAGATGGATAAGTGCTTGTCATTGGCTTTTTGATGCGATCGCCTTTTGCTGAACTTTTTTTTTCTCCCTTTTCAAATCTCTTATCACATCGTAAAGGCATTTGTTTTCAATAAAAATTAAGGAAATAATCCAAAAGTTGAAAATAAAATATCGAGTAGGTGTAGGGAGGGCTTTATTGTACCAATAAGGTGGCATCCATTTAATAATTCAAATTTAAATTATAATTTACACTCAATACGTTATTATTACATACTGTTTTATAATGTACTACAATAATGAAGTGCAGATAATTGCCACTATTTGCAACAAGTAGTATACTTGATAGTAGAAATCCTGCTATTTTAACATAGTGTAAATAGGTATTTGCACTTAGTGTAAATAGCATATTGCTAAAAATACTGCTATTTTCACTTAGTGTAAATAGAATCCATTGCTAATACGAGATTTGACGGGAGGAAAAAAAGCTCGGCAAAAGACGGTATCGAACCCGGGTCGATCGGGTCAAAAAGTCAATGACACACACTTATCCATCTGCGCCACTGGAGCTGATGTT
>NW_015505619.1:1580207-1601314 GCF_001515645.1 Sinocyclocheilus grahami
TAAAGGCATTTATTTTCAATAAAAATTAAGGAAATAATCAAAAAGTTGAAAATAAAGTATCGGGTAGGGTTAGGGTATGTACTACAATACTGAAGTGCAGATAATTGCCACTATTTGTAACAAGTAGTATACTTGATAGTAGAAATCCTGCTATTTTAACATAGTGTAACTAGGTATTTGCACTTAGTGTAAATAGCATATTGCTAAAAAATACTGCTATTTTCACTTAGTGTAAATAGAATCCATTGCTAATATGAGATTTGAAAAGGGAGAAAAAAAAGTTTGGGAAAAGGCGGGATCGAACCCAAGTCGATCACGTTAAAAAGCCAATGACAAGCACTTATACATCTGCGCCACTGGAGCTGATGTTTTACAGCTACTTTTAACTAAATGTAAATAGACACTCCGTATGTTTTATTCCAGCGTAAGGGCAATTCATACAATACATTTAAACTGAGCTACTTTAATACCATCTCCGAACTTTCTACCACGACTCTGCTGTTCTTCGGCTGGTTCTTCCTGTATACGTTGATTGACAGATGTCTCGTCCAGTCAGCGGTGAGTAATCCCAAACCAATGGCACTGTCTCAAACTATACCTACCTCTTCCGGTTTGTCCTTGTGTTTTCTGACTTGTTAATTTGTTTTCGGATTTGTCATTGTGTTTTCTGAATTGTTGTTGTGCTTTCTGAATTGTTATTTTGTTTTCAGAATTGTGATCTGCTTTGCACTTCTCGGCCACCATAAATGACTCATGAGATGCGACTGAGACCGAACACTGAACACGAGCGATTTCATTTAATCTGGTTTAGAGTTTAAAATGCAATGTTTGGATGACTCTGCACCACTTCATGCAATATATTATTTCAAATTTTGGAGTTAAATATGACCTGGACATGTTCTAGGTTTGTTCATGTGATTTGTTCCCCCTAAATTGTAATTCATCTCATTTGCTGCACAACATCCAGATCCATCGAGACGGGAGGATGGGTTCCTCATATTCTCTGATGTTTACGTGTTTCTGCTGGAGAGGACGCTCTGTTCTAATGCCTGTAATTACTGGCTGAAGGACATTCATTTGTCTGTCCTTCTGTTGAGCAGCACACGGATGAATGCTAACACAAACAGAGTTTGCCGTGAGTTCAACAGGCCATTATCTTCATTTGTTTTAATGCAAAAGAGATGATTGAATATGTTGGTCATATACAGGTGCATCTCAATAAATTAGAATGTCATGGAAAAGTTCATTTATTTCAGTAATTCAACTCAAATTGTGAAACTCGTGTATTAAATAAATTCAGTGCACACAGACTGAAGTAGTTTAAGTCTTTGGTTCTTTTAATTGTGATGATTTTGGCTCACATTTCACAAAAACCCACCAATTCACTATCTCAACAAATTAGAATACTTCATAAGACCAATAAAAAAAATTTTTTTAGTGAATTGTTGGCCTTCTGGAAAGTATGTTCATTTACTGTACATGTACTCAATACTTGGTAGGGGCTCCTTTTGCATGAATTACTGCATCAGTGTGGCGTGGCATGGAGACAATCAGCCTGTGGGACTGCTCAGGGATTAATGGAAGCCCAGGTTGCCTTTATAGCGGCCTTCAGGTCATCTGCATTGTTGGGTTCAGAATTGTTATTTATTTAGCACTTCTCAGCCACCGTACTATTTAGATATTTGTACTGAAAAACAAAACAAAATACTAATGTATTATTTTTTACAGCGTGACATTAAAAGTAAAAAAAAAAACTGCAATAAATTATAAATAACATTCTACATTGTCACTCACACACTAAGCCTTCAGATAGATAATGCCTTACTCTCCGTTTTATTCACTTTTCTCTGTCCAGAAACTCCCTCTCTCTGCTTTTTGCCGTTTTCCTCGTTCCCAGTAACACCAGTCTTAGATATCGCACAGATCTCTTGCCAGTCTTTAATTATTTCTTCCTTGAATCTTTTGCTTTCCGCCCACTCTCTCTGGAAGTATGATAGTTTCTCCTAAAATTCTGCGGCCTAAATATTTCCTGAGCTGCTGATGCCCTGGAGTGTCAAACATTAGGAGAATAAAAGAGGATTGTTTCGTTATCGGAGCGACTACATAAATATTTCCCTCAGGATGCTTTCTGTAATCGTATTATTTTAATTACTACTAGTTTAAAGGTCTCAGCAGTGGCTTTCAAGCTAAATAAATTCTGAAGCTAATCATTTGATTGAATGAGTCGAAATCAAATTTCGACTCCGGAGTGTTGTGAAAATAATTACATTAGAAGCGCCAAAATGTACAAAAGACCTGAAATCTACTCTGCTCTGTCTCTCAAGTTCACTGATCATTGCGTTCTGTCACGATACTGCGTAACACGACACGAGCGTCGTCTTCTATGGACAGTTTCCTCTCTTAGGTTGACTACTGTCATGGTGGAGAAACAGTTAGTTATATAGTTAAAATATTAAAATATAGCAAGCTACCTGAATAATATCTGGATGTGGTACAGATAGGGGCGTACATTTTGTCTAACAGTAGGGGGGGACGATAAAAATAAAATTTCTCAAGAGCAAGTTTTGAAGGGGACACAAATAATACAGCTAAAATTGTACTTGTAGGGATATGTATACACAGAGGAAAGCCTTACTACTATTAGTGCAGCAGCAGGGACATGCGCAGACATTTTGAAGGGCAGGGGCTCAAGTGGAAAAAAGGGCACTTCTCATATTTATTAAAAACATAAAACGTTAAATACTGACATTTAAATTATAAAAAAAAAAAAATTGAAAAGACACTTTAAATGTGAAATTAAAACCGCCAGTAGGTAGCAGCAAGTCACTGTTAATAAGTGAGTAATTGTGACTGAACCGAATCACAGTCATGTTGCTCAGAGATGCAAATTGGAATTATATTTGTTGGCGAAATAGAGCAAAAACAGTCAATATTGTGTCTAAAACGTAAGTATCTTAATATAAAATTCTTGTTTATTGAACTGCTGTATGAAATCAATATCACATTTGTAATCATGCTGCTTTTTTGTGGAAAAAACGTCAGTCTTCGCTTGATACTGATGAACTATATGAAATAATATAAATATATACATTTCTGCCCCCATATCTTGAATTTTGTGATCATTCTAAATGCATTTTAATAAACTGAATCATGCAGTGAACTGAATCATGTAGCTCTCATGAGTCATGAATGTCAGCAAGACAAAATGCCTTTTGTCTTTTGGATAATTAGCTGTAAATTCGAGGCACAGGTAGCTTAGTCTATTGTTCATCACCCCTCACCTCCACACCAAGACAAACACAACTGGAAAGGGAGGGAGGGCTTCACTTCTGCGGCTCTCTGCCTGTCAGTGATGCGCATGTGCCGATCAATGTGCGCTACACTGCTGTGCTGCGCCTGTGCCGAGGGGCGTTGGAACTCGACAGTCTCAACATATCCCGACCCGACCTGATATTTAGATTTTTTATTAGTTTGACAGGGAAAGTTGTGCGCAAACAGAAACACACACACACACACACATGTGCACATATAGCTATACATATGAAGAGTTTGGTTCCAAAACGCGAAAAACGCCATAAAAAAAAAAAAATTAGTTTCCGCCAAAATCATTATTGTATCTGGTCAGTATTGAAAAGCTAATTTAAAATTTTACGCAAAATGCGATATCCGCCAGGTTATACTGTCATGTTTTCTCCCTTTCTTTCCAAAGCGCGACAAACTCCAGTCTCCCTTCTCTGTAGAATGTGATATAGCCGCTCAACCAATCACAGTGCACCATTCCACACGCTGTAGACAGTAATGGCGGCACTTTGAATACACCCGGCATCCTAGTTTTCCTCATCTATTTTGTACTTTGTGATCAACAAACAAACTTAGGGCTGCACGATAAATCGCATGTGATTGTCATGCGCATCTCGTCAGTAAAGCCGGTTCTGTGATTAATAGTAAATCTCCATCACGTGCTTTCAGATGGAGCGGCATTTAATACACAGAGCCGGAGATCACTTCAATATCGCGTTCATAATCGCAGATGAGTCACATTCGATTATGAATGCGATATTGTCAGTGTAAGTGTTTTTATTTATGCCATTAATGTTTTTGTTAATACATCGTATAGCACGAGTCAACTAAATGAATGTAACAAGGCAAAGATGAATGCACTTTTGGAAGTTGAATGTAAGGGAAATGTCATTTTGGAATGTCTGAGGTTATCAATTTAATGTGATATTGTTGTTTATGATGAAATTTTCTTTTATTGTTGTAATTATTTTTTTAGCATTAACATGATGACCCGTTGAATTCATTTTTGGAGCGATGACTGATTGAATGTATTTTTAGTCCAATGGCTGTATATAAGATTAGTACTGACCAAGTTCAGAGGCTGTCATATGTGGATCAACTTACTATGTTGTGTATTTTCAACAGTTTCAATATGAAAAATTAACTTTTATATTGATTCAATGGATTTATTGCATTTTGGGGAGTTTTTTTAAATATTTTATATATATATATTTTTCATAATAAATCTTTGAAAATCTAAATCTGGATTTGAATTTTTAATAATATTATAACCTAAAGATGCTATGTGAAATTTTGAAACAGAAAATAGTGGTTTTCATCTCGCCACTTTCTTGGTAAAGAAACCCCATTTTTACTCAAATGAATCAAAATGGATTTATAGCGTTTTGGAACCAAACTCTTCATATATTAATTTATATATATATATATATATATATATATAAAAAAGACCCTCCCCAGAAAAAAAGGGCACTTTCTCTTGAGGAAGAAAAAGGGCAGGCGCTCAAGCCCCCTTTGATGTCTATGTGTGCACGTGCATGTGCAGCAGGGAAACCGTGCCGTTGTGTTGTTTTACTACTTACACAATTATTTAAAGTATATAAAACATTGTTATTTACAAATGCACGGCATGGTTTTTAATCATATTTTTAGGGGGGCAACCCTCCGATGGGGGTCCTGTCCCCCCCGACCCCCCCGGGATTTTGGGTACAGACAAACTCTATCGGACCCTTGAGTACTAGAATCCTACCACACTGCAAAATAAATAAATAGAAAAAAATAAAATGGATAACACTTTATTTTAAGGTCTAATTCTAACCATCTACTAGTTGCTGACTGGCATGCATATTACTAGCATGTTGGCTGTTTATTATTACTTATAAAGCACATATTAATGCTTTATTTTGCATTAACATATTTTAGATCTCTTAGTCTGACCCCATACTTGAACTTAACAACTACCTTACTAAATCTTAATAAGCAGCACATTAGGAGTCTACTGAGGAAAAGTCATAGCTAGTAGTTAGTTAATAGTGAGAATTTGTCCTTAAACTGAAGTGTGACCCAAAAATGACTGCTTAATATTTGTATTTAGTCTTTTTCTTACTTGTTTTTCAGGATCGAAAACATTTTGACTTGTTTTTCAATATCTAAAACATCTTGGAAAAAAGATAAATTCACTTGACTTGTCTTGAGAGATGTTTATAGTGTATTTTGTCTTGCTGTGCCAACAGATTTTTCAATAGTTTTTAACTTGTTAATATAACATTCTGGTACCACTTTATTTTAAGGTGTCCTTGTTACACGTTACGTGTACTTACGATTATATTAACAATACATTTTGCATAATTACATGCAAATAACCCTAAACCAAACCCACATACAGTGTTAAGTACATGTAGTTAAATGATATTACTCAGTATTTAAATGTATAATTACACTGTAACAAGGACACAATAAAGTGTGTTTTTAACTTGTTAATATAACATTCTGGTACCACTTTATTTTAAGGTGTCCTTGTTACACGTTACGTGTACTTACGATTATATTAACAATACATTTTGCATAATTACATGCAAATAACCCTAAACCAAACCCACATACAGTGTTAAGTACATGTAGTTAAATGATATTACTCAGTACTTAAATGTATAATTACACTGTAACAAGGACACAATAAAGTGTAACCAAAATTTTCTACCTCAATTTACCAGTAATACTTTAATTACAATATCATTTATTTCATTTGATTACATTAGTTAACTACATAGTCACCATAAACTAATGATGAACAATACTTCTTCATTTATTCACCTTAGTTTTAATATTAAATAATACAAATATTTTTTTTTAAGATCAGAAGCTAACATTAATTAAGGCACTGTGAACTAACATGAACAAAATGTTTATTAACTAACATTAACAAATGTTAATAAATGCTGTAAATAACACATTCCTCATTGTTAGTTCATGTTAGTCAGTCTCAAGGATTATTTCAAGAAATTTACTTAGAAAAGAACAGGATTCATTTTAATTTTAGTTAACTTTTTTTTTTTTTTTTTGCATGTTGTTGTCTTTTTAATTAGTTTTTGTTAATGTCTGTCTTTATAGTTTTATTAATGTTTATTTTATTTATTAATCTTTAATATTTAGCTATTTAGTTATTTTATGAAAATGATAAATGTTGCCTTGGCACCCAGCTGAAATAAAATACTTCTGGAAAGTTAACGCGTTTTTTTCTCGCGATTTAATGACTTTTTTCCTCTAAATTAAATAAGTTTATTCTCAACATTTTATTTGGACTTTTTTCTTGAAATTTAACGGCTTTAATCTCGAGATGGTTTTATTTTTTTTATTTGTGCTTGGCCCTAATCCTCTTCCGTAAATGTTTATTTTATCTCAAATATTGATTATTTATTTTTTTTTTGATGAAAATGTTGTTTAAGTTTTAACTATATTAACCCTGACTTAGATGAACCCAAATAGGAGCATTTTAACTGAATAAGAACTTAAATCTGGGTCTGCTCTTCAAATAAAGCCATCATGTGACTTCAAAAGATCTGGGATATAGTTCACATGTAATACTGACTACTTCCCTAAGGGTTTCATGGTGTTTTTTTAGTCTTTATTGGAGCTATCCGGTATGAACCATCTTTGTATGACAACCTTTGATGGTTTGTTTGACAACCTTTTGGGCATTAGTCTAATTTTTTAAGTATTAGGCCACAAGACCTGGAGTCTCTGCTGACCTCACCTGAACAACCTCTGACTTTGATCAATGTCTCTCTCTGATGCCGTGACGGCAAAGACTCAGAGTTTCCGAGAGTTTCGGCTTTTTTGATCGTCCGTTTTCTTCCTACGATACATTTCATTCATCATCAAGATCAGACGGGAACGCACCTTCAAAGCGGCCGGTTTCACCCAAACCTAATACAGGCCTGACGTGACCTTCTCACAGTCTGTCTCCAGTTCTTCTTTAGTCATCGTTTTTCCAGTCGACTCACGCAAAATCGAACCCCATTTCCCCTTTAATACGTCTGCCATTTGCAAAACAAATTTCCTGTTTTGAGACCCAACAAGATCTGACAAAATGAGAAAGCCACGAACACTGATGCCTCCGGAAGATAGCGTGTGAGAGAGACAGAGGAGGGTTGGTCTCGGCGGGAAAACGAACAACAAAAGCAGACAGAACGAGAGGGTGTAGAGGGGCTTGTTAGCGGCGGAGGAAACAGACAGCTGCTACTGTTACGTGTGACATCCTGGCCCTCGCTGTGCATCTACACGGTCGAGGGGATGCCGCTTCTCTGGGTTCAGCTTGCATGGGGTCTTCATGGCTCAGCGCTGGTGTGGCGGGGAACGGGGCCAATCAACACGCGTGCGGTCCAGAACAGATGAGGCTGCAAAACACCACAAAACATCCCTGTAATCACAAATCAGAACGCATCTAAACATGAATATCTGTAGCCTAAGATAGAAATGATCTGTTTTTATCAGTGGATGCATTCCCTGAGGATTCAAACGCATGACTTTGAGACGTTGCCTTGCCAACAAGACCATCCATGTTATGGTGCTTTGAAGAAACCAGAAGCTCAAAGGCTGATCTGAGGAACCTAGAATGACACATTAAGAACTTTTTCATCTCAATATAGGATGAATTATCATGACATCATACAACAACAGCAACTTCACTTCAGGATTATTCACAGATCCCAGTAAATCTCAAACAGTTTAGGGATTGAGATTGAACAGCACTGCAGTTCTGTTATGCTTTATATCGATATTCTATATCACAGTTATATGCCAATATGAAACCTTTTTTAATAAAGATATACCTAAACATTTTATAATGTTGTATTTAAAGGGATACTTCACCCAAAAAATGAAAATTGTCTAGAGATTTAAACAACGCTGATTACGCAGATTACGTTCACGCGCGCGCTTCCTCCCCCGAACGTAAACAACACTGATTACGCAGATTACGCTCTTGGGTACTCTTCAAAATGGCGGAAGACGTAACTCGGGGGAGAAGAATTGTTAAATAAATGGATTACGTTCACGCGCGCGCTTTCTCCCCCAAACGTAAATGACGCTGATTATGCAGATAACGTTCACGCGCGGGCTTTCTCCCACGAATGTAAACAACACTGATTACTTCGATTACGCTCTTGGGTACTCTTCAAAATGGCAGAAGACGTAACTAGGGGGAGAAGAATTGTTAAATAAATTATGTTATTTTTGTTTTCTTTGAGCTCAAAAAGTATTATTGTAGCTTCACAAAACTGAAGTTGAGCCACTGATGTCACTTGGACTGTTTTACCGATGTCCTTACTACGTCCTTACAGTTGCGTTGCTGTCTATGCAGGGTCTGAGAGCTCTCAGATTCCATCAAAAATATCTTAATTTGTGTTACGAAGATTGTCTTACGGGTTTGGAACGACATGAGGGTGAGTAATTAATGACAGAATTTTCATTTTGGGGTGAACTATCCCTTTATAAATCTATTTTATCAATATACTGTATATTAATGCTAAAATATTTTCTAAAAATATCTAATATTGTAACATATTTTATAAAAAATACTATATTTGATCAAATTATGTAATATTTTAAATAAAATATAAAATTGTTATTTTTATAACTAAACCTAATTATACACAATTGTTATAAGATATAAAAAAATGTATAATATTAAAACATAACATTTAAAATTTGTATACAAAAATACACTTTTTTTTATAAAAACATACTTTTATATTTTTGAACTCAATACTAGTTATGTTTATTCAGTATTTTTGTTGTATGTGCCACAGGTTGTTAAATATACAAATGCAATACTTAAATATATATTCTAAAATATTTATATTTTTAAGTATATAACATTTTCTCTATACATTATACATAAACTTAAAATATATCTTATATTTTAAAATTTTTATTACAAATATTTTATTTTTTTTAAACTCTACAATACAACTGCAACACTTTTAAAATATAATGAATGTAGCATATTTATTTATATTTGATTGTACTTTATTTAGTTTAGTTTACTTTTTATTTTATTTTGTTTTGTTTTGAGTAAAACAAGCAAGCAGATATGAACAGATTTAAAAACAGCTGGTTTTGATCATACAAGTTTTTTTTTTTTACTATTTTATCTGCAAGTGATTTTTAGAAAAAGAGAAAATCATCTCAGAAACAGCCATGATGAGTCCCATATATCCACAGTTTTATTTTGCCTCTATATTTGTCAGTGCAGTACTTTACAAGTTAAAATTAGCTGCTTGCGATTTAAATTGTGACTGGTGTGATGCCTCAGAGAAATATAAAGCAGCACAGCAGGGTCTCAGTGTACAGCAGAACAGATAATGACTGATCCTGAGATTGTCCTGATCCAGATCCACTGATAATGAAGCAAAATCACAGAAGCCCAAATCTCTTTTGAATGGTTTGAACCATTTGCACAGCACTTTCTGCTCATTTTTTGACAAAGTGCTAATCTAAACAGTTTAGAAGTGAAGTGTTGCTGCCATGTTTACTTGTAAACAGTAATTCAATAAACTTCTAAATAACAGTATATCAATATATAAGCAATATTAATCAATGCTTTTCTCCTCAGTAACACCTCGTAGATCTGTCTGTTTTCCCTGTCGTCCTGCTCTCGGGAAACTTGGCCTTTTCCCGAAGTCTAAAGGGAGACATATAGTGATGGCATTTTAACATTTCTGGAATACGTAATGTGACACGGATCCTTCAGATTGACCCAAACGACCCGTCGCTCGTGACTGCTGGCACTTTATGAATAATTCTGAAGCCAATAAACAGATCTGTTGACAAGAGTGAGTTACTTATTGTGCTTAAAATTCAAGGGGCCGACGCGGACAAACAAAACGGCACTTGGAGAGGGAGCAGCGGTCGGAATACATCAATACAAATGATCCTCGGAGGAGCTGAAGGGATAGCTGTCACCATCTGCAGCTGTGGAGAACGCTGGAGATGAGATGACACGAGTCCAGGGACAAACGCTGGAAACACACGCTGAATCATAGCTGAGAGACAAGCGGTTACGAGGCAATTAAAAGCCATAATGTAGTGCTTCAATGCAGTTGAATCATTTTGAGCCACGTCACGTATTCATAATTCATAATGTACACTAGCAGTCAAACATTTAGACATACTGGAATATTTATATTTATAAATTCACATATTGGAGTGAATTTGTGTTTCTCATGCTCTTTAAAACATGTTGGACTTCTGATTAAAGGCTGAACATTAGTTTTTTAGAAAAATATAAATTAAAATACAAATGTAAAATGTCTTTGGACATTGGAAACTATAATTATATTATATTATATTATATTATACCATTATTGTAGGTGTGTGTGTGTGTGTGTGTGTATATATATATATATATATATATATATATATATAGTTTTGATGGCTTTATTATTCTATAATGTGGATCATAGTCAAAATAAAGCATGAGTATGTTGGTTTGAAGTAGACAATAGACAACCATTAATGAATACAAAAATACATAATTTAAAATGTCACGTTTTACATTAACATCAACAAAAAATTAACAATAATTTAAAATATATTTTTGTTATATAAAATACATAATGTTGAAATATTTTACAAAAGAAAAAGAATAAACATTTTACAATTTTATAAAAATATATTTCATAACAGCACAATATTTTTGAACTGTACAATAGTAAATTGTAAACATTTTATATATATATATATATACTGTATATATATAGACAGACAGATAGATGGATCATTATTTCTATTAATAAATTGGAGTACTCTAACAAAAATCATTGTAAAGTTGTATAAATGAATGATTATATGAATGATATTGTACCTCATCTATATTTGGTTTGCTGCAGGTGTTCAGGTGCGGCTGGTGAAGCTCTGGTGTTGTCTCACGCATGACAGATCCACAGCCAGCGATGACAGGGTGATGCTCAGGTGTGAGGACGAGTCTGTCCCTCCAGTCCCACAGTGAGGTCAGAGGGCACCGGGTCAGAGGTCACTCAGAAACAACATCTCAGAGGAGTTAAAGTGCCCTAGGGCAGACACACATGCGCACAGACACACACAACTGTTTGTTGCTGCCGTGTGGTTTGAGTTTGAGCTCCGTCAAGTTAATTCTTTGTCGTCTAATTTTTATCTTAAAATCAATTTTGGCAGGGCTGCTTACAGAGCGGACACGGGCCGGAGTGACACCGGTGCTGCTCCTGAGACGAGTGATGGCACAACGCCGGCTTCCTGCAGAGACAAGCACACTTCCTGTGACGTCATTCGACATGACAGAAGTGCACAGAAGACACGAGCGTACCTGCAGAGCTGCTTACAGCGCGGCGGTCTGGTGCTTTTCTCTCTCCCGCAGGGCACAGAGATCACAGTCGAGCCGCAATCACACCGCACCTCCACCATCTCCGGACACGGATAACAACTGCCTGAAAACACACGCACACACACACACACACACCAGTTTACCAAGAAGCAGCGGCTGATCTTCTGACTGGTCTTGACTCCAGCCGTCACACACTCTCCGTCTGACATTTGGATATCAGAGCTGCGCGCCGAGATAGCTGGCGTTTGCCAGATTATACTGTTGTTCCAGACACACATTTGCATTCAGCATACAGCAAGTGAAGGAGAACGAGGCATCAGTGAACATGTCATCAGTGTGAGATGACCTCTATCCTCCATTACCTTTCCCACACACACACACACACACACACACACACACACACACACTTCTGCTCCACTGGGAGAATTCACTAATTAGATTTAAATGTTGAGAGCTTTTACAAGGAGAACACACTGATCTGTTTTCAGCTTAAATGAAGACGAGCGTGTTAAAATACCACCAATAACAATACTAAATCTGTATATAAGGCCACATCAAATTAGTGTCATCAGTTTCCTGAAGTGTGGCAGGATATCCTCCAATTAAAGCTATTTTGAGCCTATTTCTTCTGATTATTTATCTTATAATTACCATGCATACAGTTGTTATGACTTCATTATATTTTTTTAAACAGTGGGGTGCATATTAAATTCTAATCGGTTTAAGATTTTTTTAAGAAATTGAAACAAAGAACTATTATGGCACACACACAAAAAAAGAAAATTTGTTTTCATTGTGACTAATCAAAGGTAACCACATTTGTAACAGTCATCATGTGATCATGTAATTAGATTTTCTTGCTTCCATTGAGCTTGTCTCTCAAAATTGTTATTCTGAATTTCAAATGAAAATTTGTGTTACAATAGAAAAATGAAAAACAGAAGCATTTTCATAGTCCATAGCTTTATATACTTGCCACAGGACTATGTGATTAGGACACAAAATGTGATTACAAAATAGATAAATGCATTTACTTTAACAAATGAAACTCCATTCTTCAATCCATCACTACTGGACTCGCTACCTTCCGCTCCCAAGACTAACTGTTATCACCTAAAATCCACTAAGCCTCGCCTTAAAATATTATAAGACCCAAGTTATGTGTGTTTGGATCATATAACTTAAATTGTGCTGAAATTACCCAAATATACAATAAAACATAGTAATAATTTAACGCATTCTCCTTATGGGACATTCTGCAAATCTCATGTGAGCGAGGTCCGGTAACTAAGAGGGTTCAAGGGTCACTTGAGAAGAACCATGATTGATCACCAACAGAAATCCAGGAGAGAGACCATTAATATTGCAGAGGTTTAATATCAGAGGTATTTTGTTGGGAAGTTAACGAGTCCTGAGTGGGTTCCTCCAGACTGAAGATCTCCCAATGGAATAAACCATGGCGCTAATGAATCCTCAACGGTGTGCGGCAACAATAATGCACTGATTTATGATTCTTTGGATGCAATACTGTGGAAGAAGTGTCGGCATCAGGTGCTCAGAGGTGACAGTGCTCCACGAACAGATGCAGGAGTATGAACAAGAGCACTTAACGTGGATGAATGTACTGCAGCAACGAGGCGGTACAGCTGCATTACTCTTACACACTTCCCTTGTGATAAACACTACTCTACTGCTAAAACAACACCATCGTAAACAAATTACAAAGACTGGGTTTACTCCCTCATGGAAGCTCGTTGAACAGCTCATAGTACTAAAACAGTGGCTTTGGAATATCTTTTTTGAACAAATGATTCGCGAACCCGCTCCGATGTTCCAAACTGAATCAAATAATTTGTGATGCACGAAGTTCCGAACTAAATCAAACGTTTTGCGAACCCACACAGAAGTTCTGATCTGAATCAAAGGATTCGCAAACTCGCTCTGAAGTTCTGATCTAAGTCAAATGATTTGCGATCTGCACTCCCAATTTGAATGATTCACGAACCTTGGAGCGCAGATCGCGAATTATTTAATTCACATCGGGACTTGGATGCAGGTTCGTGAATCATTTGATTCAGATCGGGACTTCGCCAACCAGCTCCGAAGTTCCAATCTGAATCAAAAGGTTCAAACCCACTCTGAAGTTCCGATCTAAATCAAATAATTTGCGATCTGCACTCCGTAGTGAGTTTGAGATGCAAGTTCTGAACTAAATCAAACGTTTTGTGAACCCGCACTGAAATCCCGATCTGAATAAAATGATTCGCAAAGCCGCTTCGAAGGTTCTTATCTAAGTCAAACGATTTGTGCTCCGCACTCCCGATTTGAATGATGATTCACAAACCATTATTTCAGATCGGCACCTTGGAGTGTGGATCGCAAATCATTTGATTCAGATCGGGATTTTATTGCGGTTTCGCAAATCATTTGATTCAGACTTTGCCAACCCGCTCCAAAGTTCCAATCTGAATCAAAAGGTTTGAATCCACTCTGAAGTTCCGATGTAAATCAAATTATTTGTGATCCGCGCTCCGTAGTCCCGATCTAAAGATTCGCAATACAAGTTCCTATCTAAATCAAATGATTTGTGATCCGCGCTCCGTAGTCCCGATCTAATGATTCGCAATACAAGTTCCTATCTAAATCAAATGATTTGTGATCCGCGCTCCGTAGTCCCGATCTAATGATTCGCAATACAAGTTCCTATCTAAATCAAATGATTTGTGATCCGCGCTCCGCAATCCCGATCTAATGATTCGCAATACAAGTTCCTATCTAAATCAAATGATTTGCGAACCCACTCCAAAGTCCTGATCTAAATCAAATGATTCACGATATGTGCTTTGAAGTGTCAATCAAAGGATTCTCTGATTGGAGCGCTTCAAAACAGTGAATCCTTTTGTCACGCAGTGGTTAACTTATTCAGTTTCGAAAAGCGCTGTTTCACCCATCACTGTACGTGTTTGTTTTTTAAATCATTAACCAATGTCGAAATTCGAAAATGATTTGCTCTTTTGATCTGGTTTTTGCTAGTGAACACGTTTGAACTGAATGATCGAAGTTACAAGTTTGAATCAATCGGAGCGGTTACAGCGTAAATAACTCACTCAATTGAATCGGTTTGTCTGTTCCTCTTCTTTTCGCATCTACAGTCATGTTTACGCGACACTGTTAGTACTACTACTGGCTTAGCTCGCTAGTTTTATGACATTAACTGAAATAAACAGGAAAAGTATGATGTTTACAAATAAAATACCTATATTTCCATTCCAACGGCATCCAACACCTACGAATATATTCAGGTGAAGTAACCAGTTTACTGCTAACTAGTGAAACACTTAACATTACGGGTTCGTAGCTTAATTCACTATATTTTAAATAGTTTGACCACTGCAATTCAGTTGGTAACAGCTAAATAAGAAATCAGTTGAAAGCATCCAGTCATCTCATATCATTTAAGTAAATTATAAATGTATCAGTATATATTGTTATAAATATTTGATTTCAGTCAATTATTTCATAATCAATTATTGTTGTATTGTCTATAAAGAGTGATAGTCAATGTAAAAAGAGTAAATGGGAGAAGCAGATGAAAAAAACAGCATAGCAACATTAATTTAAAATCATCTTATAAAGAAAAAGCCTTAAAGTGGTGTAAATGTACTAAAGCAATGCCCTTGGAAGACCAAATTGGCTCTTTATTGATAATAAACACTGTTTACAGACAGATGGATGAACCTTGAATCTAAATGCAATTGGAATAGGTAGTTTTTCAAGCTGTTTTCTCTTATAATGGAGAATCCATATAGGCAGGTAAAGTTTGCAATCAAGTGCATACTACAGTTTACATAACTAAACAGTCTAATGCCAAATTTACACCGGAAAGGGGGCACAGAAGCACTTCTGAAGTGGCATTCAGGTGTATTTTTTTACACAGACTGTTTAATGCGGCTGAGAGCTTAATGTGGCTTAAATGCATTTAAGGCATCTTTACACAGCCATGTTAAGGCTGCTCTGTGCCTGCTCAAAATTCAATGTAAAGACAAAATGCTGCCTAAAAACTGGATTAAATTAAGCCTGCTCTCACCCACCTCAGCCCCAAGTATTAAAGCAAACATTTGTATTTGTATCTGCGTAAGTGCATTCATGCCACCTTTGAGCAGCATTTAACAGTCTGTGTAAAGACACTTAAGACACAACTACTGTATATACTTTAGACTAGGGCTGAGATGGGTTTGAGCAGGCATAATTTAGTCTGGCTTTTATGCGGCATTGCACCTTTGCACTTAATTTTGAGCAGGCACAGAGCAGCCTTAGTTAGGCTATGTATAGATGTCTTAAGTGTGTAAATTACAAGATACGATTGCAAAGTTCACTTCTTACTAGACACATAATGTCAACAAACAACATGGATAAAGGGCAGAACAGCAAAAAAGAAAGAAAAAGCCAAAAATATAGCCAATTATTGCTCTCTCGCTGGGATAGTGTACACACCTGACAACTGAATGATCAGATTTCAAACCACCTGAAATCCTGTTAATCATATCTGTAATTAGTCACAGCATGTCTAAAACGTCACTGGAAGAGTGCTAGCCATGGACAGGAGCTTCAGTCTTTTATGTGCTTATTTGGCTTAAAGGGACAGTTCATCCAAAAATGAAAAATTTGTCATTTACACGTTGTTGTTCTAAACATAAAAGAAGATATTTTGAAGAATGTTGGTAACCAAAGTTGGAGTTATTATAAACTTCATATATAAAGTTTTCCTTATTATGTAAGTCAATGGCTATACTAGCAACTCTTTGTTTACCAACATTCTTCAAAGTATCTTCTTTTGTGTTCAACAGAATAAATGAATTCACACAAGTTTGGAACAACTTGAAGGTGGGTAAACAATCACATAATTTTCATTTTTGGTTGAAGTATTCTTTTAATGTACAGTCTTTCTTCAGAAATATGGCTTTTACTCTTTTGGCAGTAGGCAATGTTTAATTGAAAGTCCTTCTAGTGATTGTTTGAGTGCATTAATCCAGATTAAATTACCATAAATAGATAAATACACACAGACTGTAGCAGGAACATTAGAGACTGTCATCACATTTCCATTAAACTCCGGCAATCATGATACTCAGCTGAAGGTCATCGAACCTGTTTCTCAAGAGCGTCGGTGTTTAGCCAAGGAAGAGCTGGTGACACACAAAACACAAGCGTTCTTATTCACCTTGATAACCACCTGCCTTTACTGCTAATGGAAAGCTAATGAAATGATGCATCTGTGATGGAAATGTACACAGTAAAATATAATTTTAAAGGCTGAAATTGTTGATGGCAAATAGCCATCTACTCGAGACCCATTGACGACGAGAGCCAGCGACGTGTAATTTACTTGCATGGCTCTTTGTGGAGTGGTTGACCGGACCTCCTCCGCTTTAATCAGAGCCGCTAAATGAGGAAGGCTAATTTCCTTCATCCCTTCAGAGGCGGCGTGTTGTTCAGATGCACTTCAGAGCGGTTTACTCAGCAAATGAAATCGTAGCTGTAGCTGGCTGAGGTCAATAGTTTAGCGAAACACATTTAGTTCATCAAAGACGTGCAGTTTTCTGGAGTGTTTACTCGCTTGTATCTTCAACGGACATCGTAGCTTTATCTCTGAGTACATTTTGCATGTGGTAAATACAAAGTTAAAAAAAAGGAAGGCGGCATTGTTTACACAGAAATTATAATTCTTTTCATTTACTCACCCTCATGTGGATGAATAGAATACAGTAAATAGGCCTACAAAAATACTGTTCTCTATTCGAATACATTTTAAAATGTAATTTTAAGGGTTAGTTCACCCAAAAATGAAAATTCTGTCATTAATTACTCACCCTCATGTTGTTTCTAACCCGTAAGACCTTCGTTCATTTTCGGAACAGATCTCCTTGCTACGTTTCTGGACTTGGGAACATTTCAGTTGCGTTGCTGACTATGCAGGGTCAGACAGCTCTCAGATTCTATCAAAAATATCTTAATTTGTGTTCTGAAGATGAACGAAGGTCTTACGAGTTTGAAACGACATGAGGGTGAGTAATTAATGACAAAATTTTCATTTTTGGGTGAACTAACCCTTTAATCCTGTGATCAAAACTGAATTGTTAACATCATTACTCCAGTCTTCAGTGTCACATTATCCTTCAGAAATCATTCTAATATGCTGATTTGCTGCTTAAGACATGTCTGATTATTATCAATAATATCAAACAGTTGTGCTGCTTTATATTTCTGTGGAAACCAATACATTTTCTTTCATGATTCTATGATGAATATAAAGTTCAGAAGAACATCATTTATTTGAAAAAGAAATCTTATGTAAAATGATAAATTTCTTTACTGTCAGTTTTGATCAATTTACCGTAATTTGTCCTTGCTGAATAAATGTATTAATGACCCCAAACATTTAAACCATAATAAGTATGTGTGTATGTAAATAATAAGATCAAATGAAACAGTTATGAAGAAAGTTTATGAAAAGTTAAAGAACCCCAGGACACAAACAGCCTCATAACACTGTATGTTAATAGTTTCTGTGGTAAAGGTGGTAAGCAGAATATTGTCAATAATTGTGTGTGGGACGGGCAGAATTCTGCCTCCAGGACCAGAGCTTACCTTGAGACGAGAGGAAGTCTGTGGATCATCAACGCTGGGGTTCGACAAACACTAACAAAACACTCTTAAATAAATAATGAACATGAGGCAATGTTCCCATTAACATTTCAAATGCAAACCTGCTATGACTGAAACAAAATAATAGAAATTTGATAAAACGTTACTTAGAAAACCAGAGACATAAACTACATACAAACACACTTAATTTTAAGTCATTAAAAATTCTAATAAAAATACAATGCAAATAAAATAAAAAAATTAATGGAAATGTTTCACTAGGAAGCCAAAGTTTTTTTTTTTTTTAAATCAGACTCCTTAAAATTAATCACCATGTTGTATTCCTTATTTGTAAGTTGCTTTTGGGTAAAAACTATTGATCTTTTATTTTTTTAATTAATGATAAACATCATAAAAACTTCAAAAAATATTTTACTTTAATGGAAAATGTACCACCAGAAGCCAAAGTATTCCTCGTATGTAAGTTAGTTTGGGTAATTAAAGTTTGCTACATTAAATGACTCTGTCCACACAATGTGAAGCCATCAGAACAAAAACAATCATGATTTTGTAGAGGTGGCATTTAGCCAAGAGAAAATGACCCTACGAGGGAGGTAAAATATCAAAACTTTTTCAGTTTTGTACCTGTTTTTAACACTGTCATGATCTGTTCTAGAAGTTTAATGTGAATCCGTCGGTCCACATCAGAACACAACAACACACCTCTCAAACAAAAGAGGCATAAAGAGCGAGTTTGCAGCGTGGCGAACATACCCACAGGATATGAGAACCAAGAACGGTGGCCTAGTTTATTTAAATGCCAGAAGGGGTTGGGTAACTGATTTTGATGGATGGGATGGCGATATATTATCTGAAGGAGGGGCCCGGCGGCTCGTGGCAAGAGATGGAGGTAGACAGGTGCAGAGGCTGGAAGATGCTCGGCTTTTTTAATGCCATTTAGACAGCAGGCTGTTGGAGAAGAAGGGGGGGGGAGGGAGGCTGCTACAACAGCACAGAGGAAATGAACTGTTCCACATCAGTAAATATTGGAAGGGAACATTTGGAGAACGCGGCACAAAGCCAACGGCGCATTTTTATTCATGCCGCGTGACGGCTTAAGGGCATAAGCCAATATAATACATCTGCAATGATGATAAGACCATCCTACATTATCATAATAATCAAAACTTATATTATTATCGGATAGGCGGTGGAGGAGGAATTCACTTTCACCTCTAATGTTCTGAAAGGTGCGTCCTGCACTGGTGAAAGTCAATCCCAATTTACTGCGGCAAAAATATTCAACACGTTTTTATTCTCTGAATGCAACCTGAGCGATGTTTAGCCGTGCAAAACTCACTGCCACCATGCTGGGTTGTTATGGATGGTTGCCAGGTGGGTATGGTGATAGTTTGGTCTCTAGATATGGCCATATTCAATTCTACACATTTCATTTTTCGGTAACACTTTATAATAACTTTCATTAATAAATCATTAACAAACATTATATAATGTGTAACTAATCAGTACTTAATATATATTCACAAATCTAGAAATATGAGATAATGTGCTTGTGAATGTTACCTAATGAACTTATTAAACATTACCAAATGAATAACAGCTCATTAATTAATGCAAATTGAAATGCTTACAGATGTCATTAAACTTTCAATTCATATGATCATGCATTAAAAAAAAAAAATTCTTCAAATGATTTTGACGGATGGTTTACAATGATTAAAAGCTTCATTAATAAATAATTAACAAACATTATATAATGCTTAACTGATCATTAGTTAATGTTTACAAATGCCATTAAACTTTCAATGCGTTTTAAAAATCTACAAAAGATTTGAACAGAAATTACACAATGATTACAAGTTTATTTGTTAATGTAGGCTACTGTTGAATGCTTACAAGTGTCATTAAACTTCAGTTCACATATTAGCTAATGCTCATTTTTACATTTACAAATGTTTTGAAAATATAGCTTAATTATTAACTTTAAGCACTTCACAAACTATTCATGTTAATATATTCATCAACTCATAATCACAGTCTGTAAAGGTCATATATTTGGTCTGTTTGTTGTGTAGACTTCTACTATTTGCACATCTTAAATAATTTATTATTTATTTGTTAATGTTTTTGCAGTACCCAATCCACCTAAAGTGGAAACTATTCATCAATTGTAAATGATTATAAACATTTACTAATCATTCGTACCTTCACGAGCAGTCATTTTGATGGCAAAAATGGTCCCAAATGACTGGAATTTACCCTATTTTCACATCTTTACAAATCATTTAGTAATCATGTGTTTGCAGTACCCAATCTAAAGTTGAGACTATTCATCATTTGTAAATGTTTATAAACATGTACTAATTTTGTAGTATCTTTATTGGCACTGGACTTTTAGCTACTGTAACAACGTTTGTGTAAAGGTTGATTAGTTAAGTTTAGCTAAATGCTTGGTATGACATTACACACATTGTAATTTGGGTGCAAAACATGTTTTTATCACCTCAACACTTACATTAGTATACTATTGTGAATCGTTAAACAGAATATTCCTTGAATCATACATCAACAGGAGGGGGGAAAATCAAGAAAATACTTTATTTTTCATTTATCAAAACAATGCAATATAAACAGATTGAATCGTGTTGCCTTATAGTAATCAAATTGAACCCTGAACACTGGTGACCCCTTACCAACCCTTAAACCTGAGCCGAACTCTATCCGTATCACACCTCAATAACAGAAAAGTGTTGTGCATTAACAAAAGCTTTTAATCATTGTA